>NC_089978.1:104334785-104673785 GCF_036417845.1 Apteryx mantelli
CTGTATCTCACATTCCTGAGTTTGTTCTGGAACTCTCACATCCTCCATTTGCTGATACTGCACCACTTTTGGATACTGTACTTCTGTTGCTACTTCACGTTCCAGCATTGTTTCCAGATCTTTCACATCCCCTGTTTTCTGAACTGCTTCAGAAGATTTCATTTCAGCAGCACTCAAGATTTCTGGAGCCTCTTCTGCACTTTTCCATTCTGCAGCAGGTCTGGCATCTGGAACTACTTGCAGATGTTCTGGCTTTTCAGTGTGCAAAGACTTTGAAACAGCTTCTGAATGTTGTTTTGCTATGGTGAATGTTTCTGAAGCATCTTGTAAAACATTCATCACCCCTACTTCTTCAGATTTTTGAAAAGTTTCCAAATCTTGGGTATGCATGCATACCTCAGGCTCCATGACTCTTTCAGAATCTTTCCTTTCTACTATTGCAGGTTCTTTCCTACTTTCCAAAAAACTTATTTCTCTAGCTTCTGATGCTGCCTCCAAATATTTTACTTTCATTCCTTTCTCGGTTCCTGAAGCTTCTTCCAAATCTTTTAAACTGATCATATGTGAAGACTCAACTTTTTTTGTACCTGTCCTCCTTGTTGCAATTATATACTCTACAGTAGGTCCCTGATTTCTTACATCTGTTGAAATCTTAGATTCCGAAGTTCCTTTCAAGTTTCTTACTTCTGTCACTACTTCTGATGTCACAATTTTTTCTTCCACTCTGGGCAAAGATACTGCTTCTGAATCGCCCATCATTGCTGTCCGCAGAGATTCTGGAGTTGTTTTGGAATATTCTACTGTTTTGACAGTTTGGGATTCTATTACTGTTTCGATTTTTTCTGGCTTACTTACAATCTCATATTCTACAGTTGTTTCCAACTCTTCCATGTGCAGAGATTTTGAATTTTTTTCCAAAGTTTTCACCATCACTGTTTGCGCAGGTTCCAGTACTGCTTCTCTGTTCTTCACCTTTGCTTTGTTCAGATCTTCTGGAGCAACTTCAGAATGTTTTACTTCTCCAGTCACCTCACATTCTAAGGTCGTTCCCAAGTCTTGCATTAGTGACCTTGTTTTAGATCCCACAACCATTTCCAAATTTTTCACTTCTGTTAAGTACAAGGTTTTTGAACTTGCTTCCACATCTTTTACCTCTAAAACTGTCTCAACTTCTGGTAAGTTGTCTAAATTTCTCACTTTTACAAATGTAGATCCAGTAGCTATTTCAGAATCCTTCATCTCCCTTGTTACCTCAGTTTGTGACGTTATCTCCAACTCTCTATCTGTCATGATGTCAGACTGTGAAACGATCAAACTCTTTGTTTTGCTTGTAACAAGAGGTTCTACAATTGTTTCCACGTGTTTTGGTTCTCTCTCTGCTGCGGTTTTCAAATGTGTCACTTCTGCCAGTGCCTCAGATTCTGTAACTGGCTCCATGCTTACACATGTAAACACAGATTCAGGAGTTCTTTCTGAACTTTCCAAGGCCACAAGTCCTGGACTTGCTTCCAGAACTTGGGTGCCAATTTTGGCTTCAGAACACACATTTTCTCCTACACCCTTTGCCCCTACAATGGGCACAGGCTGAAAGACTGCTTTCAAAGCTTTCATCTTTGCCATATACAAAGACTCAGGATCTCCTTCGAAATCTTTCACATCTTCCATCTGCAGATGTGATGAAGATGTTTTCACCTCTCTCCTGGCTCTGTCAAGCACTGCTTCTGAATCTTTCCCTTCTGTTTCCAAGACAGATACTAAGGTTGTTTCCAGACTTTCCACTGTTCTCACAGAAGTTATGCTTCTTTCCAAACGTTTTTCATCTCCGATTTTCATAGCTGGGAAAGCAGCATCTGAGGCTGCTTCTACTCCTGCCATACGATCCAGATTTATTTCTGAACCTTTTGACTCCACTGCTGAACCTAGTGCTGCTGCTAAACCTCTGGCTACAGCCCCGTGTTTGAGGGCTCCTTCCGAAGCTTTTGTATCTTCTGTTTGCAAATACAGTGAAGTTGATTCCAAAGTTTTTTCTTCTAGCATAGCCATTGGTCTTATGATTCCTCCTGGACCTTTCACATCTTCCTTCTGCAAAGACAGGGGAGCTGCTTCCAAACCTTTCACATTTGACTCACTCTCAGATCTTGATTCTCTCAGCTCCTCTACTCGTCTCAATAACGAAGTTCCCTCTGAATCTTTTGCCTCTGTTATGGCTACAGGGTTTAGAGTTGCTTCTGGAATTTTTGAAGCATTATTTTCCAATTGCAGAGCAGCTTGATTTGTTTCTGTACCTTTTATTCCTGCTATCGCCACAACTTCCACAGTTGCTTGTGGACCTTTACAACCCTCTGCCATCTGGATTTCTGGAACTGTTTTGGGGACAAATGCCTCCACAACTGCTACAGGTTCTAAAGTTGCTTTTAAGCCTTTCGTCTCTGTGGCCACATATTTTAGGGCTGCTCCTGAATCTTTAGTTTGCTGAGGCTCTTGGCTCACTGTTGCTTTTAACTCTGTCGCAGCTACAGCTTGAAAAGCTGTTTCCAAATCATTAGCCTCTGGGATTTTTTTCACACCTCCCATTTGTAGAGATTCTTGAGCCACATTCACATTCTTTACTTCTACTGGAATTGCAAATACCTGGGTTCTATCCAAAGCTCTTGTTTCTGTCACTTTAGGCTCTAAGACCACTTCTGAAGCATTTAAAACTGTTGCAGAATCAATGGTTCCTTCCAAACCTTTGATAACTTCAACTTCCAGATGTTCTCGAGTTGCTTTGACATCTTTTGCTATCACACCCACAGGTTCCACAATTGTTTCCAAAGCTTTTGTCTTTACCACAGCAACTGGTTCCAGAGCTTCTTCCAAAGCTTTCACATTTTCTGTCTGCACAGAGCCTCTGGTTGGTTCAACATCTTTAACCTTTGTTCCAGCCCCTGGTCCTAGGGGTATTTTGGCACTTTTCATTTCCACCTGGGTTAAAGCTGTTGCTACAGGTATTTTAAAAGCATGTTGCAAAGCCACATCTGGGTCTGTTTCTTTATCTCCCACGTCTCCCATCATAGCTACAGGTTCCAAGGCTGTTTGGAAGACATTCACACTCTCCATGGGGCTGCACTGTGCCATTCCCAAACCATCAGCTACAGTTAGGGGCTTTACGGCTGGCTCCAAAGTTCCAGTCACATCCCCTAGTTCCAAAGATCTTTCTACACTTTTCACGTTTCCCATATGCAGAGATTCTTCAGCTGTTTCTGGAATTTTCACTTCTTCCATGGCCACAGACATGTGAGCTAACTTCACAGTTTTCAAATCTGCCTGACTTGCAGATTTAGGAATTGTTGTCAAATCACTTGCCAAAGACACAGATTCTGAGTTTATTTCTAATTCTTTTGTTCCCATCTGTGCCACAGATCTTAGAGATGCTTCTGAGTACTTCAGCACTTCCATGGTCTCACATTCAAGAGTTGTATCGAAAGCTTCCCCAGTGCCTTTAGACTTCAGAATATCTTCTGAATCTCTTAGTGCTTCTACTACCTCTGAAGTTACTTCTGGATCTTTCTGAAGTTCAGATTTATTGTCAGCTCCAGATGGGATGCTAGACAACGTATCATTTCCAGTATCAACATGAAGTTCACCCTTTCCACTGATATTAATAGCTACAGGATAAATATTTTCATGAGACTCTTTAATTTGTTCTTCTCTAGTGCAAATTTTAGTTTGAGTTATCCTAGTATGTTCTTGGATATCAGATTTGCTGCTTTCTAAATTAAATTGAGGATCTGCTGCACACAAATTCCCCTTCTCACTTGCAAGATCTTCCTTAGGTGGCTGAGAATCAGCTCTCAAATGAGAACCAAGTCCTAAAGCTTGTCTATCAAGCTCCTCACTTACTTTTAAGCACAGTTCTTCTGGCTGCATGTGAACAGCCAGATTTGAATCTCCAGATCCTCCATGCTGTATACTCAGTTTGGAGCTTGAATTCTCTGGCATCAAGCGAGATGCAGGCTGTAAGTCTGCATGTTCTCCATGACGTGCACTCAGTTTTGACTCTTTTGGCTGCTTTTTATGCTTTTTCTCTTTCTTCCTTTTCTTCTTCTTTTTCTTCTTCTTCTTGCTTTTGTGTTTCTTGTTCTTCTTTGATTTTTTTCTAGGAATTTCATCTTCAACTTCATCAGTAGGACTCCTTTTTGTAGACTTCGAACTATTTTTCACAGTATCTTTGTCTACATCTAGAAGAAAATGAAATTTCCCTTGTAAATGTTATTAAAAGAGCCTTTAAAAAGTAGTTTTAAACTAGTAAACAAGTACATGGACAGAGGTACAAAAAATTGTAATTTGAAACCCACATCTTGTTTATCAAACTATCACAACTGGCACACACTCCCTATTTTGCCCTCTTTCTTATCCTTCCTCCCAGTAATCACTTCAAAAAAAAAAAAGTAATTCTACTTTCAAGAAGTTAATCAAGTCTTCTTGGTCAGTGACACAGTTTCAGTGGGAACACAATCCCTTTCAAGAAGTACTTGGATATATTTTCATCTACATTCAATTGGGTAGTACATTCTCCTGGAAGGCTGAAGATGTGGTTTTAAACTATAGCAGCTGCAGATGTAACTGAAATAAGACCTCCCATCCTTCAGGAAAATCGTCTTAACTGCCTACTGTATAAAATGTGGCCAGCAGTACCATGACCTCCTACTATGCTTTAAAACGTCTTATCACCACATCTTGTCAGTTAGCCAAATCTGGCTGATGTGTTAGGAATGATCTAAACTTATCAAGTTCCTCACTTACTGATGAAGCTCTTCAAACGTCTTTGAGGAAACAGCATCTATTTCCTTGAACCCAAGCAGGCTTTAAGGGGTGGCAAGCAACCAGCTGCTCAGACTGTGTTTTTCATGAACAACTGCAAAACTATAAGCACCTAAAGAGCTTTTGCATCAAACAGGAAAGTACCCAATGACTTCAGGTGACTGCAGGGATAGGCAACTGCTGAGCGGGAAGAGGAAGACTGAGGTTTGGATTAGGGTTTTTTTTTGTTTGTTTGTTTGTTTTTAATTCTGTACCTCCATTCCCCCTAATCTGAATCTGTGTTAAGTTCTTCTCCTTCTTTGGATCTAGTACCATGTTTTCATGGAAAAGGCATTCCCATTATAATAACATTAAAATCTTGACTAAATATGAACTATATGTTCAAGTCTGCCTGCATGCTATTCTCACCATAATCGTTTATACTGGCCAGCGGAGCCATGTGGATTCTCCAATTATAATCTGGCTGTGATTAGAAAGTATAATGTTTGAATAAACACTACCAAAAAAAAATTTTTTTTTTTCAAAAAACGTTGGTAACTGCAATACTATTAAATGAACATGACCAAGATCTCATAAACACTTGTGTATCTCAGGAAGTTTTAAACATATGCACATCTTTACATAATGAACCTAACAAAAAAAAAAAGTGTTTCCATCAACATTCCCTTGAATGCTATAAAAAGGAACAATGAGTCAAATGACCTTTTCTACACACATTTTCAGATAATCCCTAACTTTGTCTAACAACAACATAACTCCTTTCTAGATATGAACAGTGGCGACATATATCATAGGCTAAGTTTATTTACTACCACACTAATATGTTTCACTTACTTACTATCATATTTCTTGTCTCATTCTTCTAAGACAGAAGAACACAAAAAAAAAAATTAGGGACCAGCCTAAAGTGCTGATTATATAACATATCTGAAAGAAGAGTGTTGAAAATGCTCAGGGTAAACAAGCCACTGTGCATAAAAGAAAGGAGAAGCAATCCCCAAAACTTGCATAAATAGTCCTTGAACTAAACAATTCCTGTCACAATTTTCTATGATGCCTTTTACAAATCACTTCAGAACTATACTTACCAAGCACATAGCAGCCACCTAATTCTGAACTTCAAAAAATTAAAAATGCAATCATTAGAGCCTTCATTTTGCTGACTCTAATGATTTAGGAATTTTACAGAAAAGACTAGTCCCATAAGAAAGGATATTCATATGCAAATTTTCGGCAAGATAAATTGGGTAATTTATTGATGTTATGAGAATATTACACAAATCTTTCACGACCTTTGAAAGACTTCAATCTGAATACCTACATTTTAAAAGCATGGGCATTATTCATTATTAAAAAAAAAAAAACTTACTTTGCCAAAACAGTTAATCATACAACTCTGAATTCTAATAGATGATTTTTAAAAATAATCTTACAAACCAATCTAAAAAACCTTGCTAAAAATAAAGCTTCTACTTGTATCAGTATCAGCTTTGTAATTGAAAATTCCATACTGAAGCCATGAAGCAGGTATATACAAAATGAAGCATAAAACAGTCTTTAGATGTACCTACGAATAACTTCTTCTATATTTACAAGTACTGTGTATAGATGTTAGCATTATTGTAACTGAGAGAGATAAAAAGAAAAGTAGCTTTTTTGCACACTAAGTAACACTTTTGTATATCAACCAGTTTCAATTTTTAGATTACTCATTTCCTCGTCAATCTACAGCTGTAAATCATAGTAAACAGAAAAATACTTAACGAACATTACAATAAATATACAGCTTTTCAGATGAAGCTCAGTGAGAGAGGCAGTACTGAAAAGTACTTTTTCATCTCTGTAAAAATGATTAGGTGTTAAGAACTATGACAATCTTCTTAAATAAGAACATATTCGCCAAATGTGTTTTCATTTACCTGATTTGCACTGCAGCTCTGTATCAAGGGCTCCAGAGAGCACTTCCTCTATTTTCTGCACTATCTGATCATTCTGACGACTCCCAGCACCAGTGTCATCTGAAGGATTGGCTTGCTCAGCTGGGATTGTGTCACCATTGGGCTGGCCTTCTACCTTTCCACTAACCAAGAAAAATATCAACATAATACAGGCAATTTTGAGCTTTTCTTACCCTTATTTTTAAATTCATAAACATTTACTATAGTTAACTCTTCAAAGAACTTTTTAGCCTCCTGAAGAAGCCATGGTTTTGGTCAAACATCTGCCTTCTGATTCACTTTCACTTATTCACAACAGAGTTAGGGACGACTAAAAATTGGGCAGAAGGGAAGCAAACATGTTCGCGAATGAGCAAGTCCCCGTGCTTTATGTAAAAATGCGTAGAGACTTCTCAATTCTCTTCGCAAAATAAACACCTATCACACAATCCTCTTCGGAAGATTTTGCTCGTTTTGCGAGACCAGGCTGCGAAAAACTGGGCGAGCTTAGATATAATAGTAACAATAAAACAACGGAGCAAACAAACGCTCGCCCTTCCCCCTCTCGCCCCTAAACAGAGAGAAAAACTGAAAACCTGTGAGTGAAAACGGGAGCGCGTTCGCCAGGAGACAACGCGTGCGTCCGCCCGTCCGTCCGTCCCCTCCCCCCCCCCCCGCCGTGTTTTCGCTCAAGGCGCTCGCAAGGGCGCGAGCCCCCGGGCCCCGCCATGTTTACGCTGAAATGATCCGCAAGAGCCCCAGGCCCCGGCCCGTCCCCCTCCGCCCCACCGCGGGGCCCGCGCCCTACCCCCCTCCCCCGGGCACACCCCTCCTCTCCCGTCGCGCTAGGCCCAGGCCCGGGCCCGGACGCGGCTGCGTCTCCTCCCCCGCCGCCCGAGCGCTCCCCGCCAGCCCGGGCAGGCTCGTTACCCGCCGTGCTGTTGCTGCTGCTCCTGTTCTTCCTGGATCTCCCGGAATTTGCTAACCACAAAGGACCGAAAGATCTGCTCGATATTAGTCGCCATGACAGCCCTACCGCACCGGGCCCCCCCACTCCGCTTTCCTTCCTGCCGAGACGCGAGGCCTCCGATGTCCCACAAAGCACCGCCGCAACTAGAGGCCGCAAGGCCTTGCTGACGTGCTCCCTTTATGCCCTCTCCCCATTGGCTGCCCGCTAACAGAATGACGTCAAGGCCCGGGGGAGGGGCAGGATGGGCCTCCGCACGACCGCTCTAGCGCTGAGCAAGAACCATAGAGCGCCAGTTTTCCCCCCCCCCCCGGTCTAGTTTCCGGCGGGGGGGGGAAACGACTCGTGTCTCGCAGAAGTTCGCGGCTCCCCTCCCCCACCCTCCGCGGGCAGGAGCGCGCCGCGCCGCCATGTTGTTGCACTTACCGCCGCCTTCCCCCCCGTCCCCCCCTACCGGCCGCGCGCACGCGCGCGAGCAGGCGGCCGCGCGCCCCCCCCCCCCCACCGGCAGGCAAAGCCCCGCCGGGCTGCCCTCTCGCCCCCCCCCAACCGCCATAACGGATGAAACCGTAACTGCCGCTCTGCCCCCGACACGGACGCACCCCTCCTTTCCCGGCCCCCCGTAAACCGAAAAGCTGCGCCGCAGCCCCGGAGAGACCGGGGAAAGGGGGGAGGGGAGGGAAAGGGGGGAGCTGATGGAGGGCACCGCGGTAGCCAGCGGCCGCCGCTCCCTTCGGCCCCGTCCGCCCACCACACACACACACACCCCACCCCCCGCTCCCGCCGTCGCGATCGCGGCCGCCTCGGACGGCCGCGGAGGCCCGGAGCAGGCCCGGCCTGCGCGGAGCAGCGCGGCGGCCGGCACTCACCTCGCCGAGGGCCGGAGCGGCGGCGACGGGGCCATGGTGGGCTGAAGCGTGCGACCGTGCGTGCCGGCGGGCTCGGGGCCCGTGGGGGTGGGTGGGAGCGATGCCATTGGTCTCCATGGAGCGGGGCCAAGCCCCGCGCCTCCGCCGCGCCGTGTGTGCAGCGCAGGCAGCGCCTAGCAGGGGGGCCTGCCCGCACGCCGCTGCTGCATCACAGGGCCCGGCGCTGCGCTGCGCTGCCCTCAATCAGCGAGCGGCTCCATGCGAGAGGCGCCCTCCCCCTCCGCCGGCGGAGCAGGCAGCCGGGCGGTGACACGCACGTGTGCTCCGGGGGCTGTCCGCCGGGCCCGGCGGCACGGCCGGCCGCGCCGCCAGGGGGGAAGTCACACATGGAGCCACGAAAGGAGCAGGAGCAAAACGCCGCCGCCGCCGGGGATGAAATAAGCGCCCCAGTGTCTCAAAGCCGGCCCTGGCCCGCCTGGCAAAGCCATGTCGTGTCGGAGGTGTTTCGGGGGGGGCTGCGCTAAGATCGGCTTGTCCGGACGCCAGCCACCCTGGGGTCCTCTTCGTGCTGCTCTCAAAGCAATTCCCAACTATGTACGCATCCAAACCTGTTTTTACCACCCTCAGTCTTGTAAAATTGAGTAATCCTATGGCTGGAGGACTCTAAGCATTTTCCCCCCATATACACTTTATTCTGGTGCTATAAAGTGATAACCTCAGAGGTAAGCTCACCTGAAAAACATTTAAAATACCTCAAAACCTAGATATAACAATTCAATCGTTGCTGAGGCCTTTAGTTGCAATGTCAAGCTCAAATTCAATGTGGTTTTAATACTCATTTGCAAAACCCTTTAACAGCAGTACTGTTCTTTATTGTGCATTGCTGGGAGATGGTCTGCCTTAACACTAAATTTGGAAAAATAATGGGTTTGATATTTGGATCCATTTGCTTATTTTTATGTCCCAGTCAATTTATTATAATAGACAGTAGCTATATTTTTAATAGGCACTTTTGCAAATCATGCCATGCCAATATTCATATATTTTAGATGTTACTAATAGAATACTGCATCTAATTTCTGGTATTCAGTGAGATACGGAGTGAAAATATTTCACTTAAACAATTTCAGAGGTATTTAGATTCCCCTCATGTAGATGGTCTTGTCTAGACCAGGCATTCTTTTACCCATGTACAAGTACTGATACACAGGCAAAATGTTGCTAGTATGGATATTGCCATAACAACAAAGCTGCAAAGGCTTTCAGCACAGTATAATCGTAACTTCCCCATTCCAAGCAAAACCAGCTGTGCTCACAGAACAGCAGGTTTGACTGGCATAACTTAGTCTGTATTAGGGGCTTCTGACCAAAAAGCTGCACTACACAGGGATCACACCTCTGATGCGGGCCAACAGAAATCCACAGCGTAGACCTGCTCTCAGAAAGGGACCCTTTTCAACTGAAGTTAATTCATTCAAAGTAGCTTAAGTACACTGATAACCCAATCAGTATGGGCCTAAACCTATACACAAAAATCATGAAGAAAGGTACAAAATAGCCAGGGAATGCTTTTAGTGCACACTGCATATTTCACACTGGCTCCCTGAAAATGAACACAGCCACAGTAGTAACCACAAAAGTCACTATCCAAAAAAATAAGGATCCACAGCTCCATAGGAATATAACTGACAATTCTAGCTCTCCTTTCAGATCTCTCATTTTGCTGTAAATAAGCCTCTAGTTAAAGAACTGTATACAGTTAGGTGTTACATAGTTTTCAGATGAATGGACTTAAATAAAAGATTTTGTCAAGACCAGGGTGATTGTTTATGATATATTTAGTGTTCAATGTGAAAACATAGTATTACGTGACTTTTCTAATAGCAATTCTGCTGCAATCATCAGTGCTACTTACTTTATTCATGTGACTTCCCATTTAGAGAGAGTCAAATGTTTGCCAAAATATGTGAACAATATTTATTCAACCTATTGTTCATAAGCTCAATTTCAAAGAACAGTGGATTTTTCACTTTGCAACTCTTGGGAAACAGAGCAAAAATAGGGATGAAATCTGGCTTCATTAACAGCACTGTTGCAGCATTGTAACGCTAAATTTGACTAAATGTTGCCCAGGACTCTTTGGTTTCCTAAAGAAGGAAGTTCAGTATAATACAGGCTGAAATATGCTCCTATTCAATACTTAACGATTTGTAGGAGGATTCCACCTGAGAAGATATAAAAGCAAAAGTAATCTTTGCAAAGCACTGTCCAGCAAACTTACTGCACTATCACCTTTGCACTCTGGCGTGAAGTTCTGTTTCCCAAATTACATCGTAAAAACATTAATCCACAAATGGTACTTTTTTTTTTTTTTTTTTTTTAAAGCTGGAGCTATCGCCTCCCAGCGAGAGCCGCTGCACCCCCCCTTGTGCCTGTCCCCCACCACCTCCCCGCCTGGGCGAGCCCGGGGGCGGCCCCTCACCGGCCCCTCCGGCCCCGCTCAGCACGCTCCCCAAGTGGCAGCCACAAACATCTGTAGGTTTGAAGAATTTCAGGCAAATTGCTTTGCCGTCCGCGGGGCTTCAGGCGCAAACCCGTATTGGGCTTCCTGCCGGGCCCAGCCGGAGCGGCGCCGCCCCGCCGCCATGCCGCGGGTCGCCCTGGGTACTGTAGTTTTCAGCGGCGCGGCGGGAGGATGCCTTCCCGCGGCTTAAAATCTCCCTGAAGGAAAGTAAGTTTTTCTTTGGCTCCCGAGAAGCGCGTGCTCCGCGGCCGCCGCGTACCCCTCAGTCCCGGGGTCGCTGTCGGCGCTTGGCCTCCCGCAGCCAGGCGTTCCCGCCGGGGGGGCGAGGGGGCGGCGGCGGGGCCATGTGCTCCGCGCTGCCGGCGCGGGTAAAATGGCGGGGGCTGCTGCTGCCGCGGGGGGCATGGCGGGCTCGCATGGCCGGGGCTGCCGGGCCCGGGCCGGGCCGCGCAGCGGGGCCGCTTCGTGCAAACGCTCCGGCCTCTTTATTTTAACCCGGGTGCTGCACCTCTACTCGTTCACTGCGATAAAGGGTCGTGTGGAGGTGTGATTTTTTGCCCCCCCCCCCCCCGGTCGTCTGATTTTTGTTAACCATGCCTCTCTTGTTCAGATTTACTTTGGGGGAGCTTGAAATGTAACATTTTTCAAAAATACTCCAGTTTAAAGTATTGTAAAACGCACATAACTCTTATTGGTGCATTTTGCTCTGCTTGATAGGGCTTTGAAGAAGTGGTGAAATATTTGCTTTAAAGTAAATATTAAACTTCTGGCATTTCTTGCTTTGGACTTTGGCCTGCTTTGATTCTTTCCTTGCTGTTTGCAAAGTTGGGGGCTTACCGACATTAATACTGGCCCTCCTCTTTTTTTTTTATTTTGAATTTATCCAGTGGAAACTTGGAATTAATGAGCACAGATAATACTTTAAAGTATATATTTCATTTTGGTATGTATGTGTAAAATTGAAATACTAACACATGATATTCCCCTCACCCCCAACCCTCCCATTGTTCATTCTGGTTCTTATCTATCATCTTTGATGATGAAAGGCCCCCTGAACGCTTTCAGCTCTATTTAGGAAGAGTTTGAATTGTCAGGATTCAATCTTTCTGGGGGGATAAAATTTGAAGCTCCTATTTATTTTTAATAATGAAACTTGTGGTAACATTTTGCCTAAGAAACACACAATTCAGCTATTCGAAGAATAAAGTTGGCACATGGTGTAACTGCTATGGTAGAATTACCTATTTCTTCTAACAGTCCAGATTGCTGCTGCTGCTGCAGAAGTCCATTTTTCTCAACTCCTGCTTTTCTGGAGGCAAGACTCCTGTCTTATAGATTCTCAGTTGTATCAGGGTATCAAAGATCTTTATTGTATTCTCAGTCCTAATTCTGGCATTTAGAGTGATGCTCCAGTGAAACACAGATAATGATGAAGTCTTATTGTTTTGTAAAGCTGTCTAAAACATCTGATATACCAGACTATGTTGGCAGGTGAGAGCCAGGAATTAGTCCTAAATAAAAGACATGGGCAAAAGAAAATTTTTAAACCCAAAGCTGTAATTAAAAAAAGAAAATAAGTGCTGCCTGATCCTGGAAGCATCTGAACTCCTTAGGCAACTCTTTAGGGAATTTAAACCTGAGGAAATTTAAATTTCTCTAAGGTTCCATTGTTTTCCTTCTGCATGGGCCTCATACTACCTTAGCTTAAAGCGGCAGCTCTGTGATCCTTCTTGGGCAATTGTACCAGTTTAGGCACTATGGCTGCTTATTCCTGTACCTTGCATTGCACCAGCACAGCTGTCTGCGCCATTGACATGGTGAACCAACTCAGGTGACTGATCCATATGGGGAAATACATTTGCAGAGAAACATGGATCTTTCCCCCTTCTCACCCCTCATTTGATTCTCTGATCTGACTTGATGACTATACACAGGGTGGGGCAAGAGGTGGGAAGAAGCAGGGGGGAAGGTAAATTGTGAAGCAGTGTTTGCCGCTGACTGTGGTAAAGTTTCTTGAACAATCAAAGGTGATCTGAGGGTGGTGTTCACAGGACAGCTCTGCTGATTAACAGTCTGCTACTACAGTAAGGACCTCTTTCCGCACTTTCTGACTGCCTGCATCTGCTGCTTCCTTTGTACTGGCTCTAGGGATTGCTTGTGATTGCGTGATCCTTCAATGAGTTGCTTGGGTTCACTAAACTGACAGAAAATGATTTCCTTTTTCTTATTTTACTGAGTTGGTTTTCTGGCAGGTTGGTAAACCGAGTGAGTTAACTCAGAAGTCAAAAGAGGGTCAATGTGGAGAGCACTGAACTCTGCAACTGAGAGAGGGGAAGAACCAGACTATTCCTCCCAACAGCAGAAAATAGACTGTGTCCGTTGGATACTCCAAGCTTCAAAAAGACAGCCAAGCCAAGATCCCTGTACTGCTAGAAGAAGTGGTCTTATCTTCTGCCTCCACTCCCAGTTGCATGTTTCCAGCCCTTCCATTGTGATATGGTGCAATTTCTCATGTTGTAATGCAGGTCAGAGGACTTCTCTAACTTAAAACTTTTTTATTACTATAATTTATTTTATTATAATTATTGTAGTGTTTTCCAGTATTATTGGCTTCCTGATCCAGATGACTGCACAAATTTTGTGTGTGGGTGGGAGAGGGAATGAGAGATTGGAGGTGGAGAAGGGAGTGGGACCAATGGGAAGCTGCACCAGCAAAAATTAATTTAAGCCAACTGTGAAACAACATTTGGTGAAACTGCAGCCTGCACATTTCATCTTCTGTTTCTTGTCCAAGCTTGAACAAGGTTCCAGAAGTTGGCAAAGGCTCTCTGAGGAGACTAACTTGGAGCTCACCTAACATGTACTGAAATGTTTGTGCATCTCATAACATGCAGTGGACTCTGCTTTTAAGAAACAACCACCAGAGAAATCAAACAGCCTGCTGATTAGAGTGTTAATTCAGAAAATGGAAGAGCTGGATTTAGTCTGAGAGAATTTTGGACCACATCTCCTACCTGGCTGCTGACAAGTTTGGCAACTGAGTAAAGGATGGGAAGGGGGTATGGCGGTAGCCTAGCTGTTGAAGCCCTCAGCTGGGAGGAAGAAGTCCTAAGTTTTAGCTTCTGCTGCAAGTCATTCTTTAAATATTTTATCCCATTACTGTTCTGTGAAAAAATGCATAAATGGTTCTGTCTTCTAGGATTAGAACCTAAGACAACATTACACGGAGTTTTGTGGCAACTAGTTGCAGAGCCTTCTCCATTTTGTGTTCTTTCTCTGTCCTGGGAGTCTTAAAGTCTTTTTCTTCTCTTGCCTAACTTCGAGAGAAAGTGTCCCTTCTCATTTAGGCTAAAACCAAGGGCTAAGAGCTCTTTTCCAGGGATGGGGAAGTGTGGATTTGGGCCTTCTTGGTGACACTGGGCTTGGATTCCCTGTGTTTGAGGTAAATGCTCTAACTGCTATGCCGTTTTATAGCCTCAGCTCTAGGAAAGGTGGGAGTTAAGATGCTCCAGGCATGGACCATATCTTCTAAATAAAGAAAGTTGGATGCCTATGACTAGTTTGGGAATCCCAGTGTTGGGAAATTAAGGTTTTGCAACTTTTAATTAGGAGATAGCTAAAGTTACATGTTACATGTGAATGCATCCAGCAGATTGTTGCTGCCTAAGTTCTTCCTGCCCTGCTGTGTCATCCCATCCCTTCCCTGGTAGTGGATCTAGGCCTTGGCTGACTGCACAGTAAGCCAATTCAGCTAGCAGAAAACCTAAATTTTTGTGTCAGGTTGGTTTTGTGATGGTTTAGCAAACCGATTGTGCTCGAATGAGCACCAGAGCCAGTGCACGGAAAGAGCTGGGAAAGTGTGGCTGGGTTCAGGACATCCTCTTTCAATGGCAACAAGGTACGTGAATGAGTCCAGCTGTCTTATGAAATACCACCCTCTGTCCATATTGGCTGTAGCCTAACATTGCACTGCATGCCAGCTTTAATTTACCTTTTTTTATTATTTCAGGATTCTAAATACAAAGCCTTAAGCAAGAAAATTGAAAGTTTCTAAGCCTATATTCATTTTCACATACATAAGTAGACTGTTTTTCTTCCCCAAATGTGGTTAGAATCCTGAAACTGAATTAATTTCACTATGAGTTACTTAATTATCACTGATTCTGAAAAATGATCCTATTGATTTCAGAGACTAGTTATGCATGTGGCATTAAATGCATGTGTAAATTTTCATAACGGAGTGTAAACCTCCTTGTGTGGCAGAGGTCTTTCTGAAGGGCTGAAGCACTTCGGATGCTGCACAGTGCAATGTTGTAATTATACCTAAGTGTTACCATTGTCCCTGCACTCTCAACTCAGATTTTGTTGAAACTAAGACACTAATAAAAATATCTTTTAAGTTACTTTGTTTTGCGACAGTTTTTTCGTGCAGGTTTTCAAGATTTGGTTTATTTGGCTCACAAAAAACAAAACACACTCCACCCACGTCTGTCATTCAAGGATTATGTGGAAACCCAACAGCATTGCAGCTTAACTTAAAAAAAAATACTGTCTGAAGCAGTGAGCTGCCACCAATGATGCCCCTTGCTGCTTGTACTAAATTGCATAGATCTTATTTTAATTACACCTTTTTAGTGCTTTAGTCGGGGTGAAGTAAGAAGATAATGCTGGCGTATTATGAGGCTCCACCCAGCTGAGATAAATATTTAGGTAACTTGCACCACCTACTTATGACATGAAACTAAAACTTGGGAAGAGCTTGCTTCAGGAGTTTACATTTTCCTACGCTTCTAAAGTTATCTTCATAACCTTTGTATTAATGCAACCTAGGTAGCTCAGTTTAACCCCCAAGTCTGTGTGCAGAGGACCAGTTCTAGGAAGAGTCAGTGGCTCATGTCCCTGAGATACTGAGAAGGGGCAGCAACTGAATTAGTAACCTCCCCTCCCTTCTACCTGTACTTGAAGTCTCACCATGCCTTGTGGAGGAGTCAAGATGGGGAAAACTCTGTTACTGTTTTGTTTTGGGTTTTTTTGCCTTCCTCACTCTATTTTCTCTGCTCCACAGGCCCTGACCTAGTGGAGGAGTTGCCCAGCTTCTTAGTGAGCCCCACCCCTGTGGAGGATAAAGGTCTCTAGGCTGATGCTCATCCCCACTGATTTACTACTGGCAACCTCAGGGATAGGCTTTGGAAATCAACTTGTCTTCACTGTATCCTCATGTCCCCTCCTCTTGGATACGTGGAGTGATTAGCTTCTTTCTGCTTTCCTGTTCCTATTTTATATAAGGACCTAGAAATAGACCCTTGCCTGAAATGCTACCTGTCTTTGTTTTAAAACGTCTTTTAAACAAACACATTTCTCTTCTTTATGATAGCAGACAGTGGTTGATTAAGGTAATTATGTACCGTGTTTTGGAATCTTTTTGGCTTGTGCTTGTTATAGGAATTTCATGTGTTATTCCCCCAAACCTTTGTGTGTGATAATTCTTGCAGAAGAAATCATCTACCTTGGGAATGGCTTTTACTCTTTTGAGAACAAATTTTTGACTCCTGCATTAGGGACAAAATAAACAGAAATCTTGACTCTTCAGAATTTTTGCTTTTAATACAAGAAATTGCTGGGCAGCAGAGAGCCCATACAGCATCTTTCTATGACCGTGTTGCAGGGGTGAGAAAAAGAAAGGCCACCACTGCTAGTTTTGGTCTCCTAAACTGACCTCACTGCCAGAAGAAGTTCTTGTCAAGCTAAATCCCTAAACAAAAGTTGCTAGGACACCACTTGTGGGATGCACAAATAACATTGGGTTTTTGAAGTTAAAAAAATGTATGAAACATATTTTTATTCAAATTTTATTATAAAAATGGTTAATTTTTATTTGAACATATGATCCATGACTTGTTCTCTTTACCTCTCCCAATTAAATTTTATGATTTTTTTATATATATATATATATGTATGTATGTATATATTTTTCCACCTGACAACAGTATTAGAATATATCACTTTTGGAAAAAGGGAAGTGATGCTTTGACTGAGTTGCCAGCATGGTGAGTTACTTTGGCTGGCAACGGTGTCACTGGATCTTCAGGCCTGTCCTTCTGTCATTGTACTACTTTTAAGCAGTAGGCTTAATGGAACATTAATGTCATGCACTTTATTCTTCCATACTGTTGATATGCATGGGACTATGCGTAGCCACATTTTTAAATAAAGGGAGTATGTTTACAGTCAGATTAGTGAACACTTTTTAACAGCAAAAAATAACTGGGATGAGATAGAATTTATTTTGCATCTTTAGAATGACAGAGTGGGTGTTTTCTGCTCTATGAAGTTTTTGCTCCTCATTCCTAGACCGCTTGTGTGCAAGTGTCTGTTCTCTCTTCCCAGCTGACATGGCTGAAGTTTCCCAGTCATTGGCTAGCACGCAGTGTCATCAATGGGGCGGTAATATTGGGATGGGGGTGCTTCATTTTAACTGGAGGCTGCCTTTCTCCTTTCTCTTTGCGCATCTGAACTCTTGAGTATTGCTTACAGCACAGAAGATAGAGTAAGTATATTCTCTGTTCTGGTTTGAGTTTCTGCATTCATTTCCAATGTAGTGGTAAGAAAAAGCTGTAAAGCCTGTATTTCAGCCTATTATTGATAAACTTGGTCTTAACTTTATTATTTAATGATGATTGTTTGTGGACTTGACTGGAAACATGCTTGTTGGGTTTAATTTAAGTGTAGGAGATACATGATACTACATGATGAATGTTTATTAGTATTCTTTTTTGGGTTTTTTTTGTCCTAGGTTGCTATCTGTATCTAACAGATCCCTTTACTGTAGCCCTCCCCTTCTTTTTTTTTCTTGAATTTTTGTATCAAGGAGGTTTATCATAACTCGGTGTACCAAATATGTATACCATAACTGATAATTTTTATCCCAATATATATTTTGTTAATCACAAGGAATCGAGGAGGTTTGTAATCAAAATGTTTGTGTAAATTTGCAACGTGTGTATTTTGTCAAACCCAACTGAGTAGAAAGTTATTGGCCAACCCCACCTGAAAATACATTATAAAATAAGTTATATTTTAACTGCAGTGTATTTAGTTCATAGTAAACAATTCAGGGCCAATTTTCTGTATTTTATCTTTGTATTCATGTTTATTTTGTCTTTTTTATTATTAATATTTTTTGACCTGATGTTTTGCTTGAAAGGATCACTCTCTGAGCATATCATTCCTTCAACAGGGGGTTAAAATATGTTAGCTAATGTCACTGCAGTACCCTCTAAAACATTCACTGTCTCTTTCTGTCTAAAGTTTATTACAGAAGACTTGGATTTAGAAGTTAGGCTCACCATATGCACTGAATAGCGCCTTCCGAGTAGAAGCTGTTCCCTGCACAGTTGAGGTCCTCAGGAAAGACAGGTTTCTCCGGGCTCCATCGGAGCAGCTCTCCGTGGGAGGCAGCTCTTGTGTAAGGGGCCAGCGGTTAATGTTTTGAATCGAGTTGTAGCAGCTGACATGGCGTTGAGGCCCATGCCCAGCCTCATCAATTGGCTGAAAATCTGCTTTCCGCCATGCCTGTGGTAAGGGCATTTTTCCCTTAGCAACCATTTCCTTTTCTTTTCCCTTTTGTTTACGATAATTCTCTTGTGCTCCCACCAGGAGTTCTGCCTAGTGGCGCTTTGGAAGGGGAGTGTATTCACCTGTGTGCATTCAAATTGCAGACAGGTTTATGGGAGGCTGCCTTGGAAGGCGCTGTGCGCGTTGGCAAACGCAGGTCAACGACCAGCCACTTAATGGAAGAAACGCGGGGAGTGGTCAAGGGTTAAATGTTACGTTTGCTAGGATTACAACACAGAGACCAGTTGTTCCATCTGACTGAAGTTCTTATCTAGAACGTGTTCCTCCCCCTCACAAATGTGAGACGGTTGGTACACTAGAGACCGGAGACCTCTTTGCTGGGCGTGCAAAAGTCCTTAAATCAGATAAATCATTCTGCTTTCTGCACAAAACTGTTTTTGTTTATTCCCATTACTTAAAATGCTTTAAAGCAATTTTTATAGGTTTCAAACGTTATTTTGTATATGTTATGATTCAAAGCTCTTATTTTTTCTTGAAAATAACACATGCTCCACTTGGGCTTAGGACCACATTTTGCTTTGCTGAATGGCTTCTTCAGCTTATTCACTTCTTCTGTGAATAAGTTCACAGAAGTTCAGTGGCATCATTTGTAATTTATATACAGTTGGACGAACATGACTATTTCAGCTTATTCTTTGAACAGCTTAGGAAGCTAGCTGTTTACTAATTTCTGATTTTTTTTTTTTCCAGCTTAAGTGAACTCTTCTATTCCCTGGCTAGTTGAGTGGTATCATTTTTGGGATGATAAGTTTGAGATGGTGTGCATCAGTAAATATGTATAGAATACATATGGAAATACACAAGTAGGTCTTAAAAAGCAAAGGCTAACTTTGCAAACTACTCAAAGAAAAAGCTGTAATATTCACCTCAATAGAACATGTGTGAGGTACGGGCACACACAGGGAATGACATTGAAGGGGTGAAACTGAGAGAGTTCATTTTATTTTTGTGACCAGTTCATGTTCATACTGTTAAAAAACATTAAGTTTGCCTTCCAAGATGCTGAACAGCTTCAGTCTCAAGGGACATTAGTGTTAGGTTTCTGCTTCCTCATTTCTTTAAGAGTGGCTTGCTACCAAAAATCTAACTTAGGAGCGGGGTTGTTTTTTTCCCCCTTTTGACCAGCTCCAGAGCCATCTCTTAGTGCAGCAGTGCAAGTGCTAATGACAGTGTAAGGGAAGGGGTAAAAATGCACAGCTGAGAAAAGGAGGCAGGCCTGGCCCCCTGGGAGACCACCAGGACCAGGCAGTGGCAGGCCATGCTTACATCGGGTCATGATGAAATTGCTGCCTTCATTCATGGTAGTTAATCTACCTCCCACTGAAGCCAAAGAGAGTGTTAAGGTTTTTCTGAAACTCAGTGGAATGAGAGAGGCGTGAATGTCACTCAGTACCTTGCCAGGGAGAGCTCTCTCTGTTTATGGCCCGTGGTCCTCCCTGTTGTTTGCCTCGTGGTTATTCTCTCCTAAGAAGAATCAGAGCTGGAAGTTGATTTCCCTGTTTTGTTGCTCTTAAGCTTTCCTTTTCATGAAGTGTTATGAAGTGTATGAAGTATTTAGTATGTTTTTATGAAGTATATTATGAAGCCTATGAAGTATTTAGAGATCTTTCAGGTGTTACTTCTAAGAAATCCTGAGTCGCACTATTTAGCTCCCTAACGCTGTAATACAGAGCAATTGGTTCTTCATCAGACAAACCTCTTTGCAGCCTTAGGTTCTCCAGGAACTTATATAGGTTACATGTCACATCCTGGTCACTCATAAGGCTTTTTTTTTCCTACATCACAGACTTCTGTATAATTTGGAATATTTGCCAATCTGATAACAGGAAAACCAGTATTACCCTGCAGGTTACATTTGTGTGCTGAAGGGTTTCAATGTTTGACACCTACATTAATGTCACACCAGATTAAGCCAGTGCTATCCACTTTCACACACAACATTTTTTTAACCAACAAAACCCTTATAGGAAAATCCTGGCCTGAAACAAAGTGACGTTCACACCTGTTGGAAATGCAGTCTGTGAAGCTCTTGCTGTCCTAACCTCACTCCTCTAATTCTGGCTGTTTTGCTTCCATTCTGGTTTTACGCAGACTAATGGCTGATCGGGTGCTTGTGATTGGCAGTGGAGGGAGAGAGCACGCTCTGGCCTGGAAATTGGCCCAGTCCCCACATGTAAAACATGTGTATGTTGCACCAGGAAATGCAGGAACAGCTGACAATGGAAAAATTTCAAATTCAGGTAAAAAAAATTTTTTTCAAATTTTATAGTTAAACTTGTAAATTATTCCATTAATCAATTTACAATCTTAGCTGTTAATGTGAAAGGATTTTTTTTATCTTTAAAGTTTGAGACATGTAAAACAGATCTTATAGATGTAGCGGGAGGAGGTTAAGAAGAAGAAATGTCTGAGCAAAGCCTTGTGCAACCTCCACTGATTTTATGAGCTCAGTTGCAGTGGCTAATTCTTTGGATTTGGGGGTGGAGGACGCAGTCAAAACTCCATCTGTCTGTGTTGCAGATGCCTCTGGGGAGTAGCTTGGGCTAGCTGTAGTGATTCCTGTCTCCCAGCTGCCTAACTGGGAAGGGATAATGGTTTAGCCTGGTATGCACTGCGTTTCAGCAACTGTTTGGTGAACAGTTGAAAAGTGCCTGCAGCAAATGCAGGCACCTCTCAGAGAGTGGCAGAGCAGGCTGCTTTGAGCAGGAACCGCTACTAAATTATTTTCACACGTGCTTTGAAGCCCTGTGATCCCTCAAACCTGTAATATGAGTATTTTCTCATCTAAAATATTCCAGCTTAGGAAAATGTTCATTTTTTTGTGTTTATGATGTTTAGAGGTTAGGATTATTTTTAATAATAATCTTAATACTAGCTGCCTGTTTTGAGCTTCTAACTTCATATATTAAGCTCTGAGTGGTGTAATTGAAACTATTAATATTTACCAATTTTGAAAAATCAAGCTTAAGGTGTTTCAAATTGAGCATCTAAAATTAGATGCTATGTTTAAAAATACTTGTCTAAGGTGCTTGCCTGGAGGCACACAGTGAATCAATATGAAACCTAGGATAATTACTCAGAAATTCCTGTCTCATGTCCTTTGTATACCAGTTCCTGGAAGGGTATTTTAAACAACTAACTTAAGTTTCAGCTTTAAACATATGTTTACGTGCAGAACTAAAATTAACACAGCATGCATGTGAACATGAATTATATGCATCTGTTTTCTGCATTTATATTTGTATGTGAGTAAAATCTCTTTTTATTACCATTTCATGCAGGAACATGAATCCTGTCAGACTTTTGTACAGCGGATATATTATCATATTTAATTCCATTTGAATGCTTAATTACTAGCAGTTTAAATATCTTTGTTCATACTTTAAATATTCACAACACCATAAGCAGTTGTTTGTTCTGTTTGATCTCAGAGGAGACAGCAGGAGGAAGAGCAGCTCAGGAAAGTCAAATGTTTCCCTCTCATCCGGAGGGGCAAACAAAAATCTTTGTCCTTGTGCTTAATTGGGTCAATGCCAGTTTGTACGGCCTGCAGAATGTTAATTTCAGTATTTTTTTGCAAGCAGTGCCTTTCAAAAACTCCTGAGCTTTTCTCTCACCTTGTTACGCCATAAAAAATACTGCATCCTCCGAGTGCAAAATATTTGAACGTGTGCATAGTAATGCTTGAGCCAGGTCCATGAAATCTACAGCATGTGCTGAAATCCTTTTTTCTGGGCTATGGGCTCACATGTGCTGTAGGAGAGAAATCCACAGCCAACTGGGAGAAGGGCAGAATCTACCTAAAAAGAAGCAATTCATATCTGCTCGGACGTTTTAGTCCTAGCACTGGGGTCTAGATTTTTGCTCATGGAAGAAAACGGAAAAACAGTTTTACAGAGGTATGTGAGCCCTATGATATCATGTAAAGCTTGGCAACCAACGCCTGTGAAACTGCTACCATTGTTTTTGGTTTTCAGTGTAATCAAGACTTGGCTCTGAAAGTTGATCCTCTCCTATGGTTCATGAAATTTCCTTTAACAAGCATTGAAACTCTGGTTCTCAGATGATTTCCCCAACATGTAAAGGCCAACTTAAAATTATAAATGATTTTCAATCATATAAACCTTGCCTGTATCTCTGTCAAAAAAAGTTTCATGGTTAATTTGAGCCAGCAATTGTTTCTGTCAATAAAGACATATTTGGGTTGAGTGGCTAAATATAGTTTTGTATTTAATTTATACTTAATTAGCAGGGCTGATTTTTTTGCCAGAAGTGTGTAGAATGGTTTGCTGAATCCTGCTGGAGACATACATAAACATGTCTGTGAATGGACATTAGCATTCTGACATCTCTTTCCATTCCATTTTAGCTCTGAATATAACTACTACTCTTAACTTTAAGCTCCAGCTCTGAAAATCCTGGTCCAGTTTCCTTCTGTCTAGTTTGCAAGGAATATTTAGCCGTCTTTTTGAGAAATAAAACTCTGCTACGAAAAACCTCCCCATTCAGTCTAAATACTGAGGAAAATAGGGTTTGGGGGGAGAGTTACAATTATGTATTAACAACGTGACTTAGACCTTTTATTTGTTACCAGGACATTTCCACATAATGTAAATTTTGTGCCATATTCACTGTCCCATGCCTCTTGTAGTTAAGGCCTGCAGGAAGACAATTCAGCCCAGTCACCTTTAGGGGTCTTGCCTTTCCCTTCTCCCTTTCCTATGGACTAATTTTGTAGGGAAGAGGGATGGCCCCTTTTCTGTTGCCCAGCAAAATCCCCTTCTATTCAGTCAGGATCTGCTGTTCTTAACTGCTTTCACAACATCCCCACAGGACTGAAAGACAAACCTCTTCAATACTAACCTTTATTTTAATCAGAATTTTAAAGCCAAGTGTGTTATGCTTTTGTTTTTGCTCTCCTGTGAGCCAGAAGTAAATTGGTGTAAGTTGCACACAAAAGAAAAAGCCTTCTCTTTTCCTTACTTGCATATGTTAGTGAAAAAGAATAACTGAACTCTTAAATAGCTATCAAGGAGGTAATTTCTACTAGTGTTCAGTCTGTTATTCCTCCCACTCTACCCAAATAGGGTAAGTCTATAATCAAAATGTAGGTTTCAGATAGCTTTTTTGTGTTATTTAGAGATAACTGCTGCTCTTATGGAAGCAGAGAATTTATTAATACAGGATGGCAGAAATGAAGAGGATACCAGCACAAAACTGTGTAAATTTGTCTAACAGAAGATGCTTTATCATTGCGGTTGGAAGAGCAAACCCGAATGCTTTAATCATTTCCTTGACACACTGACTCTCCTTTCTCTCCCTTCACTTCCTCAGAAGCTAGCTGCAATAGAGAATCAACTCTAAACATGGTTGCCAGTATGATTACTAACACTACATCACAGAAACAGAGGGAAAACTTAAAGCAAAGGAGTCCAGCTCCAAGGAGGATTTGTACTTTACTCCGTTTGCCAAATTCCTACTCTGTCGGGTCAGTCGCCTCCCCATGCAGGCAGCCAATCCACACCAGGCTGTGTTCACAGCTTTTTGGCAGAGTCTATGAGTTCATGTTGCAGCCCCCTCTAGACCTTGGCTCTATTTATTCTTGATAAAAGCAGTGGAATTGCATTGCCTTTGCATGAATTCTGATCATGAGACTTGACATTATTGTCTTTCTTGCAAGGTTTTTTCTTTTGTATGCACATTTGCTGGCGTTCCAAGTATCGTCCTGTTAAATGCTTGTGTATAAAAAGATAACTGTCCCAGTAGTCTAAGATCATATATCCTTACCAAAATTAACAGCACCTTCCCTTATTAAGTTCAGCCTAATGTAAGAAAAAGTGTTTGGGTCCTCCTTTGTTTCAGTGAGTTCATAGATTAGTGTGGCATTTTTAAGCTGGCACTACAGTGAAAGAAGGAAAAAAAAAAACAAAAACAAAAGAAAGCAGTTGCTATCCTACCCCAAGCTGCTTATTTCTGTCCCCTGCACCATGCTGGCACAAGCATGTGTACAGCTTTATAGTGAACCTAATCAGGGAGGAGATTGGCTGAAAAATAATATCTTTTTTACTTGTGGGTTATTTTTCACTTGTATCTGTTACAATCCTTGCGCTGGCAAATAGGATATTCCCAGAGATGGGAACAATTTATGTATGTTAGTGTAGAGGAACTGGAACTTCTGTTGTTCTATTCTGCAAGAGCGAGGTGGGTTTAAAATGCATGTCAAACTATGACCTATGATTGGGGGGTTGGGTTTTTTTTGTTTTAGGGTATTTTTTTTTTTGTAGACACATACAGACCTCACATGTGTAAGTTTCTATATTAGTGTAGGCTTTACCCTCTAGATGCGCAATGACCTGTCATTAAAGAATGTGAGACTTGTGAAAATGATGCTTCAGTGTTATATGATAAATAATTGCTAAGTGATGGTAATGAACTGCAATCTTACCACCTTTTGTGTCTTTGACAGCTGTTTCAGTCATCAATCATGCTGCACTTGCCCAGTTCTGCAGAGATCAGGAGATCAGGATGGTCGTGGTTGGTCCGGAGGTTCCTCTGGCTGCTGGTAAGAGAAAGCAAACTAAAAATCATAGCCTTTGTATTTTAGGAAGAAAACTAAATCTTAGTCTCAGTCTTCTTCCCACCACAGTCAACAGTATCTGAGTGTCTTCGATAGGAATGGAAGCAGATCCACTGTGGCAGTTTCCCTTGAACTCAGGGTTCGGCTGTGATGAAAATGAATTTCTGAAGTGTACTGTGTGAACGATGTAACAATTACAATATCCTGAACTGTTTCGTTTCTTTCTAAGTGCTTTGATTTAATAAAAGAGGTATCAAGGTATCACCATGTTTCCATGTAGTAAAAGAGGTATCACAGTGTTTCCGTTTATGAACAGTAACAAGGGGTTTTATTTTCCTATGGAGGTTTCATTTTTTGAAATAATAACCATTTGGGCCTTACTAAACAAAATTTTATAAATATGTTCATAATTTTTCTGCTTTATCCTTTTATGTGGTCAAGAATTATTATCTCCTGTTGTCTTCATGAAATAACTCATGGACTTTTTGGCTAAAAGCTATAATAAAACACAGGAAGACTGTCACCTCTTACCAAATGCAACAGATCTTTTTAGCCCCAAACGTTGCAGGATTACCTGCTGCTGATTACAGTAAAGACTGCATCTTAAGGTCCTTCTGGTAAAATAGTGGCTGGATAGATGGCTTATCATTCCTGACATATTGTTCCAGCAAATTAATACACCGGTGGATTTGGACAATGCATGAATCTTATAAATCTTCTGGTAATTTGAATAACTTTTTTGTGTCATTATTTTTAGGAATTGTTGATGACTTGACAGCGGCTGGAGTGAGATGTTTTGGTCCAACAGCAAAGGCTGCTCAGCTGGAGTCCAGTAAGAGCTTTACCAAAGCTTTTTTGGACCGTCATGAGATCCCAACTGCAAGATGGAAATCTTTTACTGATCCTAAAGCAGCATGTAGCTTTATTAATAGGTAAAAATCTCTTTATAATAGAAATCTTTTTATTAAAGCAATGTGTAGTGTACTAGGTATCCAAAACAGACCAATGATTACTAATGTATCAATACTTCTGGCTGTGACACAATGTCTATAAAGGTTTTAAAGGACAATCTGACATAACACTATCACACTGCAATAAGTTTGATAATTAAGCTCCATATTTTTTGTCCCTTAATGAAAATTAAACTCAGAGTTCAGTTTAGAGGGTAATACGTGACTTTTTTTTTTTTTTTCCTCCAAATTACCTGGTATGGAAACCCAGCTTGGCGTGTGATTGTCATAGGGTGTTCTGTCTGGTTCATGCCCTGTCTCCAGGAATACAAATTCTGCATCTGAGGCTTACTCAGCAAATGATGATCTACTTATCAGAATACAACCCAGCTCATCCAAAAATGATACGATAGTAAATTGTTAAAAACAAAGCAACCTTTCAGACAGTACTGAAATTTAGTGGTGGGGAAGAAATGCAAAGTGAAAGTCCTCTACAGGCATAGCATAACAAAAGAACCCTGGATTTTGTGTGTGTGTTATTCAGTAATGCAAAGCTGTTGCTATGAAAACTGATGAGCATTTTAAACTTTCATCTATTTAACATTCAAAATTCCTACAAAATATATTTGGAATACAGAGTGTTTACTATTGAATCCCTCTCTTCCTCTTCAAAGTGCAAACTTCCCTGCACTAGTTGTAAAAGCTAGTGGCTTGGCAGCTGGCAAAGGAGTAATTGTGGCTTCGAACAAAGAAGAAGCCTGCAAAGCTGTTGCTGAAATCATGCAGGTGAGTGGAAATGTCATGCACTGACTGGCAGAGTTCTCGCACAAAATAAGTTGATAACCATGACAGAGTGTCAAAGACATTCTTGTTTTATTTACATATGATAGGAATTTAGCTAACAGAAGTGAAATCCTTTACGCATTATTTGGACAGCTATGAAGCTGTGTCATATTTATTGCTTGAGACAGAGTACTCTTTCTAGGCACAGTTCCTGTAGGGTTAAATAAAAATCTTTCTCAACTAAGACCTGTACTTATATCCATCTGGATTTTCTTTTTTTCCCATCCTTTTGAGACCTTGATATTGTAAAATAATATTAACATTAGGATTAAGCTGGATCTTGACAAGCAACCTCAGCTTTAGGCCTTGAGTCATACAGCACTTAAATGTGTAGTTAAATTTCAGTGGATTTACTTTAACTTAAATATATATTTAGGTAGCATCCTGAACAAACATATCAGGACCATCAAAATCTGTTTTTTTCCTACCTTAAAGAGAAGCAAACTGAAGTAATTATCTCAAATGATTGGAAACATAGAGCTGGAAAAAAAGACATATACAGGTCAAATCCTTAGCTGGTGTCAGCAGCACAGCATCTTACAATTCAGTGGACCTATGCTGATTCATAGGAGATGATTATCTGACACACATATATTATAACTGTTATAATTCAAGGGTCAGAATATAGGGTCTGCACTCATATTTTGTGTGTGTGTGGTTATTGGACAAAGATGTAGCTTAACATGTGGCTCACTTGTTCTGCCCTTGAACAAAACACCTTCCTTATTCTGTTAAACAGTCCTATAGGCCCACAGAATTATCTTGGCAGTGTGCTGTGATGGTTTTGTATTGCATAAATATATAGTCAGTGTTCAAACGTGGCATTGGAATGCGAGAATATTGCTCCCCTCCAATGTATTCTATATAATTGCACTTTCTGATAAAGTAAAAGTTCAGATTATAGACTTGACAGTAATTGCTATAACCTTCAGTATCATGCGTATAAACTTCAGAAAGTAGAGCATGAGGAATTGCTTAATAAGTCGTGTCATCTGCAATTTTTAAATATTCGAGCTAAAATCTACATTTATTAAAGAAAAAACAGAAAAGATGAGCAAAAACTTTACCATTGCTGATGTATCCAGAACGGAGAATGGATCCATAGTCTCAAAACTGTATTGTATTTTTTTCTTGCTTTATCAAAAACATATTTTCTTGTTGCACTTTGAATATTTTAAAATAACTGAAGCACAGAACTAAAGAGATTTTCTTTTTAATGTAGGATAAGACTTTTGGCATGGCTGGGGAAACTGTTGTTGTTGAAGAACTTCTTGAAGGAGAAGAAGTTTCTGTAAGTGTACACCTCTCATTGTAAGACTTTGATTATATCTATTGTTCCAAGTTTTTAGGAAACACCACGTAAGTGCCTACAGCAGGGATATGTAAGATTTTATTATTTAAATTAAAAACAGTTATCTGTTTATAAATAAAATTGTATTAATTAAAACTGGAAATAAAGCAGCTGTGATAAGGACCAAACTTCCTGCAATCTGTTAAAATAATTCAAATTATAAATAAAAATAACTCAAGCAGTAATCACTTGTTACCATGTGGGGGGAAAAAAAAAATCAAACTATACAGTTTTTTATTGTCATTAAGGGTGCAGTTCTGTGTTATGATTTCTCTGGCAGCAAAGACAATATAAGATGTTCCTTCCCTTCCTTATTCCTACTTCTCTGCTGTTGTTTGCTACTGACTCAGTTATACTACTTGATTTGCTCATGGGACTGCAACCTAAAGGACCCCCCCCTTTTTTTTTTCAAAAAACCCCACAACAACTTACACGTTTTCTGTGTTCTGGTTTGGAGCCCTGTCTCTACTGAATCATTGCAAGTAACTGGATGGCGAAGTGCAGAGCAAGGCAAGGTGTGGCTGCGAGTGAGGGAGGATGGAAACTCTCAGATTTGTCACTGAGAGGAATATAATGTTGAACTACGTCATGAAGTAAACTCCTCTGGAGCATGGGAACAAGCAACTGAAGACAGGTGCAGGCAGGATCCTCTTTAATCAGCTTCACTGCCAGAGAAATTGTAATGTAGAAGTGCACCTGAGGATGAAGGACCTGGAGCCAAAGGCTGTTGAATGTTTTGACAGCATCAATTTACTTTGCGGATGTAGAGCAAATATTTCTGCCATTTTAAGCTAATTCAGCTCCTTCAGTTAAAAAAGTAAATCTAATTATATTAGGAGAATGTAAAGGAGAAAAGGAGAATTAAAGCCTAGGTTTTGAGAAGGTGGCAAGGGAACTTGACACTGGCATCACACAAACTAGAACAACCAAGTACCATCTCAGGTTTCTCAGTCCTGGAGCTGAAATTGGCTTATGCTGGATTCTGTGAACATTCATCTCAGAGGTGGTGATATTTATAAAGTAAGCAGCCGTCTCCAACTGTTGCCAGTCTTTGCATAGTCTAATTTCCTGCCCAGTATAAAGAAATTAGAACTGCAGATATTGGTCATCCTTATTCCTTCTTGGTTAGCTTGACCTTGTAAGGAACTAAGGGATTAGCCAGATCTTGATTCTCTGATGAAAACTGTGTAATTCTCTTAATTAGTCCTTAGAATACTAGTGGGATTCCTGTGATACAACACAAGAACATAAACATGCAGTTTAAAATTTTTTTCCTAAGGTGACTGATAATAGTGAATTTTAAATAATGCTCATCTTGCCTGTCAAAATGATTCACCTGCCACAATTGGCTGTAGTTTTTCATATATTAATATTTTGGCATTTTGAGGCTTTGTAGAGGAATCCTTGCTTGTCTTTTAATTAGAATTATGAAGTGTTTTTATGAGTACTCCTAGCAATAGTCCAAACAGTGAACATCATCATCTAGTTTGCCAAAGATGCTGGCAGAGGTGTTATTATGAAGATACTGATCATAAAAGCATCTGGTAGATAAAATATTTATCTGGTAGATAAATATTTTGAAAGTTAATGAAGTTTTATGGACAAGGAGAAGAAAATTTTGAAAGGAATGTAATGCTTCCTTCTGGAGGAGGGGAGAAGGAAGGAAGGAATGCTTCTGCCCTCAAGCTTTTGAGTACTCCTTTTCAGCACAACTCTTGATGTTATATTGTAGTTTTTATATGTTATATAATAGGTTATTTCTGTAGTAAGGTCTTATAAACTGAGGCAATGCTTCCTGAGGTAAAAAGGAAGTGTTTAGAATACTGTAGTTTGTATTATTAGGGAAACAAAATTTATAGTCTTAATATCCATTTTGCAACACTGAAAATCAAATATATTTGCACTTCATGCAATTTCAGTCATATGCTTGGCTTTAATTATTTTCCCTGTTTTCTAGTGCTTATGTTTCACTGATGGCGTCACGGTTGCTCCCATGCCTCCAGCCCAGGACCACAAGCGATTAATGGATGGAGATGAAGGCCCTAACACTGGAGGGATGGGAGCTTATTCCCCAGCACCTCAGGTAAAAATGTATCTATAAAGAGATGTTTCACTAGAGCTCTAGTACCAAAAGCATGTGTGAATTTTCAGTTTCACTGTGATGAAGGGAAGAATGGAGAGAATGGGCTCTTGCGGGTGGATAGGGTTGCGTAAAACAAACCTAGTCTAGTAAAGCCCATAACTTGATGAAGGAGGATATTTCTACTGAATTACTTTTAATTATACAGGTGTAAGTCTTTTTTTTCCTGCAACCTTGTTTTTTTTCTTTAAGTATTATGAAATACTGATCGTTCAAACTAAGTGTTTAAAACCTATTTTTATCTTGTGCCGAACCAAGCTAAGATGAACCTTTGCTGTGGCTCAGTGCAGTTGGGTGTCTGTCTGGCAAGGAACTTTTATTTGCAGAAGGATTTACTTTGCTTTCTGTTGACCTGTGTCATGACCAGTGTTTTTTTTTCTTTTTTGATTAATATATTATTTTTCAATCCTCTATAAAGCTATTAATTTTGTTTATTGAATAAAATTTGGTCATTGAGCACTATACTTTCTAACTGTGATTTGTCTTTAAGGGGCACTATTTAAATAGACATATTGGCATATGTCTGTGCAAATGGTTTGTTCCAGTGAAACCAGTGGGTTTACTTGCACACGTAGCTCATGAAGTATGTAAAAGTTTTTGAAGAAATGCAACACGTTATGTTAATACTGCTGTACGTTGTCTGAGGACAGAGAAAGATACTAGCTTTTCTGTTGTTTGAAGCACACGTTGGAGTGAGCAAGAGACCATCCAAGTGTTCTGTTTGGCTCTTAAAAGTGCTAGCCATCACAGTAGGAAAAATGATGCACTCTGTTTTTACAAACACTATTTTCTAATACTGTTTTATTAGATTTCTAAAGATTTACTGCTGAAAATAAGAGATACTGTTCTTCAGAAAGCTGTTGATGGCATGAAGAAAGAAGGTGTCCCCTATCTTGGTATGTACAAAATGTTGGGTTTTTTATCTTAAGGAGAAGGACAACATTTTTACTTTGTCCTCATTATAAGCCTAAGCAAATTCACACTGTAAATTAAAGATACTTGGATTTCTTTAAAAACTAGATTTGGTTTTTTATAAAGTCAATTGAAATCCATGAATATCTTTGCATTAACGGTGGATAATCATGAAATGAGGAAGAACAGAAAGGACAACATTTGAAAATAAGTTTCAAAATTGTAACCACAACTACTTTTGCCTGTTGTATTTTTAATATTTCTCAAAAAGTGTTCATGTTCTAGCTTTAAATGAACACAAGTGGCATCGTTTATAATAATATTATGAATAGATTCAAAACAACTGACTTGTACAGCTGCTTAGATAGCTTTTAATACAACTTTTGATTATAGGTGTGCTTTATGCTGGATTAATGCTTACCCAGGATGGACCTAAAGTTCTAGAGTTTAACTGCAGATTTGGTGACCCAGAATGTCAGGTGAGTGATTTGTAACCAGATATAGTTTGTTATTATGGGAGGAGAAGAGTCTGTTGCTGTCTATCATTATTCTTAACAAACTATCTGATGAACAATTAGCTAATTACTTTGCGATTTAAAGTATTTGTTCTGTTTCTTCAAAACAGATACTCTGTTATGAACTTAGCAACAGTTATTCCACCATATTAATTACTTGTTTCATTCCAGAGACGATTTTAGCAGGTTATATTTAAATATGGGTGTTACAAGGGTAGGCTTGAGTGAAGCTCAGTACTTTTCTACCTTTTCTAGAATGGAATGGGATTTTTTTTACTTTAATAAAGAAGTGAATCCTTCCTTTGCCCGCTCCCTGCTACAGGTGGAGTAAAACCCTTCATTTCTGTTCTTCAGAACAGGATAAAGATCTTTGGCCTCTACTTATTCCCCTCCATCTGTAGCAGTTCTTTTACCCGTAGGGATTATTATCTTCAAGGAAGAGTATTTGTAAAGGCTTATAGATGATGAGCAAAATAAATATATGTGTGAAAATGCAGCATATGAAATACTTATGTTATTTTTATAGCTGCAGTAACCTTTTAAAAAGCTCAATAAAGAAAATGTAAAAACATGTGTTGTTTTCTTTAATTTGCTAATCTTTATTTTTGTAGGTAATTCTTCCACTGCTGAAAAGTGATTTGTATGAAGTTATGCAAGCAGTCATCAATAAAAAGTTGTCTAGTTCCATGCCTGTTTGGTTTGAAGATAGTGCAGCTGTGACTGTGGTCATGGCTAGTGAAGGATATCCAGGAACATATCCCAAGGGTTTGGAAATAACAGGTAAATATAACAGGAGAAGCTGCAGAAGTCACATTTCTCTCCTGAAGTCTTTGCATTTTCTCTGTTGCAGATAAAGCTGAATCTGTCTAATCCAGATTCTTAGAAACTTTAGATGCTGTGGTTCTGGGTCAGAAAGAGATGGCTGAATTTTCACACCAAGAAGTTAATTTGTAATGCAGCCATAGCGTTTTCAAATCTCCACATCCATATTGTTTAGTTCCATAGCATTTCCTTAATATGTGTTATAGGGAAGCAGTTCTAGGCTGATCACTGATTTTTGCATAATCTTGATGCTGGTATGCTTGTGTCTATATCAGTGAAGTATAAAATTCAGCTGAAAATAAACGTTGTATGCAGGTGTTTCAGCTAAATACCACTTTCCCTATCTCTAAACATATAAGCAGCAGACTGGTCTCTCCACAAAACATACTTCTAAAAAATTGTTCTGATTTCCCAGAATGATCACAGTGAATTTGACTGAGGTATCTGGACACAGTTAATAAGCAATGAATATTTATTTATTTGTATTTTAACAGTGAAATGTTCTAATGAACTGATCTTTTTCTGTATTTGTTTTACTGAACAACAATCACAGGACTTTCTAAGGCTAAACAACTAGGGCTGGAGGTGTTCCATGCCGGCACGGCCCTAACGGATGGCAGAGTGGTGACTAATGGAGGAAGAGTCCTTACAGTAACTGCTATTAAAGAGGATCTAACGACAGCACTGCAAGAAGCCAACAAAGGAGTAGCAGCCATACACTTCAAGGGTGCCATTTGTAGAAAGGACATTGGTTATCGGGCTATAGCTTTCCTGAGACATTCCAGGTAGATATTTGAAATGCTTGAAATGGAAATAACTGGTGACTGAAAGACGTCAGTAGTTTACCTTAATACCTAAAATGGTGTTGATATTATGCATAACTCTAGACAAATTATAACTGGCATCCTTGTGAGTGATCTAAGCAAGACCAGCCAAGGAAGGAACAGGCTTTTTGATGGCTCTTTCATCCATGATCTGATTCTCCCAAGTCTGAGCTAAACTACAGTGACAAGCACGTAGGAGTAACTTGTGCTGTTGCTGTCTATATTAGGTCTGTTTTGGGGACGGAGAACTTCTGATTCTTAGACTCTAAACCATAACCTTTGCTCTGAATTCAGATTGTCCATAAATCTAATAATAACATCATGAAACGTATGTATGAACAACGTTTGAGCTTTTTTGGGGGGTTCATTTTAGGGTCTTTAAAATGGTTTTGAAACACCTACCTCACTGAGACATGCATTATAATGGAATAGCTGGCTAGCAACCTGGGTAGAATTTATCATTCCTTTTTATTATTATTCCTTTTATTTTCATAGTATGGATTTCAACAGTCTTGACAGGGCTTGGGTTTTTTCTATGCAGTGTGTTCTACTGTTTCTCTATGTTTTTGAGAGCTTCTTGCAAGTTTTGAAACCTAATTTTACCTAATACAAAACATATCTGTTTGCCTTTTCTACAATCAGTTCAAAACACAACCTTTGATAATAGGTTATTTTGTAGTCTATGAAGCATATTAGTAAGAGTTTCAGCTTTGCTGACAGTGTATACTGATTAGTATATTGTAAAGCTATAATCAATAAACTTACTAAATGAACAAGGGTGTTGATATCTAGTCTTCTTTCTCTTTCAAGTACTGTGCATCTTTTGAGAAATGTTTGTGAAAATGAATAATTGGTATTTGTACTGTGGCAGAAAAAATCAAGTCATTGCGTGAGGCAAGAGAAGGTACTTTAATGAATAGTGACGCATGGTTCTCTAAAGCACTGAATTCATGGGACATGGTCAGCAGCTTTCTTAACTGGAATGCTGTATGCTGGGATGATCCCTAGCATATGAAGGAGACTCCTGGGAGCCATTTACAGTCAGTGCCCATTTCACTGTCCCTGAGGCTCTACCAGCTTTTGCTCAGACATATCCTAAAACTGGAAGAACAGCCAGGCAGGCGTGCTTCCCTTTGGGCTTTGTATTGCACACAGTTCAGGAAGGTTGATGGTTGGCGCTGCAAACTTGGGGACACACCTCCTCTTGGCAGCTTCGCAGGATTAAGTCCTGTGCATTTGACTTCTTGAAAATATCTAGAATATTTATTTAAGAAAAAATATTTAAGAACAATACTTTCCTTTTCAAGAATTAATGCAGATACTATGTTTTTAAAAATAAGGTGAAAATATGTTGAATATTAATCACATTCAGACTGGAAGGGCCTGACTCCAGCCTTCTGCTTTCACAGGCTAACATTTCTTTGAGTCTTGTTCATAGACTGACCAGCTGCTTCTTAAAATTATTTTCTTCTCACAAATTTTTGAGCAGTAATATAATGTGTGTGCAGATATCTTTGTACTTTCCTGATAGCGTAGCTCTTGGGCCAGTTGTTTTGTTGTACCTGTCCTTGTTAATAGTGTGCTTCACCCTTAGAATTAAAACTAATACTGAATCACATCAGGAAGAGAGCTAGAATAGCTGTAATGTAGCTTGGTTCATGCCATTGATGGTATAGGAATAATGACTGCTTAACTGGAATCAGGTACATTTGATACAACTAAGAATTAGAAGTCACTAAATTCACTATCTCAAAAATGAAAAGGTCCCTCTGTGAATATGGAGTGATATTTTATGTCCCCAGACAGTTGCATGAACACACTTAGAATATAAATTATATCCACCAGTTTGCTGGTGTGTTTTCTGTTTTGTATAACTGTGTGCAAAAACAAACCAGAGCTCTTGGACATTTCTTTCTAGTTTGCTACATTGGATCTTAGAAATTAACATTTTTAAACACTGGGTTTTTAAAAATATTTTAGCAGAAAGTCAATTTAAGTAAAAAGGTACAATTGGTTTTGTAGTGCTATCATTCAAGGTGATAAGGAGAGGCAAGCTTTAAGCTACAGTTTTAAAACTTTTTAAGTATCGTAGAGGAATACTGATTTCTGTGATACTTTTGTTTTGAAAAGCTAATTTGAACTTGATTCTGCAAGGTGCTGAGATGTTCTGATTTAGCTCTGTGTACATTTAATTTTGAATACAGTCACAATACTAGTGAGGCCTGGGTATCCAGAGGAGGGAGGTATTCAAACCTTGCAGAATCAAACCCATTATTTTACCTATTTTACATGAAAGGGTTTTTTTTATCTTTGTATTTGACTGGATAGCCAGAGCTGTGATGCTGATGCTCTTATGCTGTCTTTGAGATATCTGAAAATATTTGACTACTGCTTACAGCAAACTCTATGGTACAAATTCATGAAGTTTTGTTTCTTCAGGACAGTACTCCCTATCTTTGGGTCTATGTGTGAGGTCAGGTTCTAAGAAGCAAAAAGGTTCATTAATCTTTGAGTCCTTGAGCCTGCCTGAAATGTATGATTTTTCTGATTTATGGATTTTTGTTACTAATCAATAGGATGTAATGCTTGTATAGTACTGCAATAATTAGAAATCATTTTATATGAGCAAAGGTACTGTACAAGTAGGAAAATAACGGTCTTGAAAAGCTTCGTTGACAGCAGAACAGGATTCTGAGTGGTTAATCCCCTTAGATATGCAAGAAAATAAATATTATTTTGAAATATACATTTGTGTATTCAGTAATCAATTGCCGTAACATTTTTAATCTTTCAGAGGCCTGACTTACAAAAACAGTGGGGTAGACATCGCAGCAGGGAATACTTTGGTTCAGAAAATTAAACCCTTAGCTGCAGCCACATCAAGGTCAGGTAAGATTTGTACCTTTTATTCCTGTTTCAGTCAGTTCATGTCAAGTAGGCTTATCGTTTAATCTTTATGTTGATTATCAATGCTTATATTTATGTGCTCTGCGCATTTCCAGATTATGCAAGAATTTTCTGGGTTAAGAGCAAACACCCTTGATTTCTTCAAAATGTAGTTCCTTAAATTTACGGAGTTGCTTGTCAAAATGACTCTAAAATATCTCTCCTGAATTCCATGTGCCTTAAGGACATCAGAGAACACAGTTCAGCACTCTAAGAGGATAAATACAAGGAAAAATCCTACTGGTTACTGCTGTTTTTGATTACATGGGTTGTCAATTCATGCACAGAGTGAGCTATACATTTTTTGTACATAAATGTTTAAAAAGCTGTAGAAGATGTAGAATTCCTCAGAGATACTATCAGGAATTACTTGAGATAGGCATGGAAGACACATCTTTTGCTTGGACAAAACAGGACCAGCCCTTCCTCTTTTGCTGTGGTCTCCGGTTCATATTGCTCTAGCAAGTCCTTGTAATTTTTATTATAGGTTTAGAACACCAGTCATTTATTAAATAACCCTTTTGCTTCAGATTAACTGAGAACCTTCAAATAACTTCAGATTTATGCAGAGAGAGAAATATATATTGATAAATGCACACAGTAGCACCACTAATCATTTCTTAACATTCATTGCATTTTCCACTCATGTTTGTTTCAGCCTTAGGATTTAACCAATTTTAGTTTTAAGATTAACATACTTAATTATTAAATCTTAAGAAGAGGGAGTCTTAATATACCTTAAGTAGCAATATTAACAGAGAGAAAGAATTTCAGTAGGAAAATGTCTAGTTATCATCTTTTCCTAGAAAGCAGTGGGCTTCAAAGTACTACAACAATTCCTTGTCTGTTTTTCAGAAAAATGTTAAGTGCAAGGGTGAAATATATCAGTCACAGCAATTATTAAATGTTCGGTCACAAAGCTTTGGATTTTTAGCCTTACATAATAATATGAAAAAAAACAGACGAGAGGATTAGGAACTCCTGTGGTTCTGAGATGAGGCTCTAAACTTTAGAGAAAAGTTTCCTGGTGGCAAAGCAAAGTAATTGTGACAGACTTCAGAGAGAATTTCACTAGTGTTTTGGAGCTCCTAGAGAAACCCATGAAAGTAGAAGTTTAGTACTTCCTTCTTTTTCCGGCTGGCAGGCTGCAATGCGGAACTTGGAGGATTTGCTGGCCTCTTTGATTTGAAAGCAGCTGGTTTCAAAGATCCTGTCTTGGTATCTGGAACTGATGGTGTTGGCACAAAACTCAAGGTAATCTGAAAACCTGTGTAAAGCAAGAAATGTAGCAGAGAAGCAAAAATGCTTAATCGCTTTGATGCCTATGTTACTAATAGAAGAAAATTTGAAATAGTTGTGTTAAAAAGTACCCATTAGTATTTCAGAAAGGAGAATAAAAAATGAGATTGCCCTCCTTCAGGTGTCAGTTCAGCAAAATAATTAAATATATGTTTAACTTTCAGCTTGCAAATATCTCTATTTGAAATGATGTTTAAAATCACTCATTTTTAATATTCAGTGCATATCAGGGACTCTAGTTCACTGAGGTAGAACCTCCATCCTCAAAAAGATTACTCCTGGGGAAAACATTAAATTATACAATTGCTACTGTGTTTATGCAAACTGTAATGAAACCCCTTCCGGTTCAGTCCCCTTCCATAAAGGGCCTTTTGCCCTTGCCGATTAAGAAGGTAACAATTCCTAAAGTAAAATTTTAGGACAGGCTCACAGAGATGATGATAACTGAGGATGCTCCTCAGAAAGCACCTAGAGCTTGTTGTTGCGCGATTTTGATGCCGTTCCATGTCAGACTCCATATGCTCGTGTTCCGGTTTCTCAAAGCTAACAAATGGGTTCTCTTGCTGTGTTTTGCAGATCGCGCAAGTGTGTAAGAAACATGACACCATAGGTCAGGACCTGGTTGCCATGTGTGTCAATGACATCCTGGCTCAAGGAGCAGAGCCCCTCTTCTTCCTTGACTATTTTGCCTGTGGTAAACTTGATGTTGAAGTGGCTCAGGGTGTCGTTGCAGGAATAGCTGAAGCTTGCAAAGAGGCAGGATGTGCTCTTTTGGGTATGAACAATCTCTTTCTTCAAACGATGTGAAAAATTGCATGCAGCCTCTTTATAACTAGTTTTAATGTGTTTGTCTTCCTACTCTATTTAAAGATTCTCAGAGAAGTAAAAAAAAAAATTTGTGTGTTTTTGCCTTCAGAGAACATAGTCCCAACCCACTGGAAGAAGGCAATACTTCACAAATGTTGCCATTAGCTCAGGAATCTGCATATTACTTTTCTTATTCATATATTTTCATTTAATTTTGTAAACATAACAACTACCCAGAAAACTAACAATTCACATATTCTAATTCTTTGTATTTTTCAAGTAAATTTGAAAACATTCCAGAAGGTTTGTTTACCTGTTATCCTGAAGGAAATCCTAAAGCTTTCCTCTAGAAAAAAGATTTATGTGTGTTACTGTGCATGTGTGTGTCCCTGTGTGCATGCATATTATCTTTTGAACTTCTTGGCTGATTTTAATCAAATTTGACAAGAAAGGTAAAGATCTTATAGATATTATGTTCCCACAAGTTTTATGAAACTAGACAGCCAGAGAATGTCCTTATGAATGCAGGAAAAGCTTCAGTTGGAACTTGCTTCTTCTTTAGACGTAAAAGGTAACCACAAGACAGAAATGTAAAGGAAAACAGGTTTCATTGGTTATACTCCTAGCAAAACTATTAATCTGATGAAGAATTACCATAATTTTTCAAATAAGACTTTCCATCCAAGAGTAAAAATGAGAGCTTTTGCTCTTTAGGTACCAGTTTAAAATTGGTATAACTTTGTCCTCCTTTTTTTCTACTTTTTTAAGAAATTTAGTAACAAACTCTCTTCTAAATGGGAATGTCTTATTTTGAGGGAGTTTTACAAGATTTGAACAAGAGGCAACTTACATTCTGTTTTAATTTTTTCCTGAATGAACTGTATGTCAGCTTTATCTTTGCTTGAAAGTGTTTTTTCAGTTTATCGAATATAATCAGACCATTCATACTTTAACATAAGTACATTTTATCTGAAATCTTACTATGAAATTACTGAAATTTCAAGATTTTATTTCCCATTGGAAAGCTTTAAAACTACAAAGGACTTTGGATGTTTGTAAAATCATTACAAGAGAATCATTTCTCAAAGTTTTAAATGGGCTAGTAAATGTCTTTGTGTGCTAATATAAAAAGAAATCAGAACTCATAAATAAAGCAACCATGATTTGTTCTTTGAATTTATGGCACTCCCAGAAAGGAACAGAGATGATGCAATAACTCTAGACCTAAGGAAGAAACATTTTTTTGTAGCCTGGAGCATTAAAATAGATTTCAGTTTGGTTTCCAGCTTAATGCATTAATTTCAATGTGTGTGCACATAGCATGCAAGTCTGTCTTTGTGTAGTATCATCTCATCAAAGTCTTGTTTGAAGCATGCTCCTAAATTTGTCTTGTATATTTTCAGTAGCAGAATATTCAGCTCAACCACCATAAGCTCACACCGCTTGATAGTGAGGTACTGAAGGGCTTATCTACATGCTTGGTTTTGCACCAATGTGACTGAATACAGTTTTAAACCAATGTATCTAAGCAAATGCCACCTTTTAGTATGAACTTTGATTTTAAAGTTGGTTATAGCAATGTAATGTAGAAACCTGGAAAAGGTTCCGAAGAGTTAATCTTCACTCTGGCACTGAGCACAAAAGCAGCTTCCAAGATTACTCAGGTACATTTGGAGCCCCTCCAGGGAGACTTTTTTTAAAATAGATGAATTCTGTATTGAATGAAGCCTGGTGAGTGCAAAGGAAAAACAAGACAGCACTGGTCGGCATGTTGGGCACAGGTCATAACATAATGGCAACTTAATCATTGTCAAGTTGTTTCTTGTAGGCATCATGGCCAGTGGGGAATTTGAAGGAGAATAATGATGTGGCTTTGAGGGTAGCTGGGGAGGGTTCCTCGCGGGCGTGAGGGGAAAGTGTGAAGATGTTGGTCTGAAAAACTTCAGAGTGAGCAATAAATGCTGATTTCATTTGCCAAACACAGTGAGTTCCCCTCTGCAGCCTGAATGAGACAAGACAGGTAGAGCAGAGGTCTTGAAAAGTGAAGACCATCAGCTTATATCTGCTAAGATGGAGGAAGGGAGCCAGTGCTGCGTGCATAGAGAGAGATAATGCTGTCTGAGCAATGTTACGGATTCCTATGCAAAGTAGGAAAATTACCATCTCAAACTGCATTCTGAATGAAGTCAGCAGGACAAAACATGTTTTTCAGGACAAAACAAGATGATGTCCTAATAATCAAGATATAAGAGGATAGCCTAGACAACATGTTCAGCTGCATGGATGGGTAGGAAAGGCCATCTAATTTTAGAGGTGTTCTGCCAAAATAATCTATATACCTTAGATGTTGAGACCTGAAGCGATAATGATGCCCAGGTCGTGGACATGAGTAGCAGGCAGAATAGTGGTATATACAAAATCTTTATGAAGACAAGTGAGACTACTAACTATTTCATTTCTCTGATGTCCTTAGATGAGTTTCTTGTGTCTTGTAGGTTTCTCGTGGAGAATATTAAGCTTGGTAGAAATTTGAAAATAAAAGCACTATATAAATGCTTTTATTTTAAAGGCATGGATCATGCTTAACTCCTGAGCACAGAGTTTCAGGACAGTCTTCAGGCTCAGATATTTCCTAGGACAGAAACCATAATATCTGATCAATATCAAAGGCCTTCCAAAAAATCCTATGTGTAAAACATGGATGCACATTAATTTGATACTGGTTGTCACAATGAGGGAGGAAATGTTCTTTCCCAATTTGCTATTGCCTGTTTGCTTGAAGGACATGTGACAGATGTGTGTTTTTAATTATCTTTGGTGTTTGTATATCTAATTAAAAAATCCAGTCCATTAACTCCTTACAAGTCTGAAGCTTTGAAAAATTACATGCACATTAACCCCAGTGGTTTTCCAACATCTCCTTATCCTTTTTTTTTGGTTCTCACAGGAGGAGAAACTGCTGAAATGCCAGGCATGTATCCACCTGGAGAATATGACTTGGCTGGCTTTGCTGTTGGTGCAGTGGAGCGAGGGCAGATGCTGCCCCAGCTGGACAGAATTGCTGACGGGGATGTGGTTATCGGAATAGCTTCTTCCGGGGTTCACAGCAATGGATTTAGCCTTGTAAGGAAGATTGTTGAAAAGTCATCGTTAGATTTCTCCTCTCTGGTTGGCATCTCTGGTGATCAGACATTAGGTACCACTTCTACTACAGTTTCTTCCATTGAACTTCTGAGCAGGTGGATGTCACACTATTGTTTTGTCTGTGACTTTGTTTTTGTAAGTTTTATAAGGCACGAAAAAGCTATTCCATTCTTGAACATGTTGCCATCTTCCTTTTTCCTGTGAATCAAATATGCCAGAAGGAAATTAGGGAAGGAAAAAATAAATGACTAATTGTATGCTGCAAGAGGTAGAACATTGTCTTTTTCTCTGTAATACAATGCTTGCCCATTAGTATCCAGTAAATTAATATTTTGAGGTTTCCTTGATTTGATATTGATTAACATTTCTTTCTGTGTTGTAACTGGTCTTTTTCCATCCTCTTTCATATACAGGAGAGCTCTTGTTAACCCCAACTAGGATCTACAGTAAGACTCTGTTGCCTGTCCTTTGCTCGGGCCATGTGAAAGCCTATGCCCACATCACTGGAGGGGGCTTGCTGGAAAACATCCCCAGAGTTCTGCCAGAGTCATTTGGTGTCGTTTTAGGTGAGATATAGAAAGGGATGCTGTACAAACACCCACGTGTTAATGGGGATGGATATGGAAGCCTGTGTACATCATGCTGCATTAACTGACTTACACTGTAAGAGCTGGACTTGCCTGTCTAGAAATCAGTTTGCTTTCTACTTCATTATTATTGAATTTCTTCTTGTGCCTGAATCAGACCCAGCTGAAACATTTCATAGGCACTTCCTCTGATGGTGTTTTGGGTTGGATTTGACTGGAAACTATATCTGTACTTTCAAAACTAAAACAAAGAAAAATGGTACCATTTGCAATATCCTGCAAGATTATTGCTATTTAAGTCACACTCATGAAGTCTTTGATTGGCATTCAGATATGGTTAATAGCTCACAAGTTATGAGGATATCAAGGTATTTTGCATACTTTAATTAATCCTCACCACAACCTCATCAGGTAGGTTAGAAATAGTATATTATTTCTCAAGAAAGGTAAATGTGGAAAGTTGAGTGACCTACTATAGGTTATACAGTGTTCATTGAGTTGTAGAATAAAATAAGGGAATTTCTATCAAGTCCTGTGCTTCAAATAGTAAATCATGTTTCCAGCTGTCAATTAGACAGGAGTCCACGGTGGATACTTGTATATAAAATTTAGATTAATACCACAAGAAAGAAATTACTGTCTTTGAAGTTCCATTACACTGGCTTGTCCTGAAGTATTTCTCAAGCTGCTTTAAGTCATCCTTACCTTGCTAGAATTGGGAGAAATGCTCTATATTGTGAGAGTTAAGGCTGTTCTTTTTATACAATAGTTTCTCTACAAGCAGAGTTGTCAACTTCAGGAAGACGATTTTCCAAAGTCAGCTTCAGAGCCCATTTTGAATTACTCGTTAATGGACTGCAGTGGAGCAATATGATTAATTTCTTCCATGAGTGGCACTTCTTTCTACTCCCAAGTCTTGTTTAGTATGGAAGGAAAAGACACCTTGTTTTCATGCATGCAAGCAGGTTTAACTGAAGCTAATGTTGCTGTGGGACTTACAGTCTGTGTTTGCATCCAGATCTTGTCTCTTGACACTCTAATAATTTTAGTATTTGCACATAGATAGTGATTTTCACTCTTTACTTGTATTTTCAATTCTCCTCAGATGCTCTTAGTTGGAAGATTCCTGAAATCTTTAGCTGGCTCCATAAGGAGGGGAATCTCTCTGAGGAGGAGATGGCTCGGACATTTAATTGTGGGATTGGCGCAGTCTTGGTGGTGCAGAAGGAGCTGGCTCAGCAGGTCCTCAAGGACATACAGAGACACGAGGCAGCCTGGCTGATTGGGAAAGTTGTCTCCCTACCAAAAGGTTACTAGAATTTTATTTTTCCTTGAAAATATAGAGCTAAATTCCTTAACTGGTGAGTCTCCAGCATTGACACCTCCGTGGCTTTTGTGCATAGGGTATTAAAATGACAGTCCTGGAGACTTCTGTCTTAGTCTATAGAATATGTCAGATGTCACAGGACTATAAGTAAATAATGAGAAGTAAGGCAGTGCCACTAGTCTGTCTTTTCATGAGTGTTTTTCTGTCCTCTCTATTTCTTCCTTTATTTGTGTTGGGATTTTTTGTCTTTTATGCATTCAGGCTCTGCCCGTGTTGAAATCCATAATCTGCTTCAAGCCTTGCAAGCAAATAGGTCACTGACTGTGCACAGCCATATCCAAGGCAAAATCCAAACAAACAAAGTGAAGGTTGCTGTCCTTATCTCTGGAACAGGTGAGAATTTATATTCATCACTACAGTGTACAACACAGCCTATTGAAAATGGAGCTTCAACTCAAAATCAAAATCCCTTGAAGTCCTTGCAAGTCTCCACGGAGACTTTGATGAACTTCCTACAGGCTTTTAGAGCTCAGTAACAGGCAGAATAGATTTTGCCCTCGAGTTAATTTCAATCGGAAACAGAATGATCTTTACCCTGGGCTGCAAATTGACTCTGAATTGCATCTGTGTTCATTTTAACTACTCTTTTCTGCATGTCTCTAGGTTCAAGCAACCACTGCGTTGGATTATAGGGACAGCAGAATTATCTTACTAACAGACCAGAATTTCCTCTTGCCGTATTGGCGCTTTCAGAATTTCCAACAGTCTGACTTGTAAGAAAGAGACCGTAATTTCTATTCCAGAAGTTACAGTTTACAAATGTAATTGCTAGTAGAAGCCCTGTAGCTCTCTCAGAGCCTCCAGGTGTCAAATTCAGTTTTCAGAAAGATCAGTGAAAAAAGGATTGCTGTTGTTACAGCGTTTTTTGGATTGGGTCTCACCTACATTGCTGCTTACTTAAAACCTCCTCTGGTTATTAACTATATTTATTCTCCAAGAATGAATTGATATTCGTGACTTATTTTTTCACTCATAGGCACAAACCTGGAAGCCCTCATAAATAGCACAAAGAAGCCCACCAGTTTCGCACAAATAGTTCTTGTTGTTTCTAACAAAGCTGGTGTGGAAGGGCTAAGGAAAGCTGAAAGAGCTGGTATTCCTACAAGGGTAAGTATTTCTCACCTTTTAAAAAATCATTAGCTCTGATTATGGCAGTAAGGTATTGTGAGATAGTAAGAGTTACTAGGGTAAGAGATGATTTGAAAAGAGGTCTTACTGGTGTTTTATTTTTTGGTCTGCCATGAGCTTTGTGTCCTTGGGCAAGGTACTTAACATGGAAACAAAGTACTTCCTTTTTTTTCCCCTCAGAGATGTTACTTGCATTCCTAATGGTTTTAGGATCAGTCATTATATTAAACCAACTGCAAAACTTTTTACAGTTAGTTTAAAATTTGTCATTTATTTAAGTGTAGTGCATTTGTACTAAAGTAATGATATATTTTATCTGAATTTAAATTTAAAATTACATGCTAAACATACACAGTAGTTCATTTGAATGAAATGGAGAGGTCAGGTACAACACTTCAAACTCATCTCTCCAGGATTCATTCAAGGCAAACTGTGTTTCCCTTAATGTCCCCGGGTCCAGTTTGATATTGCTATGCCCTCTGTGTAGCTATTTGCATTGCAGACATGAAATGCTGCTGTTCTGACTTAGGATCATTTTACACTCGCTTTTCAAAGATAACTAAAAATGATGTGGAAGATTTGGCCCAAAGCAAGCTTTGTTAGTAATTTAAATAGCAGCAGTATCTGACTGTTAGCACTGCTCTCTGTTGTTCTGGAGCATACAAAGATCTCAACTAAACCATTTCCATGGTATACTGGTGAACTACAAACATATAATGAGAAAAGAATCCCAGTCTTGGAGAGGGGACAGTCGCAATGATTGAGAGGGAGAGTGAGTGGTGAAACAGAGGCACTGCGTAGTGCAATGCCTTGCAGTAGTCTGTAGCAGAGTAGTTCACAGGAGAGTTCAGCCCAGTGTTGAGCTAGGCTGTATTTCCAGTGCCCTCTGTCATGTTTTCTGCTAACTCCAGTTTTCCAAAACTACTTTGCGGTATTTAAGTGTTGCCAACATGGTAAATCTTGCAGAGATTATGAGATACTTTTATTTAAAGGCTATGTGTGTTTTAAGTAAATAGCACTATCTTATTCCTGTTTAAAATTGGGAATGTATGCTGGATGGGAAATATATAACTTGCTTATATTGACTTTGTGCAGCTAGGGCTGTTTTATAATATAAATTTAGGCAAAGTTCAAACTATTTAAAACAATCAGAGGCCTTAAATTGAGTGAAATCATTCTAAGACTTTAGGTTGTCTTAAGGGCCTCCTATATTTGTAGGTTGTTCAATTGTGTCCAAATGCTTGGGCCTACAATCATGGGCCCAATCAGATAAACCTCTTATTTATTCTGGTAATTTTTCTGTGTTAATATGAACAAAAACTGCAGGTTTGTCTGTTAGTGTATGCATTTATGAGCTTCTCATGTTGTTATGTATGTGCACCCCACTCTAGCCACATGTGGAGATATAGTGGTTTCTTGTTTATTACTCTAGTGTACTATTTCATTGTGTTCTTAAGGCCTTGAGATTAAATTAACTCCATCCATATTTCTTCCTTTTTTGGATTATCACAGGTTATTGACCATAAATTGTATGAAAGTCGCACTGAATTTGACAATGCAGTTGACAAAGTCCTTGAAGAATTCTCAGTTGAACTGATCTGTCTTGCTGGATTTATGCGAATACTGTCTGGTCCTTTTGTCAAAAAATGGGATGGTAAGCACAGCCATATTAGTGTATGCATAAAAAAGCAATTTTATAACTCACTCTCAGGTAAAAAGAAAATGGGGAATATTATAGAATAGGAACCATATTAATTCTGGGTTTGCAGGAAATTAAACTCTTCCCATCCTGCAAGGAAAGGGATGAGAAAAGGAAAGAGTATTTTTTCCCTTCCCTTTATCAGGAAGCCAAGGGCAAAAGCAGATCTTGTGATCTGTGATTTATTAGAAAATGTTGTAAAGTAGGGCTGTGAAAACTTTTGACTTCTACAAACATGCAGGGCAAGTTGTTGCCTAAGCAGTAAATGCTGGTAGTGGGCAGGTGAGCATCCAGCCACTGAGAAATCCTTCCTCTAACAGATGACCTTCATTGGCTGCATGTAAAAGTGCAAAAGTAGGCAGTGATATGCAGTTCCTGTTAACAAGATCTCCCCAGTCTTGGGGTTAGATGTCCTGGGAGCTGTGTGAAGCTGGAGGTGGCATATTTCACAAGCGATTCAGCTCTTGTTTGTCTGAAGTGTTCACAGGGTCTCCATTCTGGTCACCCTGTCTAATTTTTCCAGTTCTTTGTTAGAGGCTGTAACACCTCTGCCTACTTCAGTGGTTGCTCTTCCTCCCCCAGCTGTTACCTTTCTTTTCTTTTCTCCTTCTGTCTTGTTCAGGAAGTTTTGAATCGCACAGAAGCAGCTGCTCTTCTCACTGTTTGCCCTACTTTGGGTTCAGTCCCAGTTATTTATTCTAGTTCTTGCTCTTACCAGTTACAGGCTGGCCAGCCTACTCATTGCAGCTCTCCAGGCAGCCTTTGTTGTTCACGCTGTGACTTTTGTGTTACCCTGGGTATGTCACAGACCTTTTACACCTGAGCTAGTTTTTCAACCTTTCTTTATAATCAGTGGAGCAAAACAGGCATTCCTAGGAGGCAATTCATTTTACACTAGAGCCATCAACTAAAGTAAAGGTCAGATTAATTTTGCTCTTGTTTCTCTCCATTCATTATGGAGTCCAGGTGACTGAGATGTAAATGCTTGTGTTCCAGACAGCTGTAGTTAGGAGAGAGGAATCCCCTACTACATGAGCAATGTCTTTTGGGTGGAGTATCTGTGCAGAGGATGGAGGAGAATTTTCTCTAGTGCAGAAATCTTGTGCAAATAAAGAATGAGTTTAGTTTCCTCTGATTTATGGACAAAAATCAGTGTGGGACTCCAACTCTGATGCAGCACAGTGCAAGGCTTGCATTACACATATGGCCTGAGGGCAAGAGAGAGCACTCTCTTCCAACGCAGGATTATCAGCACTGGTTCATTTAAAAATATTCAGCACCAAACTGAATTTGAAAACAGATAACTACCTTAGCTTTGACCAAGAATATGAGAGAGTAAAGTTAGTTGTGAAACTCTCTTTCTTGCTCTATGGCCCTGAAATGTTAATTCTGAATCTTAATATAAAGGATAGATTGTACTAAAGGCAAATGGATTTGTTTTAGTTTCAGATGGTACTGTAATGAGGAACTAGGGAAAGGCAGACAGAAGTATGGAGTGTCATTTTTACCTCACTGTCCCCAATACTTTTTTGCTGAAGCAGCAAGCAGGGATATGCTGATGCTTTAAAAGGGGTATTTTGGGCCAAAACACAGTGGAGATATTGCTGAAAATCGGTTCATTTGCCTCTTTAAGCTGCCCGGGTCAATATCCGCATGTGTTACAGCTGTGGAAGTGCAGGTTACATGCTGTGCTCTCAGACCTGGCCTTCACTTCACATTACAAAATCATTTCAGTACACTGCTGCCTTTGCCAGCATACATCAACTCAGTCTTACTGCTTGGCATTTAAATGGTGTTCAGTGAATCCTGATGACATATAGTCTCCCTAAACAGGAGGCACGTAGAGACAGTGTGGGTGTACCATACTGTGGTATAAATAGTATCAATAGTCACTTTTTTTTTTTTATCTCAAAGGGTTTATACTGAAACTAAAAGAAGATCTAGCACTGTTATGTACCTTTACTTCACTGACTTCAGTCTGGTCCAGAATTTCTGGGTTGAGTTGTCCCAGACATACCAGGAGCAGACAGGGGTGGTATACCAGAAAAAAGAAAGTATCCTGATGGTGTAACTATAGCACTGCTATAATGGTGAGATCCTGAGGTCATTGATAGCCACTCTCTTCTACTTTAAAGCTAGCTAGAAACAAAGGCATATGCTTTTTCTTTTATAGGAAAGGTAAGGTACAGGCTTCTCAGGGTTATAACAGTCCCACCTGGCTGAGCATTAAAGGTAACATTATCAATTTCAGGATCTCCCAGCCAACTTTTCACATGGAAAGAAGTAGTGGTAGACAGGTGTTTTGGGGAAGGGCAGAGAGAAGGGCTCCTATATGAGCAGCTGTTGCCTTTTATTAAGCCAAAACAGGTGTGGAGGAAAAGTCAAGGAAGAATTTTTGCCTTCTTGCAGGAGTCCGTTACATCATTTGAAAATGCACTGAGTTGCTCCTGGGTATTGAGTCTTGTAAGAAAGAGGGTTGTGCTTGTGATCAAAAAGAGAAGAACAAGATTCTGAGGAAAAGGACTACATTAAAAAAATTGTAATTAGTCACTGGATAAATATGCTTTAGCCATGCAATTAATTGTAATTGATTGTTGTCTTTGATTTTCTGAAACAGGGAGAAATTCTGGCATGCTTTGGTCTGGTTATCTGTCAGTAGCATTAACTGACTTTCACATATGCTTACTTTCTAATGTTAAAAAAAAATTCACAAATATATTTTGTTCTCTAATGATTAGGATATTTTAAACACTCTGGTAAAGCTGAGTGCTAAAAGACAATGACCTCATTTATTCTTTTCTAGGGAAAATACTGAACATCCACCCATCTCTACTGCCTTCTTTTAAGGGAGCAAATGCCCACAAATTGGTGTTACAAGCTGGAGTCCGAGTCACTGGCTGTACTGTACACTTTGTAGCTGTAAGTACTTTTTTCTCTCTCTTCGGAGTCAACCAGTCTTAAAAATTTTCACCTCAAAGCTTGTTTGGAACACCTTATGCTATCATTTTCTCCTTTGTTTTTCTATAAAATAAGGTTCGTCTTGACAATATGGTGCTTTAGTGTGCTGTCCTTGTAGACAGAACTGGAAATAAATAGTCTAGACAGGAGTTTAAACTCTATCACAGTTAACTTCTTCCCTAAAGTATCCCACTGCTGCCATTCCACCAGTTGTAGGGAGTACTAGTTCATATAAGGCCTTGGCTAACCCCAAAATCTTTATTACTACACAGCACCAACTTCTTAGTATCATACATCCTTCCTTCCATATTTGTTGCACTAGAAACGGCACAAGCAGCTTAGCGTTCATTAAGAACTAATGCCAGATTTGTGGGAACAGAGGGATACTTAACAATTTATCTAAGTCAGAACTGAGAAAACAGAAGCCAGGGATCTCTCAACTTGGAAAATATGCATTTTTATCGGTTCAGGGAGCATTTTTTCTCCATATTGTTCACTTCTTAGAATCGACAGTAACTAGTCTCCCATCCTCCACTCCATTCTTGAGATTATCCTCCCCTTTACACTGCTTCTGAAATCTGTTCTCATGACTTTTGCTTTCTCTTGGAAAAAGGGAAGAAAACTGTATTTTTCAAGATAGAAAAATTACATGCCTTTCTCCATAATATGAGTTAGGGTTTCTTCACTGTGTGGCAATGTATTGAGAAACAATAACTAAACAGCAGGGATCTGCCTCATTAGCATGCAGAAGAAAGATTTACTGGGTCCTCTAGCCCAGCTCTGTGCCAAAGCTGGCTAATTCACTGTGCTGAATTGAAATGTCAGCATTTTGTCCAATTTAGCCTATCATGTTCCCAGTTAACATGGCTTTTGTTGTTTTCTATGGCAGAAATGTTAGACTCTCTGGTGTTCTGCCTAACTCCTCCTTTTCTTGGGAATTTACACTTCTATTAGTTCCTCACAGGCCAGTGAGTGTGTCAGTGTCTTTTCTGCATTCTTCACATTAGCCCAACTTCATATTTCCTGTAATAATGGAGTGGTAAACAGATCCCTGAGGCAGCTGGGTTACATTAATTGCCATATAGCCCATCTTGCTCCTCTTGCAACCATGCAGACTTTCCGGCTATTGCTTTTACAGGAGGAAGTTGATGCTGGAGCTATCATTTTCCAAGAGGCAGTTCCAGTGAAGATCGGTGACACAGTGGAGACCCTGTCAGAAAGGGTGAAGGAGGCCGAGCACCGAGCCTTCCCAGCTGCCCTGCAGCTTGTGGCCAGCGGGGCTGTCCGGGTGGGGGAAGCTGGCAAGATCTGCTGGAAGTAGGAGCAGCACCCCTGCGAGGGTCTTCAGGTGGGACAACTGGCATGCATTAACTGATCAAAACAGAGGTCACAACCTAACATGCACACTGCATTCTCTTCACAAAGTGTTTTAAATGTAGAATTTACCATGTCCTGATCTTGTTCAAATGCTTAAAGATTCAAAGTGAAACCTAGAGAAAGCTACACGTGGGCACAGCAGGCAGGGGACCATGCTCAGTACTTTCAACTATGGCTCCATTACCAGCTTCCTAATTATAATCACTTCCTTTGCCAACGTTTCAGTTCCCAATCACTTTAATAAACAAAACCCCTTCAGTTGGTTACAGAGAGATCTGAGCATCTTTGAGATTGACTTAGGAACATCAGTATTACTCTCTAAATTGACTACACAAATTGTAGCATTGGACTCTGTTGTCATGTGCTGTGAAGTGTTTGTAAGGATAAGTAAGGAAACCAGTAAAATGGAGGTGGCAGCCATAGGCTTTCTTGTGAGACATTCTTCACAAATTCTGCAGAGGTTAGGTGCCTGTATTCTGGGAAAGTATTTTCCCCAGAATAGTATTAATGGAAATCCAGGAAATGTAATAATTCTGAAACAATTATTTAAGCTTTTTGCACAGCTGAACTTGTGTCAAAAAACACTTGATTTTTCTTTTAATGTTTTTGAATAGCTGTGAAAATATTTTAATAAATTTACTAAAATAATCACTTTGCCTCACACAAACCAGAAGCATCTTACTGAAGCTGATCATGTATGTTTTAGAAGTCCTGTTTAATACAGAGAAAGCTGATTTGTACTCCGTTCTGATGTCCGTATGATATTTCTGTATTGCGGTAACCTCAAACTGGATTTGAAATAAAGTCTAATAAAGTTAAAAACTTTAAAAATGTTCAGTAATCTTTCCTTGGAATTCTTGCACCAAGAGTATAAGGTGAAGAAGGAGTTTGTGAAACAATGTAACTTCAGCTGCAGTGCCACAACTGTAAATCAGTTTATGAGGTTACAGACATGTGCAATCCTGCTCAGTTAGTTATAATTCATGGAGTGTGGTGACCTTACCGTTTCAGTGGCCAGACGGTCTGTGATGAAGGAACTTGCTGACAGAATATTCCTGTCATAATTTGTCACTGAGGATAAAGCTCATGCGAATACAGAGGTATATGACGTGGTCAAATTTCATTTGCTTATAAAGGGCAAAGAATAAAAGCTAAATCTTCAGCACAGTGTTTCTCTTTACAAACTTAACTTCCCACAGCAGGGCCTCCCCTGCTGGCACACTGCCCTCTGAGGCTTGAAATCCAGTACATCTCGGTGAGAATGTAAAAGATGCAGGTAGTGTCCAGCTCTGGCAGGGGTTCAGTCTGCCTGGCTTCAGTATGCTGGCCATGACACAGCACACCTTTTACAAGTCAAAAACAAATCATACTTAAATATATAACTCATATATCAGAAGAAGTAACACTGCCAGGGGCAAAATCACTACATGTGCAGTTAACAAATAGAACATTATTGATAAAAGCAGTTTAATCACTGCCAAGAAGGCCAACAGCAGAGGACACAGGAGCCCCAAATCCAATACCCCACTCTTACAGACATCTTGAGCAAGACTCAGGTATTTTGCTGGCTAAGACCAATGGTAAATGTGATTTAAACACCTAGCTGCAGTTCTACAAAACTGTAAGAGAAATTTCATTCCAAACTGGACCTTAGACTGCTTTACCTCAATTACCAGTCTGTAATAAGAATAAATAGATAAAAGTGTATCACCACACCCAATTTCAGAGGGCTGTTAGGAACACAATTAGTAACAGAGTTGTTTGATACCATGGTGATAGTCTGGAGACTTATCAGAGCACAATAACTAGCAGCCTATTCTCTTTTAACCTTTTATTTGTTAGGTTTGAAACAATCAATCATGCTATGTAATTCAAAGAATATACAACATGAAGTTACTACAGAGTTACAACAGACCAAGAGCAAAAGCAGTAATATGTTTATCTTATATATATTGTCCAAACATTTGTTAATCTATCCTTGTGACAGTTCCTCCTGTTTCTCCGAGATCATCATGAAAATACATGTTGTTCTTTGCCCCAGTCATTGGAGTGCAAAAGACAAACACGGATTTCTGTACGTAAATGGCAGAGCTGATGGGAGGGAACAATTTTTTCCCCCCCTCCTGAACTAGTGAAACACTTACCAGTATCCACATGTAAAAACAAGAGAATTTAAAGCTTTTTATTAGAGCTGACTCATGCTTTCAAAGAGCCTGATACAGCCAAGAGCCAGATATACAGTATGCGTCTTACTAGTACAGTACTTGTAATTCAATTCCGAAACAAGAATACATTTTGTTCACTGCATCTAATGGCTATTAGTGAACCATCCCCTGGAAAATTCAGCTCCGGTTACTTCTTCTCTAGGTTGTTCAAATAGCTTCTTAGCTAGCTTTCTTCCCCTGATTTATGTTACTTGCATGCAGGTTATTATTCTGGCAGATAAGAAATAAGCCTCCCACAAAATAAAGGTTTTATTTAAAAGCAGCGACTCTCTGGGTTAGGTGATCATTCAGTCAACACAGAGAAAATGGAAATTTTCCTGCCACTGCAAGTCAAGCTGGGTATGTCTTGTTCTGCTGATTTCAAGGATGAAGGAAGGAAAATGCCTGTAATCTGGAAAGGGTGTTCCTAGTCCCTTTAATCAATTTTTTCCCCCTCAAGATCCAGAAGTTTTAATGTTAAATTCTGGGATTCCTGTCTGCTCCTCCTTTCAAGGAGTAGGGGAAAGTGTTTGGATTTACCATCAGTATACACTGATAAAACATCCTGACAAATAATCCTTGCAGGGGAGTGAGTTTGTTTTGTTTTGCCTTCTAAAAGTTGCCTGCCATTGTTCGCCTTTGGATCTTCTGCTTGGCAGCTCACTAGACATCTGTACTTGTTAAAAAGGCCTACAAAGAGATTTTATTCAAACAGTAATTTCCCTGCCCACTTTTGCCTATTTGACAGCACCACACCAGATCAAAGTGCCAGTAGCAGCAATTTTGGAGTTTGTCAGTCAACAGGAATTAAACATTTTAAGTGAGGGTTGAATTAATTAACATCACGTACCTCCATATTACTCTCACACAACCACCCTGTGGGTGGAAGTAGTCCAGTGTAGCTTGAATAAGCATGGCTTCAGTCACAAACACTAGAAAATATCACTAATACTCAGTGCTACTGTTTGGCTTTTATCTACCTCAGACCCTCTCTACAGGTCCACCCTGCAAGCAGCTGAGGCTGGCCCCAAACATTTGTTACTGCACCTCTCCTGGAGGTTACGGTTGCCACCTCAAAGCCCCGGGAACCCAGGAAGTGTTCCTTGTCCGCTCCAGGGCAAAGGCTGAGCGGCAGCCAGGGGTGCTCTGTACTAACCCCACTGAGTTCACACAAATACTCTAGCTCACAGGAGTCGGTGGTGATGCCAAAGCATCAGGGAGCAAAGGGACATCTTCAATGGCTCCAGTTAGGTCTGAGGGTTGTGGGCATGGGCTTGGCCCCAGGGGAGGGGACCAGCAGGGCTTCTTCCCCCCATAGCCTCTTTGACTTTTCTGTGGCTTGTGACACCATCACGTGCTCTCTTCTAACAGAATTTGTAACCGTCTCCTTATGAGGAACCTGGCATTAATGCTGGCTCCAACGCTGGCACATGTTTACACGTCCTCCTCCCCTCCATTCCCTGAGGAGCTCCCACAGTGATGGGGCTCACAAGGACAAGGTCCTCATAGGCTCCCACCTCTTCCCACAGAACTACACAGGTGTCCCTAAGCCTCATTCACCCCCCCTCCTCATGCCAGGCTGGGTCCCAGTTCTGACCTGCCCTGACATGTTTGGCCTTTTCCGTCCGAAAGGAGCTGGTCACCCTCTTGCAGCAGCACAGGTCCAGTTTGTGGTTGCTTTGTTTAGCTCTGGGTACTCTGCAATGTGATACAGCCAACAAATATTGATCCTTCAAAAGAATTAATTTCCCTCTGAAGCATTAGGCCATCTTCCCAGCTTAACCCCCCACTGCCCTCTTTGATTTACAACACAGTATCTTCTTTATAGATCAAAAAACAGAACAAAGAAATTCAAAATCTGAAATGCCAGTCTGGCTTTCCCAGCCAATTTTGCAAAAGAAGTGTAACTAAACCCATAAGCTATGGGAAATAGACCACGGCTCAGAATGGAAACGTGTGACACTGATACACCTGAAGTCAAAGAGAAGCACATCCACGGGAAGGAAGGAGGAGAGAAAGACGAGAAGAAAGCAAACCTCTCCTTAACCTAGCTACACTGTGTTGTCGTCTTGTGGCTCTGGAGTCACAAGAGAGGAAGCGCAGCCTCTCTTCTCTTCCTGAAGACACAGACTTTGGCCCCCTTGTTTCCAGCAGGCTTTACCATCAGCTCCTAACTGCACTGCTCCACTGGCCACCAGCTGTAGGGCAATGGGAAAAGCCCGGCACTCAGCTTCTTTAACCCTTTCTGACAGCGTCTCCTCAGTGTCATCTGCCTTCACAGACACAGGCTCCTGGTGGATCACTGCTTTTGGACTAGATTCCTCCTAAAATGGAGATATTGAAAGTCTCTTAGGAAAGGCTGGTTAATGGTGTCAGGAAGGTTACGGATGATGTGGTTTGTGCAGAGAAGGTCTCATGAGATGTATCAGTAAGAGTATCTGCAGTTGTGTGCAGGAGGCTGAAAGTAAGTCTGGAAAGGCTTGCCACCCACAAATTAGGGGGTAGAGTGGGAAGAGAGACATGGGCTAGCAGATGCAGAGAGCAGTTTGCTGAGTGTAGGAGAGACTGAAGAAAGCCGGTAGTGCAAGGGAAGAAGAGATGACCTTGGGAAGCCACAAGCAAAGGGGCAAGGGGTTAGAAACAAGACAGACAAAATGACATCAAGGGACAGGGCCTGCAAAGGGCCTCCCCAAACACACAGAGTAAAGCTTCAGAGGGTTCCCTGGTGCTGCTATATTGGCCTGACTTTGGCCACCCCAGTCCCAAGTTGTCTTTCCAAATGAAGTGTAACAACTCCCACACCTTCCTGTTTCTACTGGTAACTTTCCCAGGATTTTCACACACTCCTTTTACTTCTTCCTGCTTCTGCCTTCAGAAAGGAAAGAAAAAAAAACAAATCTTTTTCCATAACTTACATACCATTAGGCAAGAGGACACTTACCAGGACGAAATGCACTGTGCAGCCTGTGACTTTGAGGTCCGTTCGCAGGGCTTGCTGATGGGCATTTCCACCTTTGTTTGGTGGGAAAAGCGATGGGGAAGCATTCAAAATTTTCCCTAGGCATCAGTTTGGGAGGAGGAAAAAAAAAATCATTTTGAACCGAATTTCCTTTAAAAATAAAAGTGAGATGTTATCATCAATTCAAAACAACAGCATCTGGCACTACTCAAGAGTTCAAATGGTCCCAACAGCATTCAGAGTATAACAGACCATGTTCAGCTTAAAAAGCAAAAATACAAGTGGTGTTAAGATCTCTGAGGAAATCTGAGGAAGTGTTACCCTGATCTGAGGAGGGATTACTTTTCCAGGGACACAAATGACAGTGTACAGGCTTTGGCACTGGTCAGGCAAACACATTTCAGTTAACGCCAAGGATCTCATTTGCTTTTGCAGCAGAGGATGGGCAGCTGGAATCATAAGGCTCTCTCTCTTCCCCAGTGACCAGCCCTAGCGCTGCAGATGAGGGTCTTGGAAGCTGAGGACTTCATACTCTGCAGCCTCATGCTCAGCCACTGCACAGATGGAAATTATTTTTCAAAGGAAACATAATTCCCAAAGGAGCCTGTCCAAGTGCAATCTGAATAGCGAGTGAATAGCTTCTGAGCAAGGTTTCAACACTGACTCAGTGCCCAGAGCCAAGAACCAACAGGAGTGTGGCCCTCCTCTGCTGGCCCAGAGCATGCGTAAGGGAACACAGCAGAGCTACACTTATTCGGGGTCTCTCATAGCGTTATTTCCAGCACAGAGTATGGAGCAGTGCTATGCTGTGCAGCTGTTATGGCAACACAGGAGGGAGATGCACTGAGAAATCAGTCTCTCTCCCACTTTTCTGAATAATAACTGCAGGGAACAACTTCTGCACAGCTCCTTGACAAACAACACAATTATGCTGCCTATCACACTAATGCAGACAGAACCAAACTTCTACCTACCTGCTCCACAGGCATTTCTCCTTTCCAGTAGGAAGACAGACAGACCAACTCCATGACAATGATTTTCCCCTTTGTTACTCATTATGCCAGCACAGGGTGTTTCTCTGCCCCTGCACAGCCAGACTCCTAGCACTGACTGGGATGAATAAAAGCATATGGTAGCCCCACTGATCTACATGCAATCAGATGCAGAGAAAACCTACTCAGTGTCAGCAAGACTGTGAGAGATTTATCCGAAAGATGAAGAATTACTACTATGTATTTCTGGCAAGACCAAGCATCTGTATTTTCATTTCTCCTTTACAGAATTATAATTTCTTACCTTTCCATTTTCTGAGAAAAGGACTGGACAAAATTCTCATAAATCCTGAAAGACATATCAGTTCAACAGAGAATTCTTCAAGAACTTGGTCAATTGTGCTGTCAAATTCAGAGCGGCTCCCATACAACTTATGATCAATCACCTAAAACATTAAAACACAACAAAAGCCCTATCAAGGAAAGTAACTTTATGCAAATGGCAGCAGCTACATGGGCAACAAAGAGAAAAGAAAACATTAATTCCAGGACACTTGAGGATTTCAAGAGCTGTAAGTTTGTATGTTATTCATATAATATACATATAAATCCATATAACATTCATGTAAATATTCCTGGGAACACCCAAATCGCTTGCTAGCTAACACAGGCTGTTCTGCACAGGATATTTTCCAGTATGTGTAGAAAGTCTAAATGAGGAGAAGCCAACTATGAAAAGAGAAACACATGGGTAGTACAGTATCGGGGGGGGGGGCAGGAAATAAGGGGGAACACATCAGAAGATATTGACCTCTCACTCCAGATTGTCTGGCCAAAGACTAATGTAAAATAGTAATGAATTAACAACATGACCACCAGCCTTTCTACGGTTGTTTACTGAAATTCATGAAATTTTAAAAATTCACAAAATTTAAAAAATTCAAATCTACAAAGACAACAAACTGACCAAACATTCTGTGTAATGGTAGGAGTTGAGTCTTGTTTCATTTCTACTCCTCCCCTTAGCTGAGGCACCCAAGAATCACAGAATCACAGAATGGTTGAGGTTGGAAGGGACCCCTGGAAATCATCTAGTCCAACCACCCTGCTCAAGCAGGGTCACCTAGAGCACTTTGCCCAGGATTGTGTGCAGATGGCTTTCAAATATCTCCAGAGAAGGAGACTCCACAACCTCTCTGGGCAACTTGTTCCAGTGCTCTGTCACCCTCACAGTAAAGAAGTTTTTCCTCATGTTCAGATGGAACTTCCTGTGTTTCAGTTTGTGCCCGTTGCCTCACGTCCTATCGCTGGGCACCACTGAAAATAGTCTGGCCCCATCCTCTTTACACCCTCCCTTCAGGTGTTTAAACCTATTGATCAGATTCCCCCCTAAGTCTTCTATTCTCCAGGATGAACAGGCCCACCTCTCTCAGCCTTTCCTTATACAAGAGATCCTCCAGTCCCTTCATCACCTTAGCAGCCCTTCACTGGACTTGCTCCAGTATGTCCATGTCTCTCTTATACTGGGGAGCCCAGAACTGGACACAGCACTCCAGGCGTGGCCTCACCAGGGCTGAGTAGAGGGGGAGGATCACCTCCTCGACCTGCTGGCAAAGCTCTTTCTAATGCAACCAACCCAGGATATCACTGGCCTTCTTGGCCATGAGAGCACATTGCTGGTTCCTGGTCAACTTGTTGTCCACCAGCACTCCCAGGTCCTTCTCCACAGAGGTGCTCTCCAGCAGGTCAGTCCCCAACCCGTACTGGTGCATGGGGTTATTCCTCCCTAGGTGCAGGACCCTGCACTTGCCTTTGTTGAACTTCATGAGGTTCCTCTCCACCCACCTCTCCAGCCTGTCCAGGTCTCTCTGAATGGCAGCACAGCCCTCTGGTGTATCCGCCACTCCTCCCAGTTTCATATCATCAACAAACTTGCTGAGGGTGCACTCTGTCCCTTCATCCAGGTCACTGATGAAGTTGAACAGGGCTGGACCCAGTACTGACCCCTGGGGGACACCACTAGCTACAGGCCTCCAACTAGACCAAGACAAGTGTTGATTCAAATAAGGGGATAACAAAGCTGTCACGCTATTAACTGTGAAAAATGTGAATGAATTTTGGCATAATCTTTTTTTCCAGAGATGAGTCTTTATACTGTCAGAAAAAACATACCATGTATCCAACTCAGCTGTTAGGGAAGCCTGCTGAAAACTTTTCAATGCCCAGAGAGGCTCTTAACAGCATTTATTCCCATCTGAACAGAGCTGTACAAATGAAAACTGTTCAAAATTTTTAAGTGTCAGAAAGATGAGTTCTACATGTTCTACACTTTGCCAAATACAATGACATGATGTGATTCTCTTTCTGTAGCTTTGTTTTATGAAACAAACCAGTGAAAATTTCCATAACAAAGTGCTACTTTACTGACCAAAGGTAGGAGAATGAGACTTATTTGGTGTCACTGAAAGTGACTGAGCACAACATAAGACAAATCTTTCTAAGAAGTGATCAGCCAAGAAGACAACATGCTTATGTGTTTCACAGAGCCAGAAGTCTTACCAATTTCTGTTAAAATTGTAAGCTTCATGGGCTATGGTCTCAGTACCAAATCAGCAAAGCACTTGTAAAAGTAGAATGTAAGCATACTGACTTCAGTGTGATTTAAGCACATCTCTAGATGTAGACACATGCTCATTTGAAGTTTCTTCCTAAATCTGGACTGCAAGGCTCACTGATGAGAAGGGAAAGACACTCACTGACTCCAGTGAGCACTGCGTTAAGTCCCTGCAGCTTTCAGTTCTGTCTCTACTGATAGCTTTGACAACTTCATGCTACATCCACTTACCACATGAAAATGTAAAACATGAATTCATACCAACCATTTAATTAAGATCTACAGATTCAGTATGAGTGAGTTGATGATAAAAAGGAAAGGAAATGGGTGCCTTTACCCTGGTGGGAATTCCAGCCCGGGCTGCGTTTCGTAGTTCTTCTACCCCAGGCTTGTTGGAGATGACAAGGACAACTTCAGCAAAACTGCCTGGTTCTTTTGCATAACTGATGAGAGCTGCAAGGTTTGTGCCTCAAATAAAGATAGAATAAACATTCATGAAATAGATGAGCATTTACGTCACAGAGAAGCAGCTCTCAGTTCCGTTTATATCCCAAAAATCTTGGTTTCAACAACTGAGCAAAAAGAAGAGGACTAAGGAATTTGTGCACAAATAATGCTCATTTGTTAAGCAGTACAGGATATCTTCTTGACTTCTGGTCCAAATGCAGCCCTGGTTTTAGAAGGCTCCATAGACTCCACTGAAAAAAAGTGAAGGTGGATGCACCTATATCAGGGCTGAACTCAACCTCTCCTTTGTAGGGACATTTTCCTGTGTGATGATAAATGCAAGCTCACCTGTTCCAGAGACGAGAACAGCTACTTTAACTTTGTTCTTTCTGGGCTGGTGTGGACTCTCTACATCAGCATTATTCAGCAGACGTTGGGGGCTGCTCAGGTGCAGAGCTTCAAGAAGATTCTCGACTTCAATGCGAGAACCTCCTTCAAATATGTGAGGAAAGCGTTACAAATAAAATACCTCAGATTTTATTTTTCCATCAAAATCTACTTTGTATAGTTCACTAATGAGAAGTTTCAATCAAGAGAAAACCTATCAGCAATGACTTTATGCCAATGCTAACTCAACTACAAAAACGTTTACTACTCAAACCAACTCACACAAGTAGCTGTGCTGATCTCTTTTATGTTACTCACTTGCAGAATTGTCTGCAAGGACCTAGGTATGGCATAATCTTTTCAAGGATTCTCCCCATCTTTTATACTTGCCTTCCTTCTTCTCTCATACTGCAAAATTAAACTAAAATTATGTTGATGGAGCTGAGGTTTCCTTTTGGCTGCCCAAACTGCTCCCCAAGCTTCTTGAGGACAGAGGGGTTTTCGCTCATGTCTTGCTGACAGTCAGCCAGAGGACATACCAGAACAAAGACTTACCATCATATATGACTAAACGCAACTACAGCCTAGCCTTGATCTTTACACTGGATCCATGTGAGTTGGAAAGGGATTGGAAAGGAGGTGGGTTGATTACAGTGATTGTGGTAAAATATAATCCACTAAATAATGTTAGAGTCCTACACACAGTCATCAGAGGGATTTACTCTAGTCTCAAGCAGGTACCTAGGTAAGACATTGTTCAAGTAATGTCACTCTGGTAACAACTTATTCACTTCTCCCTGTATTTAAGAATGAAATCTAGATGTGAAGGGTGCCAACTAGCTTCCACCCTAGTGAAATGACAGGGAAAAGATTTGAACTACACAAACCTTGCAATAAGGAGACTCCTCAGCGCCTACAGACCTGAGGACAAGCAGTACCTCCCAAGCAATGCTCAGCACTTTACACAATCACACTCTAAAACAACTTACCTTGTACTGACAAATTATATTGTGCATCCCTAAGGGCCTAGGGGAAACCCCTCTGAAGAGGGGAACAGGAGAATTTGGTTACACTTTGAATGAAGCCATAGCCCACTGACATTTTTTTTGTCTTCATTTCCAGTTAGAACTCCTGCTAACCTGTGTGACAAGGGGTAACAACTTTCCCGATCAGCCAGGCTTCCTCATGCCTCTGTATATCCTTGAGAACATGTTGAGCCAGCTCCTTCTGCACAACCAAGACTGCACCGATCCCACAATTAAATGTCTGAGCCATCTCCTTCTCAGAGAGGTTTCCCTCTTTGTAAAGCCAGCAAAATATGTCAGGAATCTTCCAACTGAGAGCATCTGAAAAGATTAAAATTTGTACAGGGTCAGCACAACTGTTTGTTATCCACTTTTTATTATATACAATGATGGCAGTATCATAGAAGAGCTGAGACTACTTCTCTCTATTTTAAGAATACTGCCCAACTAGCCAACTTCCACTCAAGTTTATGGGTGCTGTTTAGCTAGAGGTTTCTAGATATAATTTATGCAAGCTGATGGGCGAGTGAAGAGTTAACAGGACTGAAGTTTGTCAATTGATATGCAGAAGAACTGATAGCACAAGAGCTAACGTGCACAAAGCTGTTGAACAGAGGACTTAACAGGACTAAAGAAGTCTACCAATCGATATGTGCAAGGACTGATATGCGCAAGGCTGCGGAATGATTAACAAGACTGGAAAAGTGAAGTCTGCCACCTGGAATCTGCACAGACCCCCGGGGAGGGAAGAAACAATATGGAGGTGTTGTGGTCTTGCCTCGCTAGCAGGGTCCTCCCAAGCAGACAAACAGACAGTCCTGTGATTGTGAAACTTGCTAAAAGTCAGCAAAAGCAGTGTTTGCCCAGAACCCCAGCCGTATAAAAAGAGACTTGGGAGCTAGGAGACGTGACCTGATCATCCTCTCCGGCTGGACCGTGAGTATTCCCCCCCCTCCCCTTTTCCTGGGACGCTGGGGGAAGGTAACTCCTCGAGGTTGAGAGCCCTCTCACTAGGAGAGTGAACAAGAAAGCTTTCAAGTAGGGATAAGCAGTCCTTCCAATTAATAACGCAGTAATCGACGGTTTCAGGTTATCCTTTCTAAATTAGTAACTGATGGTTTTGTGTTATCCTTTCTAAATTAGTAATCGCATTATTTTAATGGATGTTACTAATCCAAGAACTTGTGTGAAGAAATAAACATCTTTTTTATTATTATTATATTACTGTCTCAGTCGTTGCTATCGAACCTTCATAGCATGACAGCATGACACAAGCTAAGACTTCACTAGGCTTTGTCATGAGAACATGTAGGAAATGATGGTGAATTAAAACGCACTCATTCCTGATCAGCCAGAATGACTAAGTAACAGATCACTAGCACCTCTTCCATAAGAGATAAAGGAACTGTGGGACAAATCATCTCTGGCTTCTTTGAACTATTTAGGCAGTTCCTGCTTTTCTGTTTTGAAGAATCAATAGTTAGTGTAAGGGTGTGTACTCAGGTGGGTTGATGGACAGATTGGAGAACCACAACTCAGCGGCTGAGTGGGAGCAAAACTGACTGCAGACCTGGAACTTCACCACAGGTCTTCGAGGCTGTGCTAGGTTACAGAGTAGAGCGGGGCAGACTGATCTACACATGGATGGGAAGCATGGAGGGGATTTCACAGTGACCCTACTCATGCAGGCATGGCCTCAGGTTGTCTGTGGAAAGCTTGATGCCATATATTTGCCATCTTGATTTCATTTTAGAAAATTCTAACAATCCTTAGGGCTTGTTATTTTGTCTGTGGTTCCAGGCACCAGTAAGCTGTGCACCACCTTAGCAACCCGGGTTTATTTGCCCCTTTCTAATTTTGTTCTAGTGAAAGACAGACAGACACACACCCTCCTCCACCTGCAAGATTTGGACTCTGATGAACACATTTGTTTTTACTATTTTGAACTTATGAATGCTTTTCCCAATTTCAACTGCAACGGAAATGTTCTACCTTAGCTAAAGATGTCAAATGGTAATCTGTTGCCTGATACCTGATTTCTGTAGATTCGGGGATGCTGAACAGATCAAATTTCTCAAAGAAACCAAGATGAAAGTTTTAGCAATGGGGAAGCTACCTCCTACCATAAAATTCCATTAAATGACTCACACTGTGACTTTACAGAGGCAGTTCTTATCTGTGAGCTATCTGTGCAATTGTTTGTATGTGGGGTAAATTTTTTTCTCTCTTGGTCTTCTCTTCTGTCACTGCTTCTTACCTTTTTTGTTTGTCTTAGCTTTTGTGTTTCTGGGTTTTTTGGCTCAGCTGTTCAGTAGCAGAGGCAAAGTTACTGTTAGCTCTAGCTGAGAGAAATTACAAGACAGAGAGATGCTTGTTTTTTCCACAATTAAGTTTGATGCAAGATCTTCCCCATTACGAGCCTGATTTTGAATCCCACACTTTGTCGAGCTGAAATCAATTCATCTGAAATTGCACAGGCAAGCTTCTATGTCAGACTACAATTTTCCTGGAAAACTTGACTGATATTAGGCAAAACATTTGGGAGATACAGAGACATTTAGAAAAGTGGAGTGATATCACTTTCTAGACAATTTCCTAATGTTTATTTTAAAGAAAAGTCATGACTCAAAACTGTCTTGACCAAGAAACTCCTTTTGTCCTAGAGCAGCTGCCTACACACTCTCCTCAAATTTCCTTTCTCCAACAAGAAGGTGGTACCTATCAGCTGATACTTACTTAAAATAGGAAAGTTTTGGGCATGCTGCTTGGAAAGGCATTGACTTTGGGTCATTCAGTCTCCAACTCTATAGACATACCCTTCTAAGTGCCTTTATAACCGAAGCTGAAAAATCAGGTCCATGTTATATATAAATGTTGTCAAATAGAAACGTTCGTCTTTGATGCTTACCAAGGACTGCGCTGACGTGTTCTGGCAGGATTCTGGAGATGCCCTCCAGCAACCCCTCCTCAGCAATAAAGGCAAAAGCCTTCACGTGCCCTGAGCGAAGGACAGGAAGCAGAGATTGACTGTACATTTTTGCTGGAGTCAGCAGTATTTCTCCTGCAAATGTAAGTGATAATGCAATCAATTTGTTTAAAATTCTCTGAGCAGGTTCCCTTCTGCTTTCTGTGGCAGACAGCCCTAGGAAGTGGCAAACACTGCTGGTCCGCTCTTCCAAAACTGAGGAAGCAAGACTACATACCTACCCAGAAGACTGACTAACCTAATCCATGCTGAAACAAGCAACCCTTGGCAGTATCTAGTTATGAAGATGTCTCAATGCAATTCATTTGCAGGTTTGCTTTTAAGAAAGATATTATACCTAGAGTCTTGCCACCACATCCACCAGGTGCTGGAGAGGAGTAACGTAAGGAGGACATTAAGAGAATCTTCCTTATGATGCTAAAGCCATGGCCATGAATCCCGGAGGAGGCCAGTCCAATAAGCACATCCTCCTCATCAGCTCTCTGCAGCCCCAAGTACATCTGCCCTCGCTCCACTGCGCCAACCACAAAGCCAGCCAGATCGTACTCTCCAGAAGAATACATGCCAGTTAGCTCAGCCACCTCCCTGCCTAAGTGGGGAGAGAAAGCAGTCAGTACTGGCTGTAAATGTGTTTTATATTAACTTTAAATCGATGGCATCTTCTAAAATAGGCAATGTATCCAGGACTGCTGCAAAGATGTGCAACCATGCACATTCAGATACCTTTTAAAAATCTTTCTTGGTTTCTTACCTAAAGGTTTCAGCCAAACAAAGCTTCATGAAGTTACCAAAACTTTTTTTTAATTTAATGCTACTTATCTGACACCTCTCTGCTATGAGTGAACATCAGAGAGGGAATGAAAATATATTAGCACTTCAAGAATGTGAGGCTCTCCTTTGTACAAGGATAAATAAGGAGGAGTCAGGATCCAAATGTGTGAACGGCAAAAATTAGCCATTTTTCCTTGCTGACCCATTTTAAAGATGCAGGAGAGTTTGAGCCCAAAGGCTTGCCTGTTTTTTCCAAACACAAGCCAACAGGTTTAATGCCACATACTGCTTCTGCCTACAAATTTTATTTCACTAATAATCATTTTAACATCAGAAACTTAAAAAAATCAAAGCAGAAGAGGAGTGTTCATACCCAGAAAAGCGCATCCTGCATTTTTGCAAGCTTCAGCCATTCCTCCTTTGATTGTTTGAGTCACTTCAACATCAAGTTTGCCACAGGCAAAATAGTTGAGAAAGAAGAGGGGCTCTGCTCCTTGAGCCAACATGTCATTGACACACATGGCAACCAGGTCCTGACCTACGGTGTCATGTTTCTTACATGCTTGTGCAATCTGAAAAACATGGTGGGAACCAGCAGAAGTGACAAAAGATATGCAAAACTCAGACTCCTTGTCAAATAAACATTGCTCAGTCATTTAAGCAGGAAGCATTTAAGCAGGAATCTTCTCTTCCCTGATAAGAATCACAACAGAAAATACACACAGAATATATCTAGTAGATCATCTAGTTTAAATGTAGAGAAACCAGCTCATTTTCTTGCAGAGAAAAAAAATTGTTTTGTTTTTTGAAACATTAATTCAAATTCTAGCTCCACCTACCCAGAAACTCTCATTTTGTGTTGTTTGCTTGTTTGCTTGTTTTTTGGGATATTATGTCGATCTAGAATGAGAGATGTCTAAAAGCAATTGGAAATTCCTGGGGCATCCAACCTACAGTACAGCCCAGCAATTTCCAAAATTAAGGCCAGGTTGCTCATCACTGTGTGTTCTGCTGTACTTTTACCTACTAATTTGACTGGGCTACACAGCAAAACTCAAAGAATGTCATTAAGTAGTTTTCTTCTTCAAGTCCCTAAGGTAGGAAAGGCCTCAGTCTCACCCTCCTCAAGGAGTCTTTTGATCCTAGGCATCTCATGTTGTAGATGATAACGTGGGTCTGGTCTGTAGGTCCCTTGAAAGGCAGATCTTACATAATGCAATATCCTATTTCCCTCAGGAAGGCTGCTATTGGGTTTTAAAAAAAGTTACCAAGGTGTTTGCATCCTACCAATAATGAAACCTGATCCAGATGTTATTGAAGGCTTCTCTAAAGTGGTGACACTTATACCACTGTAACAGAGGTTTTCACACTGCCAGGGATACACCAGAGTAATTCTGTTTGTGCCAACTGCTGATGTAGATACACTGCCACACAGCTTGCACAGTGCAGTTTATCGCTGTTAGCTACCACTTCAGGGTCTGAAATAGGACAAAGATTGTATATGTACAGATAAATTCTCAGGGTAGCTACCTTCTACTTATACAACTCCATCAGTACAGTTATACCAGCACAGAAAAGTTCAGTACATATAAACGGGCAGGGGAAAAATGCAGATAAAGACTATCGTCAGATTTAAAATGGCAACATATCAGCACCTAAACAAAGTCTGAGTTTGGTTTACAAGCCTGATTTCTTTCACAGGCTGGTGGATTTAGAAGCACTATGGAAACCAGCCATCCCACATCTTTTGTTGCATTGTAACATCTCCCTCCCACTGATGCAGTAACAATTCAGACAGGCACCAGCCAACTTTTTCTTGGCTGAGGAAGGGTCTTGGGAAGGGTCTGTGTAAACACAGTTGGGAACAGCTCTCTGCCAAGTTTAAGGAACAAGGACTCAAAAGAGCCAGCACCAATCAGTTTTTCATGCTCAGAGGTGTTCAAGGATGTAAAACGGGAAAAGACCTTCTGGATTATTATGTTCACTCTCCTGCTGCTGCAGGAAGCCACACCACATCATCCTGCTCCTACAGGTATAAACACCAACTTGAAACAAGTTAAGTTGCTGTGCTTGACTAGTGAAAGGCAGCCTCAGATTTCCCATTCTCTGGCAGCTGAAAGCCTCCTATTTTCCATTATGAATATGTTCTTGGCTCAACTTGTCCTATGTGTTCTTGTATAATTAGCATCCTTTAGCTATTTGTTTCTATTTCCTCTCAATGTCTCCTTCCCCCATCCTTCCGCCCTGTGCCATGACAGAGGCAGTCATACTGCCTCTCTGCACACAATTTATTAAGCTCAGCCTGACAGTAATCATCTTAGCACTTCTCTGTACCAATTCCTCTCTAAACTGGCCTTTCTCAAAGCCAATGGATCCTCTGTTTCATAGCAGAAATTCTGGTTCTTAGTTCCTCAGTGCCTGGCTAAATATATTATTATCATTTCATCATGAAATATCCAGGACCTCCACATTATCAATGACATAAGCACAGGACTTGCCCAAATACCATCTACAAAGTTCAAATGACCAGTGTGGTGGACCTGTAATGTCTTTCTAATGCTCATAAGGGTGCGGCATTTAAAACAGTCTCGGAAGCTAACATGAGCTATAGTCAAGTTGCGAGTTACCTGCAGTTTGGGTCCAAGGCCTTTAGTTCGAGATACCAAGATAGGATCATCATAACCAGATGCTTTCAAGTCAAAGAAACCAGTAAAACCTCTTACTTCTGAATGACAGCCTGCCAAGTATAAATACATGGGGGATCATTCTTAAGGGAAATTAAAAAAACCCAAAACACTCACCAAGGCACAGCAAATTATGATTGATTGAAGAAGACAGCACTGTGTCCACTGACAGCATTGTGCCCACTGACAGAAACACACATGGCTTTATGAAGCATAGACCCCAAAATTGCATATTTCATGATGTTCTAACTAGATCTTCATTGTTCTGTATTTCTGACCTATGGATTGTGTATAGCAAAGGTTAAAGCATTCACCAAATTGTTAACAGCTCGCTTTTTTCTTTATGCAGCTCATTTTTCAAAGGAGGAAAAGAATAAGAAATTTTCCTCAGTGGATCATTGCTGAGAGTAAAGGCCACAGTCTGAAGAGCAAATTACAAGTTCAGTGATTGCTAGCCACACCCTAACAACCGCTTGGATATTGTATGCATACATACAACTGGTAGGACCACTTCTGTCCAGTGACGTACAAAACCACTCCATTAATCCATGAGTTACTCTGCTCACTAGATTGCTCTTGGACAACTGCAATAACCCCTGTGTGAAGCCAACTGTTTTAATTAAGCAAAGGAAGAAGGATGAGAAAGAAATAAGAGCTTTCTTTCTTAATGGTGACTGCAGCCCAGTTTCTCAAGCTCTGTTTCAATGCCAGGAGATCATCTGAAAACTCCTAAGAAAGCAAGCCCTATTTCATTCAGTATACTGAGAAAATTCAAAGACAGTGCCTAATCTTACCTGATTTGGTACCACTTGCAACTGATGTGTGTGGCTGATGAATCAAAACATCACTGGTTATAGTTTCCACACATCTCTCCTTGTATATCAGACCTCTGCAGAGAGGAAAGGGCATGCTAGCAGCAATAGTGATATTTTCCGCACAGACCATCATTCATCACGCAAATACGAACAATATACATAAAACTTTGGACTAGCTTCTATTTCTGCTAGTGCCTTTGCTTACATACAGAGACTGTTTGAGAAGCCGTATACCCCGATGGCCAATGTCCTTCCTGTAAGTGGCACCCTTGAAACGTATGGCTGCTACTCCCCTGTTGGCTTCTCCCAGTGCTTTCATCAGATCCTCCTTAACAGCAGTGATGGAGAGGACTCTGCCACCACTTGTCACCACTCTGCCGTCCTTCAGCGTTGTGCCAGCATGGAACACCTGCAGCCCTAACTCTTTGGCTTGAAGCAGCCCTACAGAAGCAAAAGGAGCTCTCTGAGTACTTTGAATCACATATAATGTTGGCAAAGCAGTGAAGATTCAAGTCCTTTCTTTAGACAAGGGACAAGAAAAATGAAACTTTCCACCTTCCTCTTCCCCTGAGAAACACTAGCCAGTGAAGGCTATCCCAGTTCACTGGCCCTGAGCCTGCCTTCTGAGACAGCCATCCAGGACACACACGAACGGAAATCAAAGAGACACAGTAGGACATATAACTGTTCTGAGACACAGCAAAACTGTGCTGAATATTGTAATTGTGAATAATTTGTGCAAGGTTTTCCTGTATGAAATTATTCCTCAATTCATAAGAATTTACTGCTTGGAGTCTCCCTTCTCCTGGATATTAAATCATTAGTGTTCATGTTAGATCAGCACCACCCTAACTGTCCTGCTGTGCCCGCTCCACGCAGTTCCCCACCACATTTGCAATTGATGCTCTACAAACACTTGCAGGTAGCTGTCTGATGGCTAAAACTAATGACATATTTTGTTCTTTTAATTTCTGTTTCCATATATTTTCCTGTTACAGGAAAGCAAAAGTGCTCAGAAGAGTTGGGTTTTTTTTTTTTTTGATTCATATTTTAAGATGATAAGGGAAGGGGAGGAACTACTGCCACTCTCTGGGAAAAAAGTACAGTTTTCCCCTTGCTATCAGCTAGACAGATTTTACAAATGATGAAAAGGAACCTTTATACTTGCTGGAGGTACAGTGTGTTGCACTACCATATCACTGCCCTGACAAGGTCAAAGCTGAGCCTTAACTGGCCTTGCTGCAATGTAAGCCTAACTCCTTCCCATCATGTTTTAATGAATACTCCAGAATAAAATGATTGTTAAACCATTGAAATGGGGGATAACAATGTGAAAAAATAGAAATAAATGAAAAAAACCCCTACAATTCCAGGGGCCAAAAGTATAATAACGAAAGAACGGACTGAATTTCATTGTTTTGACCATCTTTTTTGTGATTCACAGGCAGGGTAGTCTTATCACCTCACTCCTAAAGGTATCAATGCCAACTTGAAAGAAGTTAAGTTCCTGAGTATTACTAGTGAAAGGTAGCTCGCTGACAGAGGGGCTGAATCAGTTGTGGGGGGAGGGGGTTTAGTTACAGAAATGCACAATTTCCCGGAATATCACTGACAAAACAAACTACAGTCAATGACTGAACTAGAAGAGGACGATGAGGGAAGAAAAAATGAGAGCAGAAATCTTGACAAAGGAAAAAATAATATAACATGACTTCCTCTCTGGCTGATAGAAGGTAGCTGGAGTTCTGAAAAAAATAAGGTGGCCTTGATAAAAGACCAGCTCTCTGGGTTGTTCTGCACAATGCATAGTATTGGACTGGTAAGGCAGAAACTAAGGGGAGAAGGAAATAGTTCTGCAACAGTTCCCTCTATTTTTTAAACCAGCTCATAAAAAAAAAAATCCTAATGATATATCAAAACACAAGAATTCAATTTTAACCTCAAAATAAATTTTAATCTAAAGTCCATATGCCCACCTTCCCCAAAACCCTTCAGTCCCTATAAAGTGGAGGTCCTATAAGGGTTCCCAGTCTTTTACATGTGTTACACAGCAGCACATGCTTTTGTTCGCCCATCATCTAACAGCCCTGGCTAGCCGGCACAAGGGAATAAACCAAGCTGATGGAGGAGGCACGCACCACTCCTATTATAAAGGCCACAGGTCCCAAAGTTTCATCCTTATCGCTTGGTCAAGCATTAGCTAAGATAAGCTGACCCTTACCTCCCCACAAAGGAGCAAAGCTAGCAAAAAGCAGTTATGAGCATACAACCTGTGGTCCATGTTTCCAGCACAGTTTGTGGAAGAACTCTATAGGAACTCATCAGGTTTTTTCTAGGAGGACATAATGCCCCATCACCTTCTTATCTCAGCAACAAGCTACAACCTGATATTTTTGGAATGATGTAATTTTAAACATCTAGACCCTGTGCTACTTTGGTCAGGCATGCATTTCAGTTAAACGATATTAGTAAACAGCTACTCCTTCTACAAGGATAAAGAATGGCAGGTGAAGGCAGATTCTGATGACTCTGTGAAGGGGGATGGAGAAAAGCAATATAGCTTTCTGGGAGAAGAGGTAAATGCAAACTTATTGAAGTGCTAGGCTGAAATTAAATAGTAAACAACCTACTGAAGTTACCTGTTACCTCCATGCCTTTGTCATAGTCCCCTGGGTATCCTGTACTTGCCATGACCACACACACAGCTGTACTATTTTCTGACCAAGCTGGCATGAAGCTACATAGTTTGCCATCAATCGTTGCTTGAATCACTTCATAAAAATCATTTTTAAGCAGTGGAAGAATTACCTGCAAACAATTTGGAGAGTGATAGGAGTTAATTCTTATTTTGCTGACTTGTTCAAATTCAACTTAGAGAAGTAACTTAAAGCAAATTCAGTATACAGAGAAAATCGGTATCTGACAAACTGAATATACTGTATTTTCCTATACTGTATCTGTAGATTTGGAAAATATCAGTGAACATTAATTAGTAGCAATTCTTTGCAACAGGTAGAAACTCACAACACAGCACAGGAGATTATGTAGAAGGAATATGAATCTAGGCCCCCCTCAGTCTGTTTCCATCCATAAAAATAAAATCTTAGCAACAGCTTAACTTAACTTAAATTCTTTAACTAATTAATTCACAGAAGCTGACTAGCTAAAACTTTAAGTTACCGCACACACTGTCTAAGACATTCTCATTCAGATCTGCATGTTGAGGAGACAGAAGACATAAATCCAAACACATTACTCAGTTTCTTTAGCAGTTAACTGGAACAGTCAGAGGTGAAAAATGAAGCACTTTTAAGTTTCCAGCATCTCTCACTCACCTGGCACTGAGGGTCACCAAACTGACATTTAAAGTTTAAAATTTTCACGCCATCTTTGGTAAGCATTAATCCTGTTTGCAACACACCTTAACAGAAAGAACACAGCCAAGTAAATGAATTTAAACACTTACTTTTCAAGGACTCCTTAACATGCAACAAAATATTTTGGAATGTGGGATGCATTTCTGCAAAGGGAATTAGCAGCAGGGATTCTGCAGGTAGTTATACTCAAGCCATAATAATTTCACACTAGCCAACAAAGTGGCTAGCAGTAACATGAGGAGTACTGTGTCTCATTTTAGACTGAATACAACGGAAAGTAACCTTTCTGCATCAGAAAGCAAGTTCTGCCTCCTGCTACAGTCCTCTAATTTCAGATATTCAGAGATCAAAACAAATTGAAAGGATAAAAAAAAAACCAAACAGTTCCCACAGAACTCCATTATGCAGGCCTTACTTTTGTGTTGGTGTTGGTTTGGTGCTTTTTACCACAAAGTGCACTATTGTTACATATAAATATTTCTGAATTTCAGGAAGAAGTGCCAAACCAAAATTCACTACAGATACTAACAATCAAAAATAAGCAAAACTTACTGAAGTTGGTATTCTGTAATTTCTGTTGCAATACACATATGCGATAATCTAGAACTGGCCTTTCGTTGTATATTCAGGAAACTAATCCTCAGATAACGACAAGCGTTAAATATTAAACTCTACAAAGCATCAGGTCCTCCATCATCATCCTGAAAATGCTCAACACCCACTAATTTCTTACTGCAGATTCAAGCATTGTAAAAAAAAGTTACCAAATAGCAGAGGATACTTGGCATCTTCTGAGACTGGAACCCAACTCTACATATATGTTATACTCATATTCTTCTCTACCAAAAGCAGTCACTTGCATGAAATGACAGCTGTGAGCATCAGCTCCCTTTTTCAAAACAGTCTTAAGACCAAGTTCTTAAGAAAATTTTTATTACTGTGTATAGGAGTGAACAGTACAACCAAATTTAAGTATAAATTATACCTCGAACTACAAAGGGTCTGGTTGCAACTATTTTAAAAATAAAAATTATTTCAACAAAAATACAATATGTTTTATAGCCCAAGATTATACAGATTGAGTGTTTTCTAGCTACCAGGATTCATTTCTTTTTGAAAGTTAACAGTTGTAGCAATCAGATGCAGGCTCCCACTGGTTAACACTGTTTACAAATTTCCCACATTCCAGCTGAGGTTTCTGTTTCATAGTTAATAATCCATCCCTCCAGTGTCTGCACATTACGAAAAAAAAAACAGGCATGATAAATCACCTAAAATGCCATCTGGAAGAAAAATGAAAGTTCTTCTCTCCAAAGGAAGAGCTATAAACCAAATCAGTGAGGGTTAACACTGCATGAAAAATGAACTTTTTTCTTTTGACAATACTATTTGGAATTCAAATGTAAAAATGAAATGTACCTTGTTATGACTTTACCTTGTTTTTCAATTGAATGCTTACTTACCTACATAAGCTGTTCCTTCTTGTCTCATACTATCAATAACATGTTGAAGGATAGCATCACTGATTTTCTCTAGAAGAACTTCTGGCACCTGACGATCAACATCAAACTGATTGAGACAGGGATGACATTTGCCGGACTAGCCCAAAGGATCTGGAATTACTGGGGTAAGTGATGCCTCAGCTACGTTTCCTGCTGTCCCACTCCTATCTGGCATAGTCCTTGTGTCAGGGTGCTGCTGCCTTAATGACAGACACACTAACGCTGTGCCTCCTAAGGTTTTTTGTTTGGTTCCTTCTTTCAATAATAACACTTAGGCCTTCTTTAGAGGGACGACTTTAAGGAGATTTGAGACACTGGCAATCTGGGCTGTACAAATAAAACAGTAAGACTGTTTTGGTTTGTTTTGGTTCGGTACTTACAGAAAAGCACAGTAATAACGCACTTGATCAGCACATTTAGAACAATGCAGCTAGCTTTAAGAATCAACAATAAACCTAAGTTTACGTTCAAGATAAAAAGACTCCAGGCCTGCTGGGAGTTTTGCAGGGACATTTCAAGTAATGCTAATAGAAGCAGAGAAACACCAAACTTAGAAGTAATGGAAAAGATAAGAGAGAGACCGTTCCTCAGAACACAGCTTCATGAAATCTTAAAGAATGACTACGAATGTTTGAGCCCCGTGTTGACTTATGAGAGCAAAGCATCAATCAACTCCAGAAGAAATTCCACCTATATCATAGAAACAGGATTGGGTCCTAAAGGAGACACACTAACCACAGGTATGATCACCCTTCTTGCAGGCTGAGGTGGGAGGACTGCTATACCTGAGGCACTGGGCAATAAGCTCCCATCCCTCCAGTGTTTGGGCCCTGGTCGCCATCCAGTAACCGCTTGTGGGCCTGGGCTGGGGGCATTGAGGCAACAGTGACACCATCCGTGAAGCACAGGCACTGTTAAGAAATGCACACAACACAGAAAGCACAGTGACAGTGTCCCGTCCAAAGGGAAGTTAACACTGCAGGTCACAGACTGAGACTCTCCTGCCAGTAAAATATAGGAATCAAAGGGAGAAAGCAATGGGATACATTTATAGTGCTGCAAATCCACTGACTTGAAGGATTCTTTGAACTTTTTTTTCTTTTTTTTTTTTAATTTGATTGAGAAAAATGATGGCCTTCATAAGAACTCCTTTTGGGTGAATTAATATCTTGACTTAGCACTCATTTGGAGGTTTGCTTACCTCAAGGCATGCGAATAGTCTTCTTCAGCTTGACAGAATTACTCATATGTTTGAAGTTAAACATCTGTGTTTGCAGGACTGGGGCCTGAATGAGTGTGAGGTATTTTCACTGCAGAACAAACCTTGCACAGAGAATTCATTTTCAGTTTTCATGTAGCATATAGCCCCCTGATATATATGCTTAAGTTTTATCCTGCCACTGAGTAATAACCTACAGCAAGAAAAGTGCTAAAGTAGGCGCTAAGTATTAGCATAAAATTAATTATGTAACAAGAATTACAGAGGTAAAAGTCCATGCAAGCATGTTTTAGGTCAGCCTAGAAAAAAAGATTAAATTGCATTTAAAAAGAACACCATTATTGCCAGTTTATGGCTAATATAGAAGAAAATTCTACTCACAACTTATATTAATTAATATGAGATAAAATTGCTTAGCTTGCATATTTATGTAAGTGCCAAATAAAACACAAAAACTATTTGAAACAATAAATGTGTGTGTTTATGCATACAGAGTAGCAATAATACCAAGGAATAAAAGCACATGACCGTACTGTTAAACCAAAGTTGAACACATACAGAAAGCTCTTCCCCTTGAAGAAGTTCTTCAATGATAACCATCTCTCCAAACATTCTGTCCTGCAGAGACAAAATCTTCAGTTACTAAACATGACATCTACTAGCTAAATCCTCTCTTCTCTTTCTTCTAACAGAAAAAAAAGGACGTATATAAAAAAAGCCAGCCTACTTGAATTCTGGTATGTTGAGCAAAACTAATGGATCTCATTCAAAGATGAGGGAGGCACATCGAAACGCACCTTATTTGACTCCAGAAGCCAACGGAAAACGGAAAAGCTGGAGGGGCAGGGAAGTGGGACCCAGTGCTGCAACGAGAGAGCAGACACAAACTCCACAGAGCCCTGCTCAGTGCCCACTGTCTGGGACAAACATGAGGAATTTGAGGATGCCACCCAGAGAAACTCCTCAGTACCCATAAAGACAAGGAACAAGGAGAAAGTCCCACAGTGATCGAATCTGACAGATATGTGGACTGAAGTATGCCTAGAGAATACATATAGCAACACAGCAGCAATGCAAATTTTGGTGCAAGTTTGATGGATTCGGTTTCCAAGTCCATCCTGCTCTTAGCCAAATGGGTGAGTTTGTGCTGAAAATACTTATGTCCTACAGCTGAGCTCACAAATTCATTCTGCACAGGGCACAGAAAATCAAGAATTGGATTCCTACTGTTTAAATAAAGGGCTCTCCACCTGCATAATCTCTTGGACAGCTCTGCAGGCTTCTTCTTTGCTGGCTGCAATAGTCACTTCTTTTCTAGCAGCAGGGCCCCTCGCCCGTACAACTCGTGCAGGAAAGTCTGTGCTTTAAAAGAAAGCAAAAGTGAGATTCCGGTATCCCTACTGCATCCAGTGAAAGGCACATTTTTATGGTGAATGCCTCCCATATTCTTCTCTTTTTCTGAACAGTCAAGGAATAACACATTAGAAAAGTACATTCCCTGCTAACCCATCTTGTCAGGGCTCTTACAGACTCATCACAGGAATGTGGACTGGAAATGCAGGAATTCTACTGTTGGCTCTGACATCAACTCAGTGTATACACCTGGACCACTCACTTAAACTTTAACACCTCACAACTTCTTTTCCCTCTCTACAGTTGGGACAGTATTTATTCCTGCTGTAGGATTGGAAAGATGAATTCACAAATGATTTATAGGCTTATAACACCAGACTTACAGTACATAAACCTATATACCATTATGGAAACTCGTATTATGGTTCTGAGATTAAGGCTGAGTTAGGTCTTGCTCGTAAAGCATATGTTAAAACTAGCATATTAGCAGTGTATCCCCAGAATTGTTCCACTTACTCTTGAACACAAACTAAATTTGGAGGGGAGAAAAAAAAAAAGGACTGTAAGGACCGTGTGACATTTTAACTACACTTTATACATTCACTGCTCTCCAGTTTGTGGACAGTCAAATGAAATGTCCCTGTCAAAGAGCTGATTCATCACACTACTAGACTATTATCTGACACAACATCCCATTCCCTTCTCCTTTCCACACTATGATTTATATTAGGATCAATCTCAACCCTAGATTTTACAAGTAGCCAAAGAGCTGTTCACACAGAGCTCCTTTCCTCCACAGCTTGGTGTGTCCACCTGAAATACAGTATTTCTTTTTGAGTCTTAAGCATGCTTACGGAAATAAAAATTGTTGGCATGTTTCTGCATATGGCAATAATACAGACTAAACGTTCTTACAGAGAAAGTCTCAACAAAGTCAGAGATAAGGCTGTTTTGTTTTTTGCTAAAAAGTTCCACCAGATTACACCACATGAAATACGTAATAGCAAAGACAAGCAGTCTATGAAACTAATACACAGGCACAGACAGTGTAGATGTAGCTGAACACGGCAGCTGCTTTGTTCTGTGGCAGTGGACTATCACTGCTCTAGACCAAAACAGCCACAGCAATAAATTACTGTCCCAAAGGACTCCCAATGACTCCAGAAGCATTACTGCTCAAAGCAATTGCAGAGATACGCAGTTACATTTCTCTCCATGTGTAAGAGAGATGCTGTCTGGCCCTGAAGAAATAAGAGTGTGATCCTTACCTTATGAGTATTTGATCAGTCCTCCCCAAACCACACCACAGATATATTTTGCTATTTGTTTGTGTAGAAACGACCCTTGCCATTACAGAACACAGTTACTGAAAGATTTGTTGAAATATTTTTCTCTGCAAAACATTCTTTTCTTTTAAATGGCTAAACAGTGTCCTCGAGAAGCCAATCAAAGGGAAAAAGCTGTGATCTGTGAACAGAAAAATCAACCTGCTCAGGTGCCCTGCACCTTGACCATCCTATATCTGATTAAAAATCTAATTCAATAATAATCAGTAGCTATTTGAAAAGTTCAATGTTTGAAAAGAAAATACTTCCTCGCTAGTTCTAGGCAACTATGATGAGTGAAGGCCAAGCATACAGATAACTTGACAGAGAAGGAATTTCCAGTGTCAAAACATTTACCTGGTAATAAACCTGCAAGCTTCTTGAGGATTGGTGAAGGCTTTCCATCTTGCTGTTGGGATTCCATGCCGATCCAGAAAGGCTTTGGCAAAACTGGTATTGGACTCCAGCTGGGCAGCTTTTGCAGACGGTCCAAAACATCTAACTCCAGCTGCTCTCAAGTCATCAACAATCCCTAATTATCAAAAATACCAAAAGAACAAAGTCATCTGTTCAGAAACATCCAAATCATTCTAATATAATGAAATTCTAGCAACTGTTACACTCTTCCTTGTCTTAAATAGCTAATTCTTCCTTAAAACAATGTTCTGAACATCCAACAATCTGTTTCACCACTTAGTTTTAAGAGGTCTTCAGCTCTTCATTTTACTAAGTACTGTCACTGTGACCACCCCATGACTACAGCTGGGACTGCCCAGTACTTCTGTTCACTACTTAAGTCGTGGAGATCTTACTGTAATACATTATAATCAACACTAGTAATGACTGGTGTAGGGTTGCACAGAGCAACAATCTTAGGACTATTACAGGAAAACTCTGTATAAAGGAAAGCACAGCAGAACACACAAGAACAGTTGTAATCATTACAGATTCTTGAATCTGCATAGTTTCCTCTGACAATTTCTATTGTATAAAAAGCAGCATACAGCTATCAAGCCAAAAGTTTAAGGTGATTACAGCTTACATTTACAAAATACTGTAAACCGCTTTCTTGCATTTTTCAGTTTAATTATGGCAGTGTACAGCTGTGCAGCTTATGATCTTAATAACATCATTTTAAAGCAGAATTCAAGGTCTTGACTTTTCCTGTCAAAATAATTTATTTCAGCCTTACCAGCTGCCAAAAGAGCTTCTTGTCCAACTAACACAAGTCCAATGTTATGATCTTTGCAGAACTGGGTAACAATAGTATGATTGCTGACTAACACAGCTGAAAAGGAAAAGGATGTATAATTAAGTTACAGTACAAAGCTTAAACAACAGATGGAAGATGAGAATGTCATGGTTCCATCGCCTTAAATAGTATGATTAAAATGTTGAAATTGACTACAGCCCGTGAAGGGCAAAGTAAAACAAACAATACATTAATAACAGAGTCCAGAATGAACAGTGAACATTTCCAATCTGCATTGATGTTTTTTAATATACAATCACTAACTTATTAACTATATTCTATTTGCTATATGTAATCAATATAAGCTTTTAAAAGCTGCTTATCATAATAGACTAGCACCTTTAAAAAATGAAATCATAAATTCATAAGGAAACAGTTCAACACTTGAGCACAGATTTATTCAGTGCCAGAGGATGACGTAGCTAAAATTAGCTGAGCAGCCTGGGCACAGACCAGAGAAGTTTCTATCTGGAACTTAGTATCTTTAAGACCTCTGTTTCTCTATTAAGTTTGGCTGAAATTGGTCAGTGAATTCAAGCATGACAGTGGGAGGAAAGAGATGAAGTGTGGAACTATACAGTCTCATATAAGCCTCACTTCTGAAGAAGCTAGGCTAAAAATACATACAATATGATGTTTTACCCGGCAGTTCTACAATCAAAATCATCAAAAACAAAACCTCCAGAAAAAATAAATGTCTTAAATAATCTGTGGTACCAGTAAAAGAAAAGAATGATTGTTAGCATGTACTGACTCAATGCAAATATGTTAAGTTTTGCTTCAGTTCCAACACCTATATGACTGATTGCTTGCAGAATATTTGACTTTTTTCCCTTTTTACCTGAATTTGAAATTTTTCCATTGTCAGCTGTTCCTGCATTTCCTGGAGCGACAAACACTTGTTTTACATGTGGAGACTGGGCCAATTTCCAGGCCAGAGCGTGCTCTCTCCCTCCACTGCCAATCACAAGCACCCGATCAGCCATTAGCCTGTGCAAACCGAGAATCATTACATATAGTACTATATATTTATTTCATGGAAAAATAAGCAAAAATATAGAAGTGATTTCTCTCTCAGCCACTTATAATTGGTAAGTAATCTCAACCCAGTTCTTATTAGAAAGGTACCTATATACATCAGAACAAAGTGACTGCACTACAAGTGTCATTGGACGGTCACAGCATTCACATTTTGCATTACACAGAGACCACAATTAAATCACTGAGAAATTTTCCACTTGTTTCAGCACAGTCAAGATTTCTTTTCTTAAGTGTCCAGGCTGACACAACCTTATCTTGACTAGTTCTCATCCAGTCCTTCACACAACTACGACGGAGTATTGACAGGACAGGACAGAAAGTTTCATACAAATGCTCTCGGTAACTCACCAGAGAAGCATACTTCAAACTGAAGACTGCAGTCAGTCCAGGAACTTTTATGAGCATACACATTTTCAATATTAAATGGCAAAAACAGTTTTCAGAACAACAGATTTTATACTTTGACAATTGCTAAGAGGGTGACTGCAGCAGAACAGCATGCTCAATAAAAGAACAACTGTTAATTTCACTAGTACACTGACATTTAAAACAGTTTCTCAATAATATTTCTGGGCAAATTAGTTTTGATTTATTTCAGAAACATTATCATACCCAATGCAGTTCACATCTGCAAACTTAATTTTTCTGTATGTGCTGAATGTGGACAAATGTCAGAAAGAAAAACAATCTCAGAACATGACCTTTAACGAAGATGCTAATGGCATAAACCAGTCCTTATCCAGGAAATACCTAATGAATTAAAGATATCATAAAACGCCAGCTTTGCAGGCAACATGCCACCAGTCTTTTCTCAAGAAATCATGACTGTTGGTTTGAGTTCATTATATAGCTTCCAAAGAAAAAGAGAAGCTAAGTGTGCAACACTGAGGTATAATATTTTAGAAAAGATGTTAACAGAACTGTGATGTATTAATAATCATGTTTCTAGTTCCTGAAACAGTATTAAGATGTCTTAATCTAATATCAGCAAAATAAAATGTGATTATATATATTTTCATAGTTATTAAATTGTCCAAGCACAATCTAAATATTTCATGCACCCCATCCCAGAGGATTATAGCCTGCATTGGTTTATCTAATAGATTAGCCTTTTCCGACAGAAATTTTTAGTTTTAGGTATTATGCTCTATCTATCTAAATAGCAAGATTGATTTCCTTGTGAAAGACTTTTCTGAATTCTTTTTTTCCTTTAAACTGCGTAATTTTCTTATATGTCAGACTTTGCCTTTCTTTCTGTCACTGCTGGACAAATAATTCTGGATCACCACAAAGTCACTGTGAACTCTCCTTGTAAGTAACGGGTTACAACTGCTGTATTTCTAACAAAGACATTAAGATGCTCTCTCCAAAGCTCCTTTGATCTATGCTACAGTCAAATGGTTATTAATAAAAAGCAAAATGTTTTTAAAAGCAAAACGACTCTCTCCCTTAAGTGATCAGTTTCCAGTCTCTCCACATATAATTTCACAATTCACTGAAGTTTTCTACGGCAGAATAAATTAAAGTTCCTGAGTGAGAACGGAGTGAAACCAAGGAGTGGCTCCTATCCTTTGGAAAAAATGCAAGTCCCCATTCCACCCCACAGAGAGGACACAACAGACATATTCTGTGAAGCAACTTAAAAGCATGCTGGAAGGAAAGCAAGCTGGCAAGAGGGATAGTCCTATAGGAAAGGCTGTAGAGAGGGATGTCTCACTTGAAGCATTTTCCCTTACCGTGCTGGACACCGCTGTTATCTTCGTTCATGAAAAGGGGTAAGAGCGCTCCAGCCAGACTCAAGTTCTACCTGCTGCTCCTGCTTCAGACCCAAACAACCGCCGATCTCTTAAGGCCAGGGATAAGGACAAGAGGGTGAACACAGCAGGCAGAGCTGCGTGCTGCCCTGTCCCCTTTTATCTTCATGTCTGACGGCAGCCCAGCAGAATCCCCTTGACGCTGTCAGCCCTTCAAAACAGACCTCCCCAAAGACATAGGCAGTGTGTATCATTCCCTCTTTGCATTTTTGCTTAGCTAACAAAAGCAACAGCCCCCCCACACACACCAATCAGTTCTACAATGTTAATAGTATGCAACCCTAAAAAAGGGTGCAATATAGATATCAAAAAGCTAAGATCATTGCTCAGTTCCCAGGCTAACAGCAATTTTATATCCTCTTACAAGTAAAGACTCGCAAAAGCAATTTCTGTAAGAACAAAACATAGCTCTCATGGTCTACAACTAAACAGAAACACTCCACTTAAAACCTGCATGCATAACTTACACTTACTTTTAAAGGCTATTTTAATATTTAGCACGTACCTGAACTTTACCCCCCTCAGAAGAAAAAGGGAAATTTAATACAAGCAGTGACAGAAATATAAGGTATATAATAAGCTTTATTTTATTCTCCATTGATTCCCACACCATCCTCTTCAACATCTTAAACATCGTAAGATAGTGTCATTTGGTTAACACTTCACAAGCTTGCAATGCTACCGTCCATTTCTGTAAACAGAATTAATGTATGCCAGTATAAGATTGAACAATATCTGTGTGTCTTAAAGTTAGATAATGAGAAATAAAAAATATATTAACAGAAACACAAGCCATCTCTCTCACACCACTAAAAAAAAATTAAAAAGCAGCTATGTAAGGTTTGTTTAAAAATCCCACACCATTAACAGCTTGTGTGCTGTTGGACAGATGCTACACTTGAACCTCCCAGTACAAGGAACCATACATGTTAAAATAATCTTAAATATCATTTACCAAAAGTATTTGTAGACTTGTTCCTTAGATTTTCTATGTTTTCTTTGAGTGAAAACTACCACAACAAGATTCCTATTATCAGATGAAACAAGCATAAAATTATTCCAGAAACCTCTTTTGAACTCTCTTCGCAAGACTGCAACAATTTAAGTCAAAAACAGAATTCCTGCAGTCCTGATATGTCTCTTTCCTACAGGACAGGTCACGAGAAGACAATCTACACTTGCATTCATTCCAGCTGTTCAACCTGCATTGCAATTATTTGGTCGTATAATTTTCTTAGGTGAAGAAGTGGGTTTGCAGCAGAGAAAGACATATACATAGAAACATCTATATCAAAATCTTACTGTTCTGCAGAAAGCAAAGGTGAAGTAAATGTTTTTCTACAATTTTTACATAATGAATATTAGTGAAAAAAATCTAAACCAATGTATTTTAGTATTATTTATTCACCAGGACAGCATCCTTCCAAGGTTGTATTAGACAAACCATTCAGGGTATAATATAAGTTTTAAAATGAAGCAGACTGTCCCATATGCTTGTTGCTTCCTTTCAGACTTCAAGACTGCCACTTCACTGGCTGGATATGCAACATGCTCAGCCATACCCCACCAAAGACCATTAATAAACGCAACATTTTTTTTTCCATTTTTTTAATAATACATCCCAGTGTTGAGGGAGGGAAGAAGCCATTATTCAGCTCGTCTCCTGGGCCTTTAGTATGCACACCTGGGCCACCATTTCCACGCATTAGGATGAAAACCATTTCTTGGTTTGGGGTTTCTTTCGCTAGAGATGAGCTTCCCTCGTAGCCAGCCGATACCCAGAGCAGAAACTGTAGGAGAAATCCCCCAAAGTTACTTGCCCGCAGCGATGGCAGGGAGCTCCGCTACCAAGGGGGAGCACCAGAGTGTGTCAGTGGAGCACAGTGCGTGCCAGGCCACCAGTGCCACCTACCTCACCACTAGCACGACCGCTCAGGCACCCGCACTGCATTTCGAAAACCACGTTACGTGCAAAGGGAAGAACGCTGCTAAGGGCAAGTGTTTGTCAGTGTAACCGCTGCGGGGAAGCTGTCTCACAAGTTCAGCACGTGGGGAGACATGGGAACTCAGCATCCGCTAATGAGGAATTAGTTCAGGAGAGGAAGGACTAAAAAGGGGTTATGTTCTACATATCTAAGTGTATCTAAAAAAACAGAAAAGCGGCGCCCCCTATACGCCGCCGGCCGCAGCCGTTGGCGCACCACCCTCCCCCCGCTGGGTAAGGAAAGGAACGTCCCGGCCCCCCGGCGCTGCACCGCGCATGCGCCAACCAGCCCGCCCGCCACGGCCTCCCGCGCATGCGCGTTCACGACGCTCCCCGCCTCCCAGATTTCGCAGCCTGCCCGCCGCCGAGTCACGTGCTCCCTCCCCCTCCCCGCCCCCCTGGGCGTCCCGCGGGAAGCGGGGACGCGCGCGCAGCCCTCGCGCTCCCTCTGCTGGCCAGGCCGGGGCGGGGCGCGGCCTCCCCGCCCCGCAGGTCTGTCCTGCCGTTGGGAGACAGCCCTGAGCGAAGGGTACAGGCGCTGCCCCCGCTCCCTCCCGGTTCTCCTTCATTGTTGACGGTCGCCGCTCGGCGCGTGCTCGCCCCACCCCCTGGGGCATGCGCCGTTGTGCCAGAGGGGGAGGGGCGTGCGGCAGCCAGGACCAGGTGAGGACGGCCGGGGCTGCCGGGCATGATGGGGCGGGGAGGGGGGCGAAAGGAGTGCCTCTTCCTGCGGGGCAGCTCTCTGCCCTGCGTAACAGCTTTTGCGGGGAGGGTGCTGAGTGCCTGGCTCCTACTGTGCCGTTAACCGTCTCTCTGAGCCCCTCCGCTTGGTGACGGCGGGACACCGTCCCAGGACGGCCGCCCCCCGGCCGCGGAGCGCGCGGGGGCGGCGGTTGGGGGGTGCCGTTGGGGCTCTGACGTCAGCGGGGCGGGGGCGGGGGGCGGTGGGTGGGGTGGGGGTTGCCGCCGCCGCCGCCCGCCCTCCGGGTGCGGTGGCAGCTCGGTGCCTTGCCCTTGGCGGCGCCTCGGCCTTGTCTCCCCTCGTGCAGCCCTGCAGAAAATCGAGGGTACTTTAAACGGCAGGGGGCTAAAAATCCCACCTGCCTTCAGTGGGGTGAGATGGACGATACTGAACGCCCTGAGGTCCGTTGTATAACGAAGTGAGGTCCGTCCCATGAAGAGGGCAGAATAGTTTTCTTGCAAACTCTCCCTCAGGGAAACGTAACTTCCTCTCTGATGTCTGCTACAGGATTGAGGCCAAAAGCAGCGCCAGTTGGACGGAGAGTTTTATTGTAGCATCCTGTAGAGGGAGTATTAGGGGACAAAAGATACTGTTTTGCCTGAATACTGTACATTAAGCAACATGCATGCTATTTTTCAATTTCTATTTAATATACATCCTGAGTTAAAACTTATGGATCACACCTGTGTTTTTTAATGGATACAGTCTGAAACATGAACAATTTCTGCCCAGATTTTAAAGGCTTATTTGTGTCTAAGCAGCTTAACTTGATAACAGCCCTTGAACCCAAGAGCCATTTAAACTTTATACAGTAGTTTTTAAAGCATAACTATATTAAAATCAAATCTACAGAGGTATGAGAAAGTCTGTCTCTGATAAATGTACTGAATTTCTGGAGGGTATGCATTGATTTTTTTCATTTAAGTAGCAGTTAGGTGAGTTTTATGGCCATATGGAACTATAATTATGATCTTTGCCTACAGTTTAAAAGGAGAGAAATCACTAATCTATATTATAAATTAAAACAATATATCATGTTAATAAAATCCCTCAGAATAACTGCAAGCTGATGGTTTGATCCCTTACCCGGATCAAAACATATTAAAAACATTCAGGATAGATCCAGCCTTTCATCCAATCCCAAGTGCCTCACTTTACCTTCTCTTTTCAGAAGGGTTAGTGCAGAAAGGCAATTCTTTGTATGCAGAACATAGAAACTATTAATTCCTTTGACCTAAGTTAACAATTTAATCTAATTTTCTGTTTGGAAAGGAAGTCAGCAAAGGATCTGTTGGAGTCAGTAATGAATCTGAAAAAGAAGACTTTTTAGCACAGTTTATGTGGCATTTCTTACAATTTTCATTAATAAAGAGAAGTTCTCTTTATCTTTCTACCTGATTTGTATGTGAAGACTTTACTTCTTATGTTGCTTTTGTCTAAAGGTGTTCTTTTTGCCCAAAATCATTTAGAAGCACTTGCATTCCTGACAGAATGAGATACTGTTTGCTATTGATCTCTTCTGAGTTCCAGATTTATTACCCTGCCTAACACAAATGAAGGGGATTGCCTGCTAGGATATATGAGCCCTGCTGGAATACAGTAATTTATGTAAAAAAAAACAAAAACAAAACTGATAATCTGAATGCTACTTTAGTTGTTGCTGCAAAATACCAAAGGGCTACTTTAATGCCTTTCCTTTCAGAATGCAGTGTTGTAGATCTTGTGTCATTCATATTTGTGGCTAGAAGATCCAGTTGATGGCTGAATGTAGTTGTATGGAGGAAAGGGGAGAGACTCCCATTTATATTGGCCTGAATTTAAAGAAAGGCGACAAAGCTTTGTCCTTCTGAGAATTCTGCAGTACAAAACAAACCTATGCTGCTGTTGCTATTCCAGGAGAAAGCTGTTGTGAATTAATTTTCATTTACCTTGTAATATTATTATTTTGATACTGTAGGGCATGTAATTAACAAGATATGCAGGATTTGGCATTAGTCTCTAAAAGAAAAGAGCATTATATGTTGTTCTGATTTTTTTTGTAGGGATTTTGTTTAACTGAAAGAATGTAACAAGTTAAAGACAAGACTAATGAATCATATTAGTTCTTTTAAAAAGCGTATTTAACACAATCTTTTAAAAATGTGTTTATAGGCCATCATTAAGTATGTAGCTGCATGTGAAGAAATGTAAAGTGGCTTTGTGTCATGTTGACTAACAAGATAGGGCATCATTTAATATTACGTCAAGCAATGATTCCAAGACACCCGAAACTGTTTCCCTGTATTCATGGCAATAGACTGTTATCAGGTTACAAACCTAAAAGCAATGTGAAAGACTCCTACAGAATTCTTGAGCTTCAGGAAGGATGTTCCCTTGATGATATCAGGAATTCATACCGAAATCTTGCCAAAAAATATCATCCAGACAGCGGTTCTGTCACAGCTGATTCTGAAGCATTTATGAAAGTGGAAGAAGCGTACAGAGTTGTGCTCAGTGATGTGGCAAGCAAAAAGAAATCCAAAGAGGATGAAGAGGAAGACCAGTTCAAATCGAAAGCACTGCAGCATAGGCACTACTTGAGTTTTGAAGGTGTTGGTTTTGGAATGCCAAGCCAAAGAGAAAGGCAGTACATGCAATTTCGAGTAGACCGTGCTACTGAACAAGTGCTGGAATACCGGAAGCAGAGACTTGAAGGCCAGTGTGCTGTGACTGACCTAATGAAAGCCAAAGACGTGAGACAGAGCAAAAAGGTGAAAATAACGCAAGCAATCGAACGGTTGGTTGAGGACCTCATCCAGGAATCAATGGCTAAAGGAGACTTTGACAACCTCAGTGGTAAGGGAAAGCCATTGCAGAAATTTTCAGACTGTCCACATATTGATCCGATGACTCACAACCTGAACAGAATTCTGATAGACAATGGATACCAGCCAGAATGGATCCTGATGCAAAAGGAAATACGGGAAACGATCGAGCAATTAAGAAAGGGTATAGTGGCATCTAGGAATAAGCTTGAAGGGCCAATGACGCTGTGTAGACAGAAGCAATGGAACCGTATTTGTGAGCAATTTATAGAAGATATCAGGAAACTAAACAAAAGAATTGACAACTTCAATTTAGTTGTTCCTATTCTGAGCAGGCAAATGGTGCACTTTAATGCAGACAAAGAAATTGTACGAGCCCAAAAGACTTACGAAGCTTTGATGGAAAACAGAGAGGCTTCTAATTCAGACACAAAGGAAATTATTGCACAGGAAAATGTTAAAAGGTTTGGGTTGAAGTCTTCTTTATTTAAGTGGTTAAGTCTTATCTTGAAATAAGATAATATTAATCCATCTGTCTTGTCAAGATTTTGAATGCACTTTATTACTCAAACATGTAGTATTAGAAAGAGAAATTTCAGGTATACTGAAAATATAAATTCTACCTGTCTATTGTTACAACAGTTAAAAGGAATTGGGTTGTCTGTGCATTTGCAGGTGCTTAATAGATTCTCTGTGCATACAGTATGGAGCAAATAAATTCTCTCCATTACACTCTTTCAGCTTATTTTACTTTTATTTAAATCAAAATTAGTGCTTCACTTTTGTAGCATTGAGTATAATCACTTTTACAGTACTGTTATCCCTTCTTTCCATATTGGGAAACTCAGGCATAACAAAAGCATGTTAAGGACAAAGTGGGAACAGAAGCTTTGCTGTGCTGTTTGTTTGACAACCTTATCCCATCTTATTTAAATGCTTGCAGCTGATAAAAGATTGCCAGGTTTCATGCATTTTTAAAAATTACACGTACTAATCTCTTCAAGGTTAAGTTAAATGGGAATGAAAGGAGGGGGAATGAAGGGGGGAGGAGGTCTGTATGTCAGTTTGGACTGTCTAAATTCTGCTGAAGTGTATTTTTGGATCTGGCCTTTAAAATGCAAGTTGGTCTCAGAAAGCATTCTAGCAAATAAGGAAGACTGGCCAAAGCTGTAACCTAGTCACATGGTTTTGGGGGAGGTGAAAGGGGAAGGGAGGATATTAATTCTCAGAAGTGATTCACTGTACCATTAAAATATTTTATATCATTGGTTTTAAAGAATATATGGTGAAATGTACTGATGAAGTTTCTGGACAGTGGCTTGAGGGGTGTGTATGAGAAATTCTCCTTGGTGCTGAAGTTTTCTTTGTCCTTATTAACTTGCATGCTCCCCCTGCAGCCAGTCTGATTTTGCTGGAGGAGTTTGCCTTTGAAAAGGTGTCACTGCAGGGGCCCCTGATCCTTCTTCCCTCATGTGCCTAGGACTCAAACTGTCACAGTCTCACCCCTGCGGGATTTGTGCAGTGCCCTGCCACTGGTGGGAAGGAGTCCCACAGGCACTGGTATGCCACCGAGGGGGAGTTTCTGCTGTCAGAGTTTCAGAAATTGAAGCTAAATGATGATCACTACCATTAGCCTTTGGCAGGTGCTCCAGCAGCAACAGAGCCTGAGTTAATGCATTTGCTTTTAGGCAGGTAACTCTGCATGTGCTCCTTTTGGTCTTTGTGCTCTTGGTCATTTAGAGTGAGGTCTTAATATGCAGACAGATTATTTACATTTGTTATTAGAATTGCTACAGAGAGTGTATATATATATACATTCAATAAATATAATTAAATTGGGTTACATTAAAAATGTAACAGTGACAGAATGCTTGCCTTGTGCATTTTAGAAAGTAGGACTCATCTCAGCCTCCTTTAACATGCCTTTTGTAGGAATTAAGGTGGCAAAAGAGTGGCATTGCATGCCCTTTGATCTGTTGCCAGTAGGTCATGCCCCTGAGATGCTTGTGCTTTGGCAGGCCCTAGTGGTAGTTAAGAGGACCAGATGGGGGCTATTTAGTTCCTTTCTACTGAGATTCAGTTAGCAGACAGTGGTATGCTAGCAGTGCGCAGGTCAGTTGGGCCAGCCAGTAAGTAATGTACTCTTCACACTTCAGTAGCTCTCTACAGCTGCTCACAGAGTTTGGGAAGATGATAAGAAATAAGGGATATCTTGCAGATACCTGAGTTAAGCCTGGGGTATTGGTGAAGTGGGAGCAAAATGTGTGCGTGGTCTGAATCTGTATGAGAGCCTTCCATATGAGTAGCCCTGATCTATACTTTCAGAAAGAAAAATCAGGTTACATGGCAGTCCTCTCAGTTTCTGGGCATTCATTAATCTGTCTAAATTGGTATCTTTTCCTTTTTGGTATGAATATGGTTTACTGAGATCACAGTGTTAGACCAGGTTTTACCAGAAGGCTGTGGTCTTGCAAGCTGGTGACTTATTTTAGTGGCTGCATGTATGAATGTCTGCTTATTTGACTTAGACTCATCTGCAGGTTCTTGCTTTTAATGAAAACCTTAATTTAAGCATACTTTTATGGAAGTCATTTGGCTTAGTAGTCTTAAAAAGATCAGGTTCTGTTTCTAATGATGATCTACAGGAATTGCATCTGAATTGCTGTTTAAAATAATTCAGTGGCAGATTTAAAATGAGCTAATTGCAAATTGAATTCATTGTACAAGACTAAATAGAAACTAGATGCCAATAAATCCAGCTTTGATGGAATCTGTATTTGCTCACAATGAAGATAATTTCAGCAGCTTAAATATTTAAGTTGCTCTAATGGATGAGTCAGCATGCTGACTAAGTTCCTTTTAAAATTACTTGGTTTTAAATGGAGTAGATGTGAGCTGACTCCTATCACTTTAAATCTCCCTTACAATGTTTTCATGAAAAATGACACAAAGTCATTGTGCACAAAGTAGCACAAAAATGGCACAAAATCTAGTTCTTCAATACTTACTGCAACAGTGATGAAAAAAAAATTTTTGTTTGCCTCAAGTGTGTAGGGGAGTATATTTTTGCAAAGTTGGTCTAATTCGCTGTTGCTCTGAATCTACAAAATCTTAAAAGCAGTATATAATCAGGACTTCTAGAACCCGTGATATCAAGTACTGCAGGTGAATTATAACAATTATAAAATTATAAAGAGAAGATGGCCTTCAAAAGTTATTTTTCTGTCTGACATTGGATTCTTCATTTAAATTTGATAACAGTTCTCTTATTACTGACCTCAAGAGAAGACAATGAGATCACTGCCAAGTCCAGATAAAAATGTTTGCTTATTCCCAGAACTCCTTATGTGTTGATGAAATTACCATATGGAAAGTACCTTGAAGGGCTCATCTAGATGACATCTTAATATGAAGACAAAACATTATTTATATTTGTTGTTAGAATACAGTAACTGAGGTATTTTTTTTTCTTTTTTCCCCAGTGTTTCTTGCCCAGCACTCTATGGATCTTTCAAGTGCTATTAGCAAGCTCTATATTTGTATATATTGGTGCTATACAACAAAAGCAAAAAACATACAGCTAAAGGTTATCTGAAATAAAATTTCAGGCAGTCCTATAAACTGAATATTTCCTACATATGCTGTAAAGTTTGAGGCCTGATGAATATCTGATTTTTCTGAAGCAATAATGGATTTCAGATTGCGTACTGAGTTGCGGACAGCACTCTGAGAAGAAGAAATAAAAGGTACGAGAAGCATGAGCAGGGCATACTATAAGGGGCAAAAAAAGGAATTTTTCTTCTTAATGGAAGAAGCTGCCAGTACAGGGGGAGAAGGGGGTGTATGGTGTCTCCCTTGAAATTGCTTCCCTTCTGGTTGTGTTTTCCCAGATGTGGGAACCACAGGTAAGGGGAGATAGTAACCTCCCTGCAGCTGAGCTCAGCTGATGCTGACGCAAGAACAGAAACGTGCTCTGTGTGTGCGATAGTAAGGGCCCTGGAGAGAAGAGAGAATATTAGAGGGAAGCAAATGGCATACAGTGCTTCCAGATGTGGGGGAGAGATGGTGGCAAATGTATTAACAGGGATAGAGTTTAGAGAGTGGGTACGTGTGAAACTACCAAAAATGGGTATGATCCTTTCCAATAAACAGTAAGGCAAGAGCCTTGCTAAAATCAGGATCTTTTTCTTTATGCTGTGATCCTGAGCCTCCTGAGTAAGAAGCTATCATTCCTGTGGGTCCTCTCTGCACTGGGTAGCCTCTTCTCTGGGCCAGAAAAAGTGAGAAGGGAGAAGCTTCTGCGAAAGAAAACCACGGCTCAGTCCCAGGCCTGGCAGAACTGGCTGGCTGTGGGACAGAGAGCTAGGTGCAGCAAGAGAGCATGATGTGCGGAAATAATCTTTTCAGTAGATCCTCTAGATTTATTAGACTTTCCTGTGGGAATGGGGGATGGTCTATCCAAGAACGTCATGGTCATAGAAAGAGACTGGATGGTAAGCATGTGTAACATACAGAGTAAGTGTGTATAACACAAGGAAAAAAGGCAGAGAGCTGAGACTAGATGGCTTTGGGTACAGCTTTCACATTTGGGTGGGATTTCATGGGGTGAGAGCTGAACCATCTTCTAATGAGAACCTGACTATTGCCATTTTGTTTGTGTCTTTATAGGCGTTTGTCACAGTGCTTGTTTCCATGTTGAGTTCCACATATTCCTGTTCTTTGTTCTTGAGTAATATCCTTGAGATGTCTTCCTCATTTTGTTTATCCTGTTCCTCTCTTTAATTTCTGCTTCTCCCTTTTCAGATCAAATCTGTACGTGCTCTTTTATCTGAATGTGAGTTTTCAAGACGTGTCACTTTCCTAACTAACTTCAATACTGAAGTTAATTCAACAGTAATGTTTTGCCTTTGTGTCTCCAAAATCTTGACATTAAATCTTTGTGATAGGCAACAGTTTGTATTTTATGAGAAGATGGTTCTTTCTTTAGGTACCTTTGGTGCTGGCATAGCCCCCTTTCCAATGCTCTGTGAAGAAACGGACCAGAAAGCAAGAAAAAGAGAATTGAATCCTGCACACGGGAAGTATGAAGGGAATTAGCTGATGGACAAAATTTGGGGTCGTACCATCCATCGGTCTGTTTTGTGCACATTCATGTACGTGGCACATCTTGCTGTTACACACACACTGTGTAACAGAAATGTGTAGAAACGCTCTGGGCCCTGCTGTGCTGGTTCAGGTGTGGGAAGAGCATGGTCCTGCTGAGACCTGGGGCGAGTGCAGCCTGGTGGAGCGCCCTCCTCACTCAGTGCCAGCGCTTCCCGTACCTCTGCTTGCCAATTTCATTCGGTAGGCAAGAATATAATAAAGAACGCGAACAGCAATAAGCTATTAATTTTAATGAGCCCATCAGGTGATGCAGTTAGTACTGGCTCATGGTGAATCCAGCTGGGAAATGTGATGCAGTCAGAAAGAAGTAATTGGAATGCTTGTACCTGGACAACTAAAAGGAATTGTATGATGTATTAAATTGGACAAGTATAATAGCAATTTGTGGTAAAGTATATACATTTAAATGTGGGCGCTGTTGGAAAAGACAGAAAAATGTTAGAGTTAGTACTGTAGTTAGTGCTGTACTTTATTCAGGGGTCGGTGCAAAGAAACAAGGGATAATGTGAATATAGTAGTGTGGGTCATAAGCAGTTTGCGACTTGATTGTAAGTTGCTAATGCAGTACGCTAAGACATACTAGGGCTAGGTCTGGATACAGAGATGGCGGATATTAATATAGTTTAAATGAAGTAAATAAATGTAGACCCTTAAAGTGGAAAACTGGGGCGGGGAGGCGCTAGGGCCCGGGGGAGCGCGGCCCGCGGAGGAGGGGGCGAGCCGGGCCCCGCCCCGCCCGGCTCCGCTCCGCGCGGCTCCTCGGCCTCCCCCGTCCAGGAAGAAAAGGGGCGGGGCTTTCGCGGCCCCCTCCTGCCGTTGGTGCTCCGGCCGCTCGGCTCGCCCGCGTGGGCTTCGGCGCCGCCCTATCGCGGCGCTCCCTCCTCACCCAGCCTCCCCTGACGCGCCGCACTAGCCCCCGATTGGCGGGCGCCTACGTCGCTCGCCGCTGTGCCGCTGCCCGCCCGCCCCCTCCGGCCGGCGGAAGAGTCTCGCCCAGGACGGGGGGTGCGTACGGCCGCTGTGTTCCTGCCGCTCTCCTCGCGCGTGCGGGGCCGAGGGGGCGGCGGGGGGGAGGGGGGCGCCGCGAGGGCCGAGGGCGGGAAGCGGCCGTTGGCGGGACTACCCTCCCCCCCGCCGGCCGCAGGCACCGCGGGACGCTTGTGCCCAGCGGCAGCGCGCGCCCTCTTCCCCCCCCCCGCCAACGGCTGAGGGGCCGACGGCCCTGCCCGGGGCGGAGGAGCGGCTCCGCGCCCCCTGCGCGGGGCTGCTCCTTCGCCGTTTCTCCTCGCGGTTGGAGCGCCGGGGACTCCCCCTTCCGCGCTCCGCGTCCTCGCAGAGCTGGGGGGTGGGGTGGGGACCGGGACCCTGCGCGGCCACCTCTGCCGCCGGCGTGAGCCGATCTTCCCTCCGCCTGCCCTCGGCGCCGAGGCGGCCCCGGCCCGGCGCCCGAGCGGGCAGCGCCTGAACGGCCGGCGGCGGCGGGGGGGTCTGGGGCGAGGGGCTCTGCGTGCTCCTCAGGCGGGGGGGGACACGCACCCTGTCCGTCTGCCCCCCCCCCATCCTTTCCACCCCCGAGGCCTTGACCTTTTGCTATAGCGCGGCCTCCGCGGTGGCAAGTCACGGGCCCGGAGTGGCCGGGGGGGGCAGCAGGGCCCGGCTTTGTGAGCCACTCTGCCGCAAGGTTGCGGGCAGATCGTTCTCCGATTTCTGTTATCCGCAGCTGGAAAGGAAGCAGTAATATCGAGCAGAAAGTTTGAGGTCCATAGATGACTTTTTATTTTTTTAATTTTTTTTCCCTAAGTAATGCTGCCCGCGGTGTGATAACTTCAGTCTGGACTTTGCAGCTTTGGGATTCTGCCTCATATTGCCCTGTCATGGCTTGAGCCCATTAAAGAACTACTAATGCACATTATGTACTTTTATGAGCAAAGATAGGCCTGTAGATAATTGTAGAATTGATCGTTTTCTGCCTCTCCAAAGTCCTCAAACTTTGATAGCTCTCTTGAAGAACGCTTGCTGTAAAGAGGAATCACGTTACTCTAGGGCTGAGCATCACTCTCAGGTTCTTGTAAGGAGATTACTTGTTTAATAATTTTGCTATGCAGCCTTAATTTTATAGGTGGTAACTTAAAAGTTTCTCTCTTCTTCCTCCGTTCTGTAATACTTGCAAACTAGACAGTATAGCACTGTACTACAGTGTAGGGGGAAAGTGAAAATGAAACTGCATATAATTACTGAAATGGGCGAGTGGTCTAAAGATCCCCCTTTTAAAAAAAATAGAAAAGACTTGATAAGAAATATTCTTGCTCACGTAGGGGTCTTTACATTTACTATGCCAAATATCTTTTCATAGTACATGCACATGGGAAAAATAAAACATTCTAAAATTGGCTGTTTGTGGAAGGCTCTTCCTTCTTTGAGGAAGGAGGAGAATCAGGTTTCCTTCATGATTTCTTCTCTGCCTCCTGTCTTTTCCTTCCTTCTCTGGAAATCGAAGGACCAGTTCTTTGGTAACCTAACAGTATCTCATGGCCCTTGCACAGCATAAGATGGTTTTCTTTGCGCATACTTCTTGCATTTTCTCATGACTGCTTTAATATTTTGTTCAAGTGGAATCAATTCATTTGGGGTTGGGAAGCAGATTTTCAGATGAAAATTTTGAGCTCCAGCTTTTGTATAGTATGTTTTCATTTAACTTCATTCATCTGAATAATCTGCTAGTTGTTTTAACCCTGGGTGCTGTTGTGTACTGAGTATTATTTTTGCAATGAGTATAACTCTCCTTTCTATTTGTTAAGTCACCAGTTTGTTCTTGCCAGGGCTCTTATGCTTCTCTTTACTGGACATGAGTGCAAAATGTTTCTTGGAGACCGTGGGAGAGATTGTCTGCCCTTGGAGCAGGGGAGGAGACACGTGGTAGGAAGGACATTGAAGGACAGCTAATGCAGGGCTTTTCCACCTGTTTCCTTACTGTGAAGTATGTGGATTCCAGTAAAAGTTTAAACGAGAGTGAGTCTTCAACCTTTATTCAAGTAAGAAGGCCCAAATGCAAGCATCTATAAATCTCTATCAGAGTTTTCTGTCTATATAATAGGATATATTTGGGCTAAAATCTATGTACGTGTTCACATTAATCCATGTGAGAATAACCCATGGCCTTGCTGTTGTGATCTTGGTGGAGATTCACCGTCACAGTGTCACTAGCCTTTTACAGATGAAACATAGCTTATTATTTTCTTCCTCTTTGCTTGTGATGTTGAGAAGTATACACATATGGAGCTTTGGAAACATAGTACTGTATAATAGCTAACTGTCTATTTAGCAAATTGTGAGATGGTGGCCAACCTGTTGCACCTGAGTTGGTTCTATGCTGTCAGTCCTCCCAGTAAATCTGATCAGTTCTTTGCTTCCCTTTTAACTAAAGGCGCCTCAAGACATGGGAAAGGAGATGGTTGGGCTTCAGGCTGAGTGAATTGTTCTGGCATCCTGCAATCTGCTTCCTCCCATTCTTTTTTTCTAAGAACTCCATAGCTCTTATTTGTCATGTCCTCTACATGTGAGTGCCCTCAATTAGGCGTGCGGTTGATTAGAGATGGCATCATCCTGTCACAAATAGAGGAATACCTGTATGTTGGTTGCAGAACATGGGTGCATTCAATAATGTGGTGGGGAGAGGTGGAGAGTGGTGTATCACCACTTGTTAGTTGCATATATATGAAGTCTATACATATATAGAGCTATATAAATAGAGGGTTTTTTTTTAATGTTAGATGGGACTCTGTTGAAATTCTTCTCTGAAAGACTACTTTGCAGAATTCTGGATGGCATCAGTAAATATTTAGATCATGTTAGAAAAAGTGTAGTGGAATTACCTCCTCTGCTGGTTTTACTGCTGATCTAAGTGCTAGAGAGGGCATGCAAGCTTAAGCTCCCTTTGTGAAATCAAAGCTAGTTTCTAGCGTTAGGCTCATGTAGAGGTAATTCTAGACTTCTTGTCTGTGTTGTCCTGCAACTTCTCCATACCTTGTTTCTCCATGTTTGTCATCTTGTTCCAGTAAAACAGGAAACTTGTGTTGTCGGTTACACATCATGGTTGTAGATAGTTGCCAGCAGATAGTGGTTATCTGATCTATTCACTTTATATGGGGCACTTCTCTTCTGAGCATAAGGATGAGGTTAAAGCAAAATGCAAGTTTGAGAGCCAGTATCAGCCACCAAAAATACAGTTTCTGGTAAAGAAAACCATGTGCTTTTCTAGAGGGTTGCCCTGTATCTTAAGTATAAAAAGGTCATCAACTTCGTATTAGTTTCTCCAGCTTCACTTGTTTGTCACTAATGCAGTTGTGAAAACTGCATTTCTTATCTGAGACAGTTAACTGAAGGGTTGAGAGAGGTTTTGTGTCAGGTTTCTAAAGTGAGCAAAGCAACTCTGATTTGTCACTTAAGGTTTAAAAATTGCTTAATAATTAAGACAGTTTTTATGCGATGTATGATATCTATAATGTTTATCGTTACTGACTTTGTAGAGTTGAAAGGGTTTTACTAGAATAACCGCTAGGCAAGTTTTGGTTTGGAAGTTGGCTTAATTATATTAGTTTGCAATACGAACTATATAGCCCCTTTAAATCGTAGAAGGTAGAGAATTTTTGCATTTCACATTGGCCTTTTGAACTGGAGAATTTTTATAGGGGTAAAAAGATTTCATTTGTGAAGTCATCTGCAAATTTGATAGGCAATATCTAAAGTACAGGATGAAAAATAATTTCTATTGTTTGAAATCATTTTATCCAATATCTTATCCTGACCTGCTTTCCGAGTTACAATATAATTTTACATTATGCTTGAAGGAAGAATTGTTATTTAGATATGTTAATACTTTTAAAATAGTTCATTATGGAAAAAAATCCAGAGGAAACTATAGTTTTGGTGGTTTATTTTCATTCTGAGGATGCCTGAAAGTATATTTACACACAAGGAGATAAGTAGATTTGACATAACCTCTGTTGTGTTCTGTGGGAAAAAAGCAGTGCAGCCTGTTTGTGTATTTACTCCTATTTGTTGCTGGCCACAGGGTAGCATGGGGTGAGAATCCTGTAGTCTGTGGAGAAGACGGCAATGGGAATCGTGAGCTGTATTCCAGTGTGGGTCAGGGAGGCTGGGAGGGGGAGAAAGGGGTTACTGCAGCTTGAGGAAGAGAGGTGCCTTCTGGGGTTGAAGGGTAACAAATAAATCACATACAGAGCCATTTTAAGAGTGGAAAAGAAGGAAGTGCTATAGGAGCAGTCATAAGACCTGTGATAAGGAAGTATTGCAGGAGCACAATTTTTTTTATCTTATTTATAGGAAGTGGCCATTATTCATAGTGTAAATGAACACTGTGTTTGTTTTGTTTTTCTTTGACTTCTTAGTATGGACTTTTAAATACTGTTGTTAACCAGAAGATGTTTTACACCAGTCTTTCCTGTAACATAATCGTTATGGACATTTTGTATTTTCTTAGCACTTAACAAGTATCTGTAAATTATTTATGGCAGGTTAGGAAAATACAGAAATTTACAATACTAAAGCAAAATTGAATGGCAGTAAGAATGGCTACGAGTCACTGCTAACCAAAAAAAATTGTAAACAGCCTTGCTTCTGACACATAACTTATATAGGCAAGCCATATTACGGCCTCAGAATAGATGAAGTATAATACAGAATATTTGATAGCTACTAGGGTCTCACCACAGTGTTTGAGAACTGTGTCTAAGCAGTCACTTTATAACTTTCATATTTAACTTTGCTTTTGTCTTTCTGTATTTAAAGTTCTGTGTGACTGATTCTCTGACTGTGAAGCAAGGCGTTTTCTACCCTTATTATTAGTTGATTCACTGAGTTGATCCCTTTTTTCCTGTGTTAGAGGGGCATGATATTGTCTGTCTTATTTGGAGACTGGAAATAAAGGTATCTTATCCAAGATTACTTGGCCTGACTCAAAGACACAAGTTCTGTGTGTATGAAGACCCACTGTATGTATATTACTTTCTTAATAGCTAATGCTAGAGAAAGGGTTATGGTTTGAGGGTGAAATGTAGATTGAAATGTTTGCTTTTTTGCTTGTACGTTTTTGCTTGCTTTTGATTTTGGGTTTCTATACGTTTGAACAAACAGTATGTTCTATTTCATTTCTCTTTAGTTTCGGTATGATGCTTTATATGTAATCCTTAAGTTTTGGGGTTGTGTGATCACTTTATTTTGCAATTCTGTCAATAAGCTTTTTTAAATTTTTTTAAAAAAAAAAGTAGCTCAATATAGAATCCTTAGAATCTATAGTGAGCTATTTAATTCTGTAAAAACACACTTTAAAGATTGCTCATAACAGTTTGTCAAACATGTCAAAATTTTACTTTTTCTGTATTAAATAAATTTTTGGCTATGTTTCAGGTATTTAGGACATAGCTGTTAATGGAAAATTTCATATATGAGTGCGGAATAAGGAAGGCACTCTAAGGAAATGGCGGGATTCTTAGACAACTTCCGATGGCCAGAATGTGAGTGTATTGACTGGAGTGAAAGAAGAAATGCAGTTGCTTCAATAGTCGCAGGTGTATTGGTGAGTCTTGAGAGGAGCTGAATTATAACTGTGTTGACAAATTGGGAAGTATGACGGACAGTCCAGCTTTTTATTTAAAATGTCGTGAAGTTTCTCGTTTAATTGCCCCTCAATCCAGTGTATTTCTTGAGTTTTTTTTCAGTGTACTTGTTAGCCAACTTTTTTTTATAAGTTACATGAAGCTGCATGTTGTCCAGTAATGATGTTCCGGTTATGCTGCCTTTTCTTTAAAAAAGATTGAAAAACGTAGTGGGTTTTTGGCATAATTAGATATGTTATAGCATTCATATTTTACATAATTTGTATCTTATGTACGTTTAGAATCTGGATTCCTGTTCTTGAAGCAGTACAAGGAATTTAGCTATTCTCTGATATTTAATTTCAATAGAAAATGTGATAAATTCCCAAATACTACTTTGAAAACATTAACATTAAGGTTTATTCTAGCTAACTTTATCACAGAACTTGCACACCAAAAAGGTTTAAAACCTGACCTGAAGCTAATAGCTGCCTCAAATAGTTTATACTTGTTAAACTAGTGTACGCATGAATACTTGCCATGTTTTATCTGTCTGTCTCTGTACCCTTACAGCCTCGTAATACTGGTTTAATTTTATTTCTAGTTTTTCACAGGTTGGTGGATAATGATAGATGCTGCAGTAGTTTACCCAAAGCCAGAACAAATGAACCATGCATTCCATACCTGTGGGGTATTTTCAACACTAGCTTTTTTCATGTAAGTGTATATATAAAGAGCTCTTTATTTAGAAAAAAAAAAAAGTGTCCTATTAAACACAGCTTTTACTAAGTGATATGCTACATGATAAAAATTTGAATTACTTCGTTATAAATTACTTGTGATTAATTCTGTGGTACCTTGTTGCATGGTAATGTAAAGGTTTTTGTTTGTTTATTTTTTTTAATATCTGTGGCCTTTGTTTCTAATAATAGTTTGTTCATTCATTGTTCCTTCTTCCCCTGTCCTCTTTTGTCTATTTAAGGTAAATTGTTTTTCCTACACACTTTGACTGAATGTACGAAAACAGACCTTCCTTTATGCAAGTGACCTTTTAAAATAAGTACTCCAATTCTTGAATCGAAAATTGTGTAATGCTGCCCAATTGCTTATCTGACTGTACAAACACTAGACTGCATTTGTCGCTGTTTTTAAATAATTTCTGCAGCTGTTTCTCTGGTCCAAAACCTCTTCAAATGGTAGAGGTAATAGTATTACAGTTCTTCTTATAATCTAAAGATGTAAATGTGGCAAGCTTTAAGGAAAAGTAATAGCTTTGATTAAATCACATGACATGGGAGGAAAAAAAAGGGATGCTTTTGGATACGCAAGGCCTTCTAAATGCTTGGTATCTGAAAGCTTCTGTTTTTTTCCTGGCCACATAACTTGTTTTAAGAAAACATATTGTCTCTCCTTACAGAGCATATCTCACTTGAATATCTATGGTGCTCACTGTGAAGGAGAGGCATCAAAAAGTACCTTGTATCATAATCAAAATAGCGTTCTGTTACTGGCTGTTATTATTGCTGTCAAGTGGCTTTAGATGTTTTAAGAACTTAAACAGATAGCCAAAAAATGACTGGGAATATTTCAACCACTAAAGGCAATTAAGATCTTTCAGCTTACAGGTCTGTTAATCTAAAAATCTAAGTGAAACTTCTGCAAGGATGTGGGGACTTATTTGAAATCCATTTGGAATCCTTCCATTAAGGCATGCATAATAACGTGTGGCTATACAGGAAAGACTTGCTAAGTAATTTTCCCAGAATTTGCTGCATCTTAAAAAATGCTAGCTTTTTATTTTGAATTGGTTTTCTAATAACTTAAAGTGTATTCACTTTTTTTATTACTAGGATAAATGCTGTATCAAATGCACAGGTGAGAGGAGACAGCTACAGTGACGGATGTTTAGGAAGGACAGGTAAATTAACTCACTTTAAAATCATACTGACTTGAAAGATTGATTATTAATTTTTTTTTTAAGTGCTGGTTAAATAAATAATAATCAGAAGCTAAGGAGTAGGAGAGAATTTCTGTGAAGTTAACTTTTTTACAATTTTAACACTTGGAGATAAGGTCTGAATTCTTTAAAAAGGTGACCTTAGGAAAACTAGACTTCTGTACAGCTTGAATACCTAAACTTTCCTCTGCATGTCTGTATAGCCTTTGAGAGAAATAAATTTCTGCTTTGTGGTAGGCTATGGAGCTGAAGTCCTTATGTATCTTTTATTTTAGAATATAACACAGAAATGTTGTTTTCTCTGTATGTCACCCACTGTATGGTGTCTGTGGACCTGTTGTCCTCTCTCCACTTTCATTTGTAATTCCCTCACTATTATTTCCCCACGTGGATCCCAGCATCTGTTTTCATGCTATTCGCAGAATGCCCCTCTGCAAATCTGGCATGATTTACTGATTCTGAGCTAGCTTGTGATGCTGTTGTACACTCCATTCATAAATCTGTATGGAGAGAACCTTTGCATATAAATATTTTTCCTTTCCCATGAGTAAGCAGGTTGGTTATTTTCAATGTCGTCATCTTCCTTTTCCAGGAGGTAGCGTCTGGCTGTGGTAGATGTCACCCGTCTGAAGATATCTTTCTGAAGTAAACACAGAAAGGGTCTGGGTTTTGTACCCTATTGAAATGCTATCCTTACCTCAGAAATGATACAGCTTTGGCAGAGTCCCTTGTAATTAGTCCACTTCAGGTTGTGTTAAATGATGGAAATCAGAGCTTGTGCCACAGGTCTGCACTACAGATGAGTGGAAATATCTGGGAATTGTTTGCTCCCTAAAATATGGGGAATTGAACTACTACCTGTTGTATTAAAGAAGGCAAAATTTGGTATATCTTGTCCTTGATACAGGCTTTAATCCTTTTCCTTTGGGCCTTCAGGGAGGTAACGTTGCATTGTAATAGAGTACCCTGGATCATCTGTCATTATGGATAATATACTACGTGGTTCTCAGTGGTTTTAATATTTTCTGCAGGTGCTCGTGTCTGGCTCTTTATTGGCTTTATGTTGATGTTTGGTTCACTTATTGCTTCAATGTGGATTCTTTTTGGAGCATATGTTACACAGAGTAAGTTTCCTTCTTGATTAATTTTAGTAAAGAGATGGGTTTTGCTGCTATTCTGGAATGATCATCACATCAGATACAAAGTACTCTGCTCCAATTTGGTATCTGTCCTGTGATATGGCAGCTTGTTTAGGAGTTCTTTTTTGATTTTTGCTTTACAATGTGAATCTGAAAATCTAGTGGGCCATTCCCAGTTCCTTACTGTATGGATTTTAGTGAGTGATGCTTGAGGGGGTTGAAGTGAGGAACTACCACTATGAACTGCTTCAAACAATCCAAGTATGGATAAGTATAAATATCTAGCTGTTTATTTCTGTCTAGTTATATACAAATACATTTATATAGGTGTATTATATGTATCGCTATATGAGTAATATATATAATATATATGTTTTTAAAAAAACAAACATATGGGTAGCTAACTGCGACTGTAATTCAGGAATTACTGTCAAGTTGTGAAACTGTGTAACCTGAAATTTGCTGCTTTTTTTTTTTTTTTTTTTTTAGGACCACAGATATTTAAATAAAATTCAAAAAGACTTCACTGAAGTCTAAAATCACTTAAAAATATTATGGACTGTGTTTTGGTTTTGAGGTTTATTTTCACATGCGGAAAAATATTTTTGTTGTAAGCTGGGAGGCAGAAGACCCAGAAGAATGGAAATGTGTTCTGTTCTTGTCAGAGTAATACCATCTAGTTTTGTAGTCAGTGGGACTGAGAGTGATACTATGAGTAATGTTTTGAAATATACTTTCTAGTACAAAAGAACTAAATATTTCCTGTGCTATTTACCTTGCAGACACTAATGTTTACCCTGGATTAGCAGTGTTTTTCCAAAATGCATTGATATTTTTCAGGTAAGTTATCTGAGTAAATTTCCCTCTTTCCAAGTGAGCATTACACTTACTTGTGTACTTACTTGTTTCCATACACATAGGTACCCCTAGAACATAAGTTTTAAAAGCCAGAGGCTGACACCACACTTGAGCTTAAACAATGTGGAGCTTGCTACCTTCTGTGCAGGACCCCCTGGGATTTCAATGTTACCCACTCTGAGCTTTCCTACCTGAGGAGAATGGCACATAAGACAGAGACACTTCTTGGGTCACTGAGTTAACTGATATTGTACAGAGAACTGATGTGATATTATTAATTTCATAAACTAATCAAACTGTTTCTTAAAAACTACTTTTTTTTACTCTGCTTTTTTCAACATTGTTTGCTCCAATGCTTGGAAATAATTCTTCACTTGCCCTTTCTCATCCTGTGAGAGGCTCTTCCTTCCCCTCATGTTCCTGGTAGTGCAGCTCTTTCTGATCCCATTGAATTTACAGCTCTAGAACGTGGATGACCAAGGGTGTAGACAGTATTCCAGGTGAGGTATTATCAGTGTTTAGGATACTGGCAATAATGTTTTCATCTCTGTACTGCAAGTACCTTGCTGTGCGTCCTGGGAGCAGTAGGTGATAGATCCTGTTGACTTCTTCCTGACTCTTTCGTAACAATGGCTTGATTTTTCTGATTTGATACCTAGATTTGTTTCTACTGGATGAGCTTTCAGTTATGAAGAGTGGTGAAATTTTCTTGTAAGAACATGATGGTGTGTTTTATAGTATTGAAGTTAAATCCATTTCTGTTATTTCACTTAATGTCATCCTGTGTCTTGTAAGACACTCTGAAACTATCTGTAGCTATACTAACTCTTTTAATGCATTCTATAATGTGTTATCTATGAATATTATTAGGTGAATAGAAAACAGCGAAAGCATTAAATAGAATCAATTCCATTATCAAAAAGTTTGCATAACTGCCTCTTTTGCAAGTTTCATATCCACTTAAATCACTGGGCTAACAATTTTCCTTCTAGTACCATATCAAATGCTTTGCAGTGGTCTGGATGGACTGGCTCCCCTGTGTCTCCTTGTTTGGAAAATAACATGTTCTTGCAGAAAATTGCAGTTCCTAAATTTGTTCTATAGTCTTGCACATGATTGAAAAGGGATATTGATGGAGGTATGGTTTTGAGAATAGTTTCATCCCACCCAAAATATACAGTCTAATTTCAGTAGTTTGATCAACTTATTTCTGAAGCTGCTTTTTGGTTTTGCAGTAGTGTCAGTTCCTTATCTTTTGTTTTATTTTGTACATAGATATATTTTAGGTTTGTTTGTTCTTGTTTGGTTTTCTAAGTTTGTTTTCTAGGTATGAACTATGAGACAAATTATTTTTAAAAAAGCACCATGTTTATTTTGTTTTTATCCCACCATTTACTTTAAGCAGTAACATTTGTGATTTCCATCCACTGCTGTAGACCCGCTTCCCCTGGGCCAGATTTTGGTCACTTAGCAATGCCTTTCTCAATGTCTTTATCAAAAACTTTTTTTTTTTTTTTGATTGAATCAGATTCTCTTCCATCAATGCTATTCCACAATACCTGTATTCCCTCAATGGTGCATGTCCTTCACTGCTTGTGCTTCAGTCCTGGTTGTTACTCCACCAGTTTTCTACTTAATGTAACATGCTATATTAATAGTTCTCCTTTCTAGTGAATTGCCCGGGTGTTGTTTTACTTACCATTGCTTCGTTATTGTTGTTCTCAGTGTCAATATTCCTAATTTCTCTGCGTATTCATTCTCTTACTATTTAGTGTGACGGTGTCCTTTACCACTTGTCTGTAATGTGAATCTCCCTTATCCACCACAGGATGTATATTCTTTCTGGTTTCCTCATACAAATTTAATTGCTTACGTTCTATCCTAACATGATGCATTGTGTTCAACTGATTGCTATATACCAGGATGAGACCTGCTGCTCCACAGATCTCCTAGAATCTCCTCTGTAACTCCACAGAGCAGTCCTAGAATCTCTTAAATATCAGAATTTGTTACTTTTATTTTTCTTTAGGAGGGCAGTTGCTTTTAGTGCAAGACTGGGTATTTTTATTAGTTGAGCAGTTGCTTCAACTGTATCTCATGCTTTCAGAAATGGATAGTAAATGAAATACAAATGCAAAAAAAAGGATACTGACTTGAATAAAAGTTAAGGTTCCTGGAGGGATATTGATTTGTGCTGTAGACAGTATAAGATTATAATGTTTCTATTAAAATGACCTTTTGCACCTTATGTATGGCCTGATTTTATTTTTTTTCTTTAGTACTCTGATCTACAAGTTTGGAAGAACAGAAGAATTATGGGGTTGAGAGATCAAAGGATAGCATTGTCTGTTCCATAGTGGCTACACTGTACTCTGTATGTAGATACGTTTACATTTATTTGTTCCCATTTTGCTTTCTAAATCATATGAACTGAGACAAATTACAGTTTCTGTAAGAAGCTCCCTCTTTTCATAGGAAAGTTTTGTGAATATGTACATATGACTGTATATATCTTAAAAAGGGAAAGTCAGGCTTTCTTTCTGAAATCTTCAGGCTTATTTCTTCAAATACATGGGTTTCCATCAACCCTTAAGACTTCCAGATTTTCACATGTGAGAGAGACTTCAGTGGAACTACAAATGAATTAGCAGGATAAAGCCTGTACCCTGTAAAAGTGTTTATTACTTTTATGCATGGATGAGCTGTAGCTCATTTTGCAAGGGCAGACAGCAAGGACTAGTTGTATACCTGAAGCAGTAGAGAGCTTATGGAAGTGGCCCAGCTAAGCCTGTATTTAATGAGGGTAAATTCTATTGTATGAGATAAAAGTTGATTTCAAGAATTTTATATAACTGCTCAGAAAAACTTAGATTTTTTTTTTTTTTAAACAGGAATGAATTTTTAAACAAGGCCCTGTATTAAGCAGATTCTGCATGGCAAATCAAACTGTTCTTGACTCCTGACTGCTATAGCACAAATGAAATTTGGTAGCAGCATGGCCCTTGTAGAATTAATCTCATGCTGTTCAGTGTAATAGACACTAATAAGCATTTACTGTATTTACTAATATTAAAGTAAAAAACCCTGAAACTGATGCTAGTCATACTTAAGGAATGTAAAGAACAAATGAAAGTCAGACTAACATCTTCAGCATTACGCCAGCATAGATTTTCTTCAAGGAAAGCTTCTTGCTGATTAAATGAATGGTTATCCTGCTACCTATTACTCTTTAAATAGAAATAGTGAGCATTTCAAGTGGGGATATAATAGAAATGTATTTATTGCTGTAGTACTTCTAAAAAGCTAATGATTTTACTGAGTATCTTCAAATAATTTTAGTTTTAGGACTGCCACTTGTCCCAGTTAAAATTTATTTCTTAAATTTGATGGGCACTTTATGGAAATGCTTCCATTATTGAAATCCAGTTTCTTCTAGCTGGAGTATACAGAAAGGGAGAACATTAATGTTTTATAGCTTTGGACTGATCTTGTATATACATCTTGCTGTTGGTGACTTCCTTATCTTATGAGTTTTAGGTGTTCCTAAAGCATTTAAATCTACCTTGTGTCTAAAAGCTTTTATAACTTTCCATGTATCAAAATAGCTGATCAAATGGTATTAAACTTAAGAATGTAACTTATGTGCATGGTTACTGTATACTGTTAGTCATCTAATTGCTCCCTTGTGGGAATCTTTCCAGTGGACAGAATATGAAGCAAATACTGCAGCTGAAATTGTGCTACTGGCTAGACTAACTTCTATCCTGATTTCACCATCCTGCAGTGAGTTATGATATATTCACTGGTGTTAATCATAGCATTGTACATAAGTTGTCTGTTTGGTTGTAATTCCAGAAAATGGCAATAAATTTATCTTATGTTCTCAAAATAGTGTGTAAATGTCACAAGATAACTTTACAATAGTATTCTATTTAATAGCTCAGATAATACTGGCCTTAAAGCAAGTCTTACACCAGCTAATAATTAAACGCAATTGTTCTTGTTTTCATGCCTGTCAGATTCTCGTTAATGAGCTTATGAATGTATACATTGGCTTTTTTACTAAGTGAGAAACAAGCATAGCCTAGAACTAGTCCCATTTACAGTATCTTACAGCTGACACTTGAATAGCACAAGCAGAAGTAAGTGTTTAACTCTGGAGGAATGCTTCCAGTGTGCTTTAATAGAAGCTTCCACTTAAAACAGTTTTCTTAAGAGCACCAGCAGGGAAGGAGCTCCTTTCTGAGGTTATCTGCATTTTCCATCAGAAGCTTGCTTGCTTCTGATTATTTCTTGACCATCTCTTCTGGTTTTAGGGAATTGGTATGGTTATGCTTGTTCATTATATAGCGGCTAGGAGGAAAAAAGGCACAACTCTGAGGATGTGGCTTTTGCAGGATCCTAAGCTCCAGACATAGTGCAACAACCATGCAGGTTTTATTCAGAATGTCCCTAGGTTTACTTTTACTCTGTAAGTAGTTCCAGCACAGTCCAAGATTGATAGGAATTGTTCATTTTAGATAATGCTTTGACCTCCTATGGTTGGCAGTTGTGGAGATGATAACCTCTGAATTACTGTTAACAAACAAGATTTTTTAACTTCGGCCTTTTCGTGTAACTGTAAGAAATATTTAATATAACCATTTCTAACAGAAGTCTACTATATTTTTACTTAGTAGGCCAGGCTTATTCTGCAAATTATATGCTGTATTGGTAAATGTTCACAGGACATGTTTTAACAACTGCCTTATTTTAGAAGCTGATACTTATAACATCTATTATGCATATAGGCTGCTCCTTTCAGGAGTCTGTTTACAGCACAATATTGAAAAAAATATGGGCAAACCTAAGAGCAAGTGGATATTAAGCAGCTTCTGGCCAACTTATAAATTCTTGTCAGACTTAAAGCATGACTAAGTCTTCAGATAACTCACTGCCTTGGTATGTTGCCAAATCACAGGCGATGAGAGGATTACTTCTTCAAGGAAACAGCTTCATTAAAAATGTTACTGATTTTCATGCTTATCTTTTATATTCCCAGAAGGGGTGGAACAGCTTTAGCTCAGATGATAACTGACAGCTATGGCAGTGAACAAGTCTGTTAACAGCTAACTCAAAGTAACGTGAACAAATCACTTGCAAGTAATTAAGCATAATTATTTTATTTCATTTTTAAACAAACACTGTTAGTGGAATAAAAACAATTTTTTTATATAAGAAGTGGTAAATTCTTATTCTTTGATTTTATTAGCAGATGTTTGCCAGACCCCACTGGGAGGTGGAAAGGTTCCACCTTCCCTTCCATTCCTTAGCCAGTTGTGCTGTAGCCTGAATTAAGTCTTACTGCTTCTGTTTTTGCTTCATGGGACTCAAAACAAAAGTTCAACTTCTCTTTTGTAGGACTAGTCTGATTGCCAACAAAAGATTTTAGTGTCTGATAATTGTTCATACATTTCATATAAATGCTGACCAAACTATATTTTAAAGTTCATTTTTGCCATGAAGAATAGCATTGTTGCCCTGCAGGAGCAAAAGATTAATGCTTCTTATGAATGCATTAGGAGGCACATATCGAGGGGGGAGGAGTGAACTGTCCGGTGCCTTTCTTGGAGTAGTTCTTTGCACAGGTTCACTCTGAGGAAGGTAAAGTACAGTCAGATTTCTTTTTAGACTGCCATTTTTATCTGGAGGGAGGAAGTAGAAACCAGAGAAGACTAAGTACTTAAACTGATTCAGAAAAGGATACTGGCGTAGATATAACAAACTTTGAGTGCTAAGACAGAATTCACAAATAAGGCAACCCAAAAAAAAAAACCCACTATAAAAAGTAATTCCTGGTGCAATTACTCACTCAACTGAAAAGTCCCAGGTTGTATTACATCCTACCATAAAGTGCTGTATTTCTCAAAGCTTTGTTACAACTTGGGGAAAAAGGTTTTATTACGATGATGTCAATGTAACCGTTTCCATCATATCTGTCTTTCTTATGGCTATTTAGTGTTCATCTCACCTTCATGTTCCACCTTTTAAATCTCTCCCGGAGAATGCAGTTGCTACCGTAGTACAGCAGAAACCACTTAAACAAAAGCTGAGGTTCCACAGTGTTCTCAGGAAGCACAATCTTGCCCAAAATTTGGCAAGGACAGCATTTTGTCCATAGCTGCTTGTCCTGTCAGTAGCTGGAGAGTGCCACTCGCTGGCGGGAGGCTCTGCAAGACTGAGTACAGGTGTCTCACTAGAGTGCCACTTAAGTTAGTCCACTTTCACCGGAGTTGCTGTGGGAATGAGCTTTACCTTCTGCACTGCCATCACATTCCTGGCTTCTTTCTCCATTACACACAATAGATAAGGAATCACAGGGATCTTCCTCGGCACAATTCTCCAATGCCTCTAAAACAGGCATGCTGGGATCTTTCAAATACTGGAAGAAGCCAGAAACAACAGTTTAGGTTCTGTCCAGAGAACAGACATATTAGAAGTTACAGAGACAGAGCGGTTACCACCACCTCTAGGCAAGTTGCTTCAGCTCTGAATTCACAAAGAAAGATGGTTGCTGAATGTATATTCCATTCTTGACTTCCTTGAAACTACACTGAACAAGGAGAACTGAAAAAGTTAAAAATACCTGCAAAGCTACTTTCTTATTTCTGTGGAAAAAAAAGCTCATGCAAACATCCATTTACATAAGTTAAAGCTACCCAGCATTTCCTAATTTTTTATAATTTACCTTTGGATAATGTTCTCTTTCGTGTCAGTTTAAGCGAATGTCTACTAGTTAAGAACAAACCACAGAAGTGAACTATGCTGCTGGGGACATATCCTAGAACTACAGGAACCTGAGCAACTAATAGCTTGCAACTAGTCTGAAACAGTAGTGGGACAAATAAATAAGATACAAGATTATGCTTTGTGCATCTTTTATTATTACCAGAAAACCCTACTGGAATTCTCTTGCAGTCACTTTTTGCTTTGTCCTGTTTCCCCCCTACCCTGCCCCAAGTCATCAGCTTTACACTGCATGTATAATTTTATTAATCAAAGGAAGGAAGGTTAGAAAAAAAAAATGTAGGCCAGAGAAAATGTTTTCTGTTCCTCTTGCCACCCCCATATAATCTCATTACTAAAATGAGTCTGTGTTTCAAGGGGAGTTAAAGCCATTTATGCCTTCCTGTGCTGAACCAAAAAAAATTGGTATTAAATGTTTTTTCTCTGATTAAAAAAAAAAAATGTCTAGAATACACATACTTTCACATTATTACAAGCGACATCACAGTATTTTAATTTTACTCAAAAGCTTGTTCCCTGCTGTAGGAGGTACCATAATCTGGCTGAGATTGGAGCTGCAGCCCTATCATGTGTGTCACGGGACAAAATCAGCCCTGGTTTCAATTAGGACATCACTGTTTCTCTAATCATAGCAGGGATGATGAGCAACAGAATTATTAGGTGAATTAAAAACATGTTTCATACAGGATCCTCAAATAATACATGCATTTTAGTGATTTTTAGGACATAAGTGAACTACGATTTGGCTTTGTGTGAAGGAGTTTTTGTGTTAGAACTGTTTCCTGTAACTAACTCAGATGCTGAAAGCTAAGATGCTTCTGTAGAATAAGGAACCATGTGATTTTCTGAAAATCTAGAATAGTACATATGAAACTGCCTTACAATAATGGGAATTTTTTACTAATGGAAATTACTTTAAGAGGAGAAGCCCCAGGCCAGTTGATCCCATTTAAAAATATGTATTTAGAAAATTATACATATTTACTGATTTTCCTTCTTTTTTTTAATCAGTGTTTTGCCTGAAAACAGGCTCACCACTGCTCAAGAGTATCTACTTTTGTTGCATTTTTTCCAGATTAAATCAATTACTCCAGAACATGTGATTAGAGACTCTAATGGAAAACAAATAGGAGGGGAGATGGATTAATTCTTGCAGTCGTTTGCATAAAATGTATTTTAGTGCACCGTGCAAGGATTTTTTTTTTTTTCGCACATGAGATGATAGATAGATATACATTGCTTGGTATGTGATATAGCTGTCTTCACTGAGTCCTGATAAACTGGGAACTGAAGTAAGCATGAAGAGAGAAAATGATTTGCTCAAGGTTCTGCAGAAAGTCTGGGTTCTTTCACTCATACTTTTCTAAAAATCTGTCATAGTACAAAGGATTACTCTGATCTGTAGATATATACAGCCAAAGAAATAAACTTCAAAAAAACCCACAAGCAAGTACAAACTTTTTTTAAATATGGAAAATATGCTGAACAACAACTTAAAAAAAAAAAACTTTCCTTAAAGACTACTTCCTGTTTAAATACTAAAAAGAGGAAGACGAACAGGACTGAAACAACATTGTTTAGTACAGAAATATGTGAGCTGCAAGGAGAAAAAAAAGTCCCAGGATGATTTTTGTATTTGACAATTACATAAAACTACAGGAGAAAAAAAAAACAAAAAAAACCCCCACCAAGAACACTTCCTTAGGCCGTCTTCATTCTTCAAATGAGTCCTTGCCCTTAAAATGATCAGTGTTCACTTTTCAATATTTTATTTCTAATCAGAGACCTAAATCCTAAGTATGTGTTCTGCAGCACACAAACCCTTTTGCTTGAAGTAAACAACTGTTTCAGACCTGATTAATTAGATAAGCAAAGCTGGGTAGACAAGGAACAGAATCTTACTCCAGTTTCATAAGGAGAATATAGCAGCATCTTAGTACAGCAAATAAAAATTACAGTTAAGTAAAAGAGGAATAAAGTGGAATATCATGTATTAGAAAAGTAATAGTTCACACTAAATCAGCAATTGGTTATATCTAAACTGAAAGGCTGAAGAAAGACTTCTGTTAGGCTACCCCTAGGTTCATTTACATTCACTCCAAGCTCATCACTGCCTTGTGCAGGGGGGAGGAGTGGGGAAAAAATAAAAAGTCTGCACATACCTCTTCAAAGTGTGATGGGATTTTGAAAGGTGGCTGAGACCAATATTTAATTGTGTTGTGGTATCTCCACATAAGAAACAAACCAACTATTACAAGAATTACAAGAAATAAGGTTAACAGAAATATTAGTATAATATATCCAGCTCTGGTTGCCTCTGAAAAAAGAAAAAAAAAAAAGATGGTAGGTTCATATTTACACAACATCGCATGTCAAGCAATGTGTAATAAGCTGAAATTTGCTGCAAAGGCTAATCAAAGTAGCATTTCTAAGGTTAAGATCACAACCCTACTGTATAGGAGAAATCTAAATGCCCGGGTTCAGGAGCTGCTTGTTCTGTGACTCTGCATGAAAATCACCAGCTGCGATGAGCTGCTCCCCCTTACCCGCAAGCCTAAGGCTGCCTTCTCCAGGCCATGCCAACAGGGCAGAGGCAGAGCTGGAGGAATCACAGCTGCTGGGCAGCGGGCAGGCTGCTCTCCCACCCTCCATTTGTCAGCAAGGTGCCATTAACGCCAGGGGCTTTTCTTTTATAACTGGCATCTCCCCTCGGCAAAGGAAGGGTCGCTGTCTGCAGCGGCACAGGGCATGGGCTTGCAGTCAGGTCCTTTCAAGGTCAGCTCCTTCCAGGCAACAGCAATTGCCTAAGCAGGTTTCACCTGCACATCTTCAGGCATGTTCAGGGCATGCTAAAGATGCAGCTTATCTGTGTGCCAGTGGTCAGAGGGATTCGAGAGAGGGACAAACTCTGTTATTTTGGAGCTGTCTTCTCTTTTCCACATGCCATCTTATATCCTGTACGAACACACAAAACTCTAAAACATCAGAGAAGGGGAAGCAGGCCAAAGAGGAGAGGGATGCGCCTGTCTTGCAGAAAGGAGTGACTGAGGGACTGAGGATTTTGCAAGAGTAATGCTGTCTCCTTCACCCATATTTTCATCTAAAGACCAAGTATTTGTATTTTTCTGTAGGAAGTAATACCTGTAAAAAGGTCTTTAACTAACCTAAAGTATTTATAAAGGAAAAAAACAAGGGGAAGAGTAAAACCCAGACCTTCAATTACTGACTGAAAACTCCTTATTCTTTTGCTATTAATGACAACATGAACTACCATCAGTGGTGCCCTCTTAGCCCTCCTGACAAGTATGGTCATATAACTGACTAGTTGTACCATCTAAGACTCATGTCCCCCACCCATTCCATTATATATGAAAAAAATTAACAAAATCAGATTTATACCACTGACTGTAGTTCTGTAACACTCTGGGACACTTTGTAGTCCAAGTTTCTGGAGATCTGGCTGTATCACGAATTCTACTTGCACTTTAAAACAATACAGTGTCAACTCCTTTAGATTTATAATTTTGAATAGCGTATTGCTTGTCTTTGTCTCCTGTTTAAAAGACAAAAAGCAAACAAAAAAAATACAAGTATTACTGTAAAAACCACAGAGCTGTCTTCAATGCAATTTCCCTCCCCATAACCAAGTTTCTCATTCAAAAAAACCACAGATTTTATTTTCATAATTCAGCTTTCCCTAACATGTCAAGAGAAGCAGTGGAAAATATTTCAACTTTCCTATTTTAATGGATTTGAAATTTCATTGTTTTTAAATGAAATGAAGCCTGAACATTTAAAACCATCTACAAGGACACAAACAGCAAAGGCATGAAAACTGCTGCAAGGTCTCATTTGATCCACAGTATCCCACTAGACATTTCATACGCTGCTTCTGTAACACCTCCGGCAGTGAAAATAATATAGGAAGGGAGAGGGAAAAACAAGTCACGAGAAACCTCTCCACCATCAGAGGCGGCTGACGGAAGCATAGTTCAGCGAAGTCTCATCTCTTCCTACTGAGCAGGAAGAGCTGATGGACAGAACAAAATCTCCACAGTCTCAACACAGCCCCCACCCTGCTTTTTGTGAATTTTTACCTCTAAGGGGCTAGGATAACAAGCTCAGTGAAGCCTAAATAACCATACAAGAATGACTTCTTGTCTGAATGTCAAACATGAAGGTGTTTTATACATGTCAGAAAAATGCATATTTTTGCAAGAGAGGAAGGAAGTGGAGGCTTTTCAGATTTAGCTAGGTCCTTTGAAACAAAAGGTTTTAAAAGTAAAAAAAAAAGAAACTTTTTCTGCTTCTGGTTTTTAAATTTTAGAATGCTGTTCTTTTAATTATTATTCTTTTTTTAAAATGTAACTTAATTTCTCCCCTGCAAGGCCAGTCAGTCTAGACCACATTCACCAATTCCCAAGGACAGCAATATAAGCACACAGTGAGACAGGGCAAAGTTTCAGTTTGATCAGGGACAGCTGCTCATCCCAGCTGTGTCCAACATGTTTCTAATAGCTCTTGCCTTTCTCTGCCCTAGGAGCACCGGCAACATCAGGCCCAAGCGGCCAGATCCTGAAGCTGCTGGCACAAACAAGCCCAGCACAGGAAAGGAGGGAGGGTATTTCAGAATCTTTTCTCAAACTTTGCTCAAACTTTGGAATCTAAATGCCATTTTAAAACCAACTTTGCACTTTGTGGACTCAATCCTTTGATCTGCAATGATGTGGTTTAACCTTGATTTTATACAGAGGAAAAAAATTGTTTTTTAAAGTTTAGTAATACATGCAATACTTGAGCCAAGGCCAGATTATCTTCTGTTCGAGTCACCAGCTGCTGACCTTTGCTGTTAGAAAAAAATATTACATTACAGCTTGCTTCCTCCATTTCTGCTGTTTTACCAAGAGACACTGACTCATGTCTCTTGTCATGGAGGCATTAAGAACAAAATAAATTAGAATTCTTACTTTTTTAGTAGTACTTGTTGAGTTCTCCCAGTAGGACACATGATACTGAAGAAAGTCACCTAGTTCAGATCCAAAAGGGGGTATAACACTAACGAGAAGCGAGTCAGAGTTTACAATCACATTGTTCACTTTAGGGGGTCCTATAGTAGCTGAAAACAAACACAGAGAGAGCAGTGAACCTCTGCGATGCTGAACACCTCACTGCAGCTGTGTCCAGCTTTATTTTGGTACACTCTGCAAACCTGCTGAAAATCAAGAGATTTTTCTTGAGGAATGGGTATACAATATTTGCTCATCTACTTAATACATTTAAGACATCTAATTTATTACAAACCTTAAGAAAAAGGCTTGAAAGCATATGTGAAATTAGATGATCAAAAGAACCATTTCCAGTTAACTTTCCCTGTGAATCAAGCAAATATCCACCAGAACATGGCTGAATCTATTTGTACTTAAAGGTGATATAATTTTGTTCAATTTTTCCTTAAATAGCTAATTCAGCCATGTAATTTCACGTTCTCTAAGAACACCTTTTTTGGGTCAAACTGGACCGGAATAGGAATAGCTAGTTTCTCCCCCCCCCGCTTTGATTTCTCCATCTGTCCTATAGGGTAATGATGATGACTTCCTTTTGTGAAGTGTTCTGACATCTAAATCGTGAAAAATATTACGCAAGTTATTATCATTCCTAATCCTACATGAGACTTTTTATGGGATCGTAGGTCACTTGTGATCACAAGTCCTTTATCCCTTGTATCTTGACTTCTTTCAATGGTTAAGCTTATCAGCATTTGTAAAGCACTCCAGTATCTCAAAACAAACCACTTGCCTTTTGCATACTAGAGAAGGAAAAATATCAACAATAAAAATCAGTCAATTCTTGCATGCCATCATTACATGTTTTGCCTTGTAAAAAAACAGCAGATCCTGCTCTGTCTACCGTTACTTTAGAGAAAAATGGCCCTGTGATTTTTATGTTGGTACGGAAACTTCAGTTTCTTTCTACTTCCTGTCTCTACGACTCTGTACAACTGCAAACACTTTCTGGGGTGTTGGCATAAATTCCCTATGAGAAGTGAGTCTCCTCCATGGGCTACTGCTGGGGGGCAAGCACCCCCTCCCCTCTCCAAGGGAACTGATCCAAGCAACGAACAGCCCAAGTAGCCCAAGGTCTCGGCCTCTACAAACTGATCCTGAGGCTGGTCACCCAAGAAGAAACATCTAGCGCTCCTCTCGCTCCTCCAAGAAGAGATGCGCAAACACATTGCTCCCACATCAGACCTCTCCTTTGTCTTGTTTTCCCATTTGCCCAACGCTTTCCTAACCCCCCAAGGATCCCACTCCCCCCACACAAGCAATTCTGCATCACAAGCTAGGGATACATCAGTTGTAGCCCTCAACTCAAGATTCAGGCAATTTCTCATCCCCACACTCTTTACTACTAGAGAAAATTCAAGAGCTAGAACTGAAGTCAGCAGGAAAAGTATCATGCTATTCACAGCATCTACCACCATTGCTCCTCACAAAGTAAAGGAGAATCTGAACTAAAGAGTTAATAACTCCTTTCCTCTACTTTGTTATTATTTCAGAGGCATTTTTAACTCAACATTTATCTCCTCCTAGTCCTGAAACCAGCCACAATCATGCAAAGAGCAGATCTTCATAAAGAACAACAGTACACTTGTTCACACAGACATCAAATTAATTCCTATTTTACCAGTATGTAACACGTTCCTCTTCTTGTTGAAAGAACAGGTGCTAACACCGCTACAGAGGTGACTGCTAACACCACTACAGAGGAAGCGAGCAGCATTAAACTTCTGATACACAGAGACCTCATAGTCTTTGTTAACCAACACCCACAGTTCTCTCACTTGACTTTTGTACATAACAGAGTCAAAAAAGCCTAGAACAGACAACAAACATTTTTCAGAGAAACTTCCTTTGGGAGACTCACTGAAATCATAGAGAACACTTACTGTTTCTCTCTGCCACAAATGGATCTGATTCCGCCCAGTCAGAAACCATTTGCCCTAATTCAGCCCTCACACGCAAAATAATAGTCCAGCGCCGTTCATTAAGTAACTGAGGGAAGTTGCATTCAGTCTGGGTAATACGGGTGCAGTTCATCTCATCCCACTGGTTAAAGGCTCCTCTGCAATGCAAAACAAAAGACAAACCAAAGCATCAGCAAAACAGTGCAACTGTCAAAACTCCAAAATACAATCCCTCCCACCTAGCCAATTTCTGTTCAAAAGAATGTTACAGGACTGCCACTTTCATGCAGGTTTATTCTACAGCCTGTTCAACACCTGCAACTCTTCAGTAGCTAGGAAAACTAAAATTTGTTAGAGAGAATTCAGTAAGGCTAGAATTATACAGGAAACTGCAACATTACCGTGTGCTCTTGGCATCCTCTTTGACCTGGATGAATAGGCTCCATCAACTTGAGATTTAAAGCATTCAAAAACTTAAGAGCAGTTCACATCAGCATCAGAAAAAAGCTCGAACCCTGTGCTTATAACAAAGTTTAGAACAAACTAGAACATCCAAGGTAATCCATGAAAAATATCAACTGAACTGCCTCAGGGGAAAAAATGAAATGAAGAGGAAAAGTCTTAATTTTTTTCTTAGTTTAGTGGAAATACCACAGGCTAAGGGATTCTCAGTCTTGAGAAACTCTCTTCACATATACATAGAAACAGCTGTAATAACTCATTTTTCCAATTGTATGTTTATTCACTTTTAGCATTTTTTTAAAACACTAATTATGTTACTGGATTACAACAAAATCAACTTGTTATTTTAGAACTATTTACTTACGTTTTAAAATGGACTGTATATAACACCGGGCCTCTATCTACTTTAACAGGAGACCACCTCAATGAGCTACGAAAGTTATAGGAATAAACCATCACATTCTGTGGTGCTGGTAAATGGAGAGAAGATTCTAAAATAAGAGAAACAAAGATAATTATTAAAGCATTCAAGTACAGAGTAACTACCTTATCTCCAAATTCTATTACCATGTATTACATTTTAGCTGCTTTGCAGGCAGTACCATTTCTCCTCCTTATTCCATTTCTAAGTGCACTAATACCACTATATTTAAATCCCTACTATCCACAAAACACTGAATTGCAACTTACAGCTTTTATTCTGTACAGGCTACAGCACAGAAAGTACCTAGTCCAGCACTTTAAAGGAAGGCTGAGAAGTTATAGGCAAAAAACAAGCAACCCGCCTCCCAAGCCCCATAAAAATCACCTGCTCCCATGAAGCCGTAAATTACAGTCCACAATCACTCACCATACAGAAACTCATCTATTTTGTGCCTGTATCTCTTACATTTCTTATGTGCTAACAACTCAGACCACATTTTTCCTGATATCTGCCTCTGATAACTTGTTTGAACAAGCTGACGTCACTTTGTTGACACCTGCCCAGAAACAGCTGAGGAAAGTGCCTTAAATATTTACATATACATAGTGCACCCATTGCACTTTCCAACACTGACACAGCTTAAAGCTTGTAACAGATTTCACAGCGCAGAAAAGGAGAGGAATGTCTGTTAGAGGTGTGCCTTCTATTAGTGGTAGGGCTGTCCACCCAAATTTGGCCACGTTATAAACTAGTGGGGGTGAGGGAAGACTGCACGTGCTCTCGAACAACTTTACAGGAAGTGAGCGACATGGAAGCCGAGAGCAGAGACGGTCCTCTAGGACTGCAGGCTACCCACTTCCCTGCTGACCCGAGCAGTGCGGAGGAGGAAGCCGTCTGCTTTGACTACAGCATGGCCAAAGGCCAGGCAGTGGGGAGGGGGGGAGAAGATGGAGGGAGCCAGGGTGGGCAGGCAAAAGGAGAGAATTGGGACTGGGAAAATCAAGTAAGGGAAGCCAGGTGAGAAGTAAGATGGGGGAGCACCTGGAGAGAGATGTTAGCTGGCAAAGAGGGAAAACAGTGGGCTGGAATACCAAAAACACAAACTAGAGCAGGCAAGGGGACCGATGACAAAGAATCGGGACAGCCAAAAAAGGGAGACTAAGATTACGACAAGCAGCCTGGGGTGAAGAAGAGAGGAGACTGCAGTCATCAAATGCCTTTTAAAACCAGATGAACCTCACACTTCGAATCACAGAACCACAGAGTCACTCAGGCAGGAAGGGCCCCCAGGAGGTCTCCAGCCCAACCTCCTGCCCAAAGTAGGGCCAGCTCTGGGACCAGACCAGGCTGCTCAGGGCTGGTCCAAGTGGGTCTTGAAAACCTCTGAGGATGGAGCCTGAACAGCCCCTCTGGGCAACCTGCTCCACTGCCTGTCTGTCCTCACGGTGAAAAAGCTTTTCCTTCTACACTTAACTGGTACTCGCCCATGTGGTGATCAGTTATTCCGTTAAGCAAGATGGGTCTACAGGTCCCAACCTCTATGACAAACATGACATTATAAATATGATCCCAGGTGATGAGATTTCCATTTTTTTTCTTGACACAATATTCTCTTAAGACACTGTTTATTTTGACATAAATAAGATCAGAAGATCAAGCACTCAAGGCAAATTCTAGCTGAGCCTTCTGTGGAAATATGGGGGTAATTAATTGTAAAAAGTTTTTTCCTTTTTATTTGTGAAGCTGATTTTTTTGCACAGTACTAGACAGCACACTGATGCTGATGGTGCTATCTTTCAGAAGAGAATTAATGCTAGGCTTTAACATCCTCCACATAAAGAAAACACACTACAAGACTTTTCATAAAGTTGCATTAAACTTGGTGTCCCTAATACAAAATAACTAGTTTTGTTCTCAAAATTTTTCCTTTACAGTTAAAAATATTACAGAAGCTATTAATCTCTCATGTATATTTTTAAGGCTACTAAGAAACCTTTTCTTCAGTCAAGATAAGTTTTTGCTTTCTAGTCAAGCAGATTCTTTCCTGCAGTCTCACTCCTGGTCTGGCGTGTGGCACAGTATCTCACACCATCAGTAATCTGTGTAGTCAGACATCCAAAACAACTAATTTTGCAGAATTCAAGGACGCTATCAGAACAAAATGCAAATATCAGCATTTTTTTCTCCCTCTTAAAGAACAAGCAATGAAGGAAAAGGGCAGCTGGTCCATTTTCCCCTCTATTTGCTTGATATCGCATTCAGAAATAGATCATTTCCCCTACTAGCTTCAGAAACACTGAAAGAAGTATCAAGGCTATGGCTCTGTAGCTGAGTATCAAGCTGCTGTGTGCCACAGCAAAAATTACTGCATTCAGGACTGGTTCCATGGCACACTAAGGGAAAACATTCATATTGCAATTAGCTATCTTGACTTGACAAGGAAAGTTACTTAAATTTATGAAATCACACAATGAATTCCATAACGATCATTATTTTGTATGATCCAAAGTAACAAAATGCACGCTTTGGAATAAAGCACCTAGATTTGCAAATATCCTAGAAAAGGAGTACGACACCCCAACACTCAAACAGCCTTATCCAGGAAAAGCCAAGAATGCCCTGTTTTCACTTTATGTTTCAAATGTAGTCTCAGTGAACAGGCTCTTTTAAAGCATCGGTCAAGCAATTCTCAGATTCTTCTTCAAGTCACAAGTCAAGGCTTTCATATAGCAGAGTGTGAAGCCGTAATTTACAGTCAGGAATATCAGGTCAGCTTAGCCTAGCCACTGGTTTCACAGCTCCCATGCCTGCTCCTGAATGATCCCTGATCTCTTCCCTGCACCAGGTTTAAAACACATTGTTTTGCAAAACTGGCAGAAATCCTTTTTTTTTTTTTTTGATGGATGCATTTTTTGCTGTTCTGGTGCAGTGAACTGGCTTCTCGTATTGTCAGACAAACATCAGAGCCTGCAAAGGTGACCAGCTGAAGTGTGTGGCCAGGTGGGGATGAGTGACATCAGCTGCAATGCACTATTTTTTTGGCCCAGATTTTAATGTGTAACATCTCCCTTAGCAACAGAAGAAACAGGTGCGGCCACTGGAGAGTTAAGGGGAAGCCACATTCACTAGCCGAACAGCAGAACAATTCCCTGGAAAATCCCACTGCTGCGCTGCGGGACAGGACTGGGCAGCACTGACTACGGCAGCTCCCCCAAGTTGCCTTAACCCACTGATGGATATTTGGACACCAGAGTCTGGCCATGGACCACAAGCCTGGAAAAGCAGCTGCACCCAAACTGCTGGAGAGCCCCACACAGCTCAACAGTCACAGACTGGCCAGCAATGTCTAAACGGACACAACAAAACGTGTGGGAGCTGACATACTGAACCCAGGGAGATCCCTGTGTACCTGAATAAGGGCCACACTGCATGCAGGCATTTCTTCTGCTCAACCTCCATTATCACTCTCTGCAACATTCAGCTTCCTATTCAGATGCCCTTATTGCTGTTAGGATAACTCACACACATGAGACACTATCAGCGCTCCTGAAAGAGCTGGTAAACAAAAATGAAGAACTGCTCTAGTTTCAGAGAATGTTTTGCCAGTTTGATTTGATGAACAGCTTGAGATTGTGAAGAACATAACTGCAAATTCAAGGCTGATAAATTCCCCAGGAAATCAGATGATAATCTGCTAGTCATTGGAGAGGTAATGGGGAGAGGAACCGAAACGTAATTAAAGCAGACATCCAACTACTGCACCAAAGAATGAACAAAATAGATTACCAAGAGGAGAACAAAATAACATCTTGAAGGACCCCTTTCTACACAGGCATGACATCCATCCAGTTATGCTGTTCACGAGGAAAATCTGCTTCAGAAACAAATGCCTCAAAGTTACAAATTAACTATTTCCTTGCCGCATGTTGACATTTCCAACTTCTTCCAAATCTTCTATTAATTTGAACACCAACATGCATCTTTTATTTCAAAGATTATTCAGCAAGTACCATAGCCCAACATTCACTTACTCTCCTGGCCCACTCATGCTAGGCCAATACAATCATAACTCAAAACATGTTGCAGCAGCTCTTTTGCACTTGCTGAGATAAACAGTGAAGCCAGAATTATTCTTCAACAACAGCCAGGCAGCTCTAACCCAACCTGAACATCAGAAAAACAAATAGGACCTCTGAAACTTAGCATTGCCAAGAGGATAACTAATAGGCCTTGCATGCTTAGAAGAAACAGCAAAGCATTTGCACGCACGTCTAAATCCTATCCAACCTTGAGATGCTAAATTGTCAATTCACAAAACTAAGCAGAGGAGGCTCAAATGCAGCAGAAGAGCGGGTGCCATATCACAAACAACAGCCGCATCAACAGCTTATGTAGTATCAGTCACGCTCGAGGCTGAAACCGTGGGGGGTTTAGCCTCTCTCTAACAGACACAGCCGGCTTGGGGCCGCGCAGCCAGCCCTGGACCTGAACGCGAGCCGGTGGCAGCCCCGGAGGCGGCAGATTTTCGAGGAAGAGCCCCCTGGAGAGAGCGGGGCAAACGGGGCTCCTGGGAGGAGCAGGCCGAAGCGGGGCGAAGGAAGGGGCAAACCCGTGACAAACCGGGCGGCACCGGCACTCGCCGGGGCTGCGGTGGGGCCGTCTCAGGGGCCGGGCCGGCAGCAATGGCCGCGCTGCCCTTCACCGCCCCCGCCAGGGGCGCCCCAGCCCGGGCCCCCGGCGCCCAGGCTTCCTCCCCGGGCCGGAAGCACGCCGCCGGCGGGGGCACCCGCACCCGCAGCCATGCCCGCCGCGAGCCACCCACCACCACGCACCTGCGGCCGTGGCCCAGGCCGGGCCGACGAGGAGAAGGAGGAAGAGGCGCAGCGCCCGGCACGGCATGGTGCGGCTGGCAGCGCCCTGCCGCCCGGTCCCGGGGGCCCGCCGCGCTGGCCCCGCTCGTCTGCAGAGACTGTGGCGCGGCTCCCCGGCCCCTGAGGAGCGGGGCCGGCAGCCGGGCGGGCGGGCAGGCAGGCCGGCCTGCGGGGCCGCTTCACGCCCGCGGCCCGGCCCCCGCTGTGGCTGCCGCAGGGGAGGGCAGCGGGGCGGCGGCGAGGGGGGCCGGGGCGGCGGCTGCCTGCCGGCCCCGCTGCTCCGTCTCCGCCTTCGCCTCCTCCCCGCACGGCGGCGCGGCAGAGCCCGCCCTCGGCGCCGCCCGAACAGCCGCGGGCGGCCCACGGCAGCCCCTGGACGGCGGCGGTTGCCGGCGCGAGCCCTCGCGGTTCCGGCGGCCCGAAGGGTTCTAACGGCCCGCCCAGGCGCGCCGGGGGCTCGCAGGAGTAGGGCACAGAGGGGCCGGGGGTAACCCAGGCCATGGGGGTTTTCAGGAGAAAAAAAAAATAACTTAAAAAAAAAAAATTATATATATATATATATATATATATATATCCTGCTTCCAGGGCCCCCGGGGCCCCGCAGCCCGGTGAAGGGGCTGCCCGGGACAACATGAAGTCCCGGCTCAGCCCACGCCACGCGGGTTTGCTTGGAGCTCCCTGGAAAGGGCATCCTTCAGCTGGGACGGAGCACGGATAACTTCCCAGAAAGTGGCGAAACATCTCGCCGGCGTCCTGAAATCTCTGCGTCAGCACCTGCAGAAAGCAAGCCACTCGGTCCTGTTTCATAAAATGTGGCGAGTATCTAGGGTGAAGGTAGACAATGTCTTCCCTCCTAGGTCTGCGCAGCACAGGAAATCCCGCTCAGGGAAGCAGCTCCCACTGCTGCACAGGGGGCAGCTGCAGCCCCCTCTGGCGCTGGGCGAGGCCGTCTGTGTTGCAAATGGCCATGAAGCTACCCAAAAATCAGGCTTTGCCTACACCCACCAGCTACACTAAATGCAGGAGGCCAAAGATGCAAGGTAAATGCAGTTTATTCATTAACCTGCCTACATACCCCTATGTCAGTGTATATAAAATATTTACAGCCATGACTACATGTGGTATAGAAGTGCAAAGTATTGTTTGCATATTTATGGCATGTGGTTTATGTGAGAAAATCTTGCATTAAGTGGTTAAAGTTCCTTAGCTTTCTCTGGCTGTAAGCAGCCTAACACCAACACGTGGTTAAGTCTAACCACATACCTTTAACTGATGTTATTGACTATACAATATTGAGATTCAAAAATCTGTGGGTGATATCAGAAGGCAGTATTCCTCCCAAATGATTACTATTTTAGTAGAATGATTGCTATTTTTAAATAATTCACTAGATAGGGATCCATTGTTTTAAAGAGCCTTAACTGTACCTCCATTCAGTTTACGTTAAAAGCACAGTAACCTGGAGGAGTCTTTCTTACGTCCCCTGAACAAAATCAAAATACTCTCTTTTAAGCACTTCAAAGAAAAAATACATGTTATTAGTAAAAACTTGAGATTTCAGCAGAACTATGACCACCAGGACTACCAAAAAAAGTAAACCACATGGAGTTAGGATACTTAAAACATCTGTAATTCTAAGAAGGTATTAATAAAACTGATGTTCAGCCGCCTGAAGGCTCACCATACCAAACCAAGAAAGATTCACACCATTGTCGTCAGATTTCCAACATAAGGAAACAGGCAAAGCTGGCAAGATTATTTTGTGTTGAAAGCACTAGGTGAGGGTTGAGCAACTTTGATTTCCGAGTAACCTCAGATGAATCACTTCATTTCTCTGCAGTTCAGTTCTTCCTCAATCAAAAGAGAAAGGTAACCCTCCCTTTCTCTTAGCCCTGTATGGCCAGCGTACATCAACTGCCTGCTTTTCAGGGCTAAGATCCTCCTCCTACGAGGAAGTACAGTAATAAAATGAGTCGGAATCGTAGCTGAGGCCTTTCAACACCGACACAAATGCTAATAGCTAGAAAAGGATTTAACAGTAGAAAAAAAAAGAAAAAACACCAAAAAGCGGTGGTTGGTTAGTTGTGAAAATAAGATGGGCTAGAAAGGGATGGTAGAGATTAAAGTCATTCAGTTATAAATTCAGCTATTTTTCTCTGCACTGAACATGTCTGACCTGTTTTTGAACCCTTCTCAGAAGAGTGACTCATGCATTGCTCACTTGAGCAGTGGTGTTCAAGTGAAACTCTTCACTCTATAAGCTTCACTCTGGGATTTCCCCAATGCCAGGCCTATGCTAAGATACAGATCCTTTAACGTTCATGTCTGAAGCCAGTGAGGGAATTTTGGTCACGCCATGTTAGCGTGCCTTGGGGCGCATTCAGGCCACATGTAGCCAAGCGGGTAGCTGGGAAAGTCGTTGACAGTTTAGAACAGTGAAATTTAAACAGCAAAACTGCTGGGCAGAGCATGTCCAGAAGGCAGGTTAATCTTGGTGACATCTCTAGTTCATGCATTAATGAGATTTTGATGCATGGAAGAAATTTATGTATATTAAAGAGCAGCTGAAAACATGAATTCTGAAGGGGGCTTTCCCTCTACTCTTGCACTGAAAGACATGCATTTACTGTAATTGTTAAAGAAATCCCACAACTAATCATGTGTGTTTTCCCTTCATCAAATCAGACAGGAAACTTTGCAGCCTTCTGGTTTTGTTCCAGCTGATCTTTTTCTTTCCTTGAATTCCCTATTAATTCAAAGCCCAGGAAATTATTCTCTTACAGGCTAAAAGGCTGCTAGGAAGAAAGTCAAAATGACTGGGTGTGTCTTCATGAATAAGGTTAAAGAAATATATGTTTTTCACCATCAGTGGAGAAGGGGTGAATCTTAAAGCTGGTATCTTAAGGAGAGCTGAACAGAGAGAGGAGTGAATTGAAAATAAATAGTGATTTAATTAAGATAAAGGGAGAGAAGAGAGAATTGGAGTTAGTACATCTGATCCTTTCTGTGAGCCCCAAAAGCAAAAAATGATTAATTAACTCAGTAAACCTTTAGAACTTACAAGAGTTTAGAGACAAATATGTATATTGATTTCTTTTCTTAGAGTTTACAGAGCAAAACCCAAAGTTAATGTCAATCAGAACATAAAGGATAAATCATCTTTTCTTGCTGGTTCCCTTCCCTCACTAAAAGCTATCGGCATGAGAAAGTGAAGAGTAGCAAATGAAGGTAGAAGGAAACACATTTCAGAGGAGAAATAGCTCCATCCATCACTGCAAATTACAGGCTCTTAAAAGAAAAATTACTGAGAAGTCTTACATGTAGAAAAAAAAAGAAGTCATTATGGCTTATAACAGCAATAGATTGACATATTAAGTAACTTTGGGCATATTTCATCCATGCAAACAATTTTCTACTCTAAGGTCCCAGCTTTGCAAGTTATTCTGTGTGGATGCCTGGGTCCACCCTTGTAAAACTGAAAGCACTCACCAGTAAAAAGATATTTAATCAAAATCAAGGCAGTCATTGTCCTGCAGCCAAATTTCCAGCACAGAATCTTGACCAAAAAAAAAAAGTCCACAAAAGATAAGGAATCTTTCCAAAAATAACACATTTCACTTTTACATTTGAGATACAGAGGTGAAATGCATCAATTATAAAACTCGGGGATGGCTCATGTATCAAGTAGTGAGCGGTAGGTGAACAATTTGGGGACCACAGGGGGGTAAGAGGGAAATCACACACCTTTCCCTTATTCCTTCATTAACATTCTTCTAGGGATCTAATGTAAAGAACCAGGGTTAACTCAATTAAGAAATCAAAGAAAAGAAGATAAAAAAAGAAGATACCCTCTCCCCCTGCAATGTATAAATGACTGAAAATTATTAACAAGCATTGGAATTCAGCTACAGTATTTCCTTTGCCATTGTTTAGAGTAATATGAACTTACAGCTGTTTCCAAAATATGTCATTAATGTACAAGAAACAACACAAATGTACAAGAACAGGAGACTGGAGTAAAATAGAAATAAGTAAATCCACTCCTATTCAACAATACTTCAGCAAGCCTTAAGCAAATTAATGACTTTTTGACAAATCTATCTCTTCGAACTCTTACTTCTTTCCCTATTTCTCTCACTTTCTCTTGTAAAAGGTGGGCGAGAGCAGAAGCAAAAGGTATCCAATACTGGGAAGGAGGAGCCTGGAAAGCAATGGGGAGAAAAGCATATCTAAACTGCTGCACAGACACCAGGAATCATGGGCCACTGGCAGTTAGGCTGCAGCGATCTCTGCATTCAGAAGGAAATTCAAGATAAAACAGTCTTCACCCTGCAAGGAGCTAAGAGTGCCTGTACCCTGCCCTGACCTCAGGAAGCATTAGAAATACTTAATTTTGCATGTTGCCATGCAAACTCAGTATTTATTCTGGTGACTCTAGCAATGGGGGCCTGAGAAGGACCATGCTGAGACTATGCACATGGACAGAGGTTTTCAAGGCCAGCCTCTTGTGGACCCTGAGTTCCCACCAACTCTCTCATGAGCTCAGACTCTTCAGCATCTCCCAGAAATTAGACCTTCTGTCAGTAAGATAGATGCACACTAGTTCTGGAAAATACAGTTTGGGAACTCATTAGTTTAATACCATCATTGAGAAAGAATCTGACTGAAGGGAATTCCCACAGTGTTACACAATCAGAAACATCTGAGTCTCATGTTGTGGGGTTTTAAAGATCAGCCTTCCCCTCAGAGAAAAAACATTATTATAGTCTGTTCAATACATTTCTCTAAGCTGTTCTGAGGTAAATTTAAGTGAAAGAGTGAGTTAAGGCAGTTGTGTCACACCAGTAAAGACAGAGATTTGCTTTATGACTTAGCTAGTTTCTGAGTTCTAGTTGGAAAGCTGGTTCTGTCATGCTTTGAGTTTTGATTTTATAACCACTGGCATGTGGAAGTGTTGTTTTTCCTTATAAGAGGTATCAATTAGTAGTTATCATCAGGCAAAAGGGGGGGAATCCTTTTATTTGTTTAGTATTTAAAAAAAGGGGTTACAGCAGGAGCTTGGTCTTGCTGAACTCTGCAGGTTGCCTTCTCCCCCTCGCAGGCACAGCAGCAAGCTGTACTCACATGAGGCTCAGATTGTACTGTTTGTGCCTGTGAATTACTGTCTGATGAAATAAAGCCTCCTGGAAACAGCGAGGAAGTATAATCACTTAGTTGTGACGTGCTTACCTAGAGCAGCTTTCATAAACAGCAAAAACAGGCATGTGAGGAAGTAGATAGAAAAACATGCTGTGTGTGCTATAGATAAACTTGTCTTCTAGCTATTTCTGAGACAAGATGTGAAACGAATGCCTTGATATCTGAACTGTGATCATTAATTTGTGTGGGCATATTGTTGATAGTAAATGGTTGTATTAAAAAAAAAAGATTATAGTGTCAGAAAAAGTCTTGTTCAAATCTAGATGCAGAATTGTTTGGAAGGTAGGGTTCTCAGTGTGGGAGTTTTCAAGGTGGCAGGCGCGGGAGGTTAAAACTGATGAATTCTGTAAGTCATTCTTCATTAAAGAGCCCACCCTAAAGTGGATTAGCTAATCAAATTAAATTAATTATTTCTGGGAATGGCAGGCTTGCTGGACATCTGCTTTTGCCCCTGGGAAAACAATGCCTGCAGGTGATCTTACAGAAATGGGTACATGCTTTGTTTCCTTGGGTAAAAAAAATTAAGGGAGGGAGGTTTGCAAGCCGCTGCCACTGCCACCCCCATCTTTTAAACATATCAGTCCTTAGGTGGATCAGAGAGCAACTGAGGGAGCACATGCAATGAAAAATGTTAGCCAGCAAACCCAGCATTTTTAGTAGGAAAAAGCTTTTGGAAAAAAGGAAAGCCTCCATCCCAGAGGGGCCTTTCCATTCAGGAAGGAAAGAGAGACAGCGGAACAGCCTTTGCTGCACAGAGCCCTGAGTAAGAGCCTTTCCTATGTAAAGGAAATAAAATTTCTGTGACAATGAGTTCTGTCTCACATTATATGCTAAAATGTATTGTATAGCTAAATACAAACTTGAAAAGGAAAACATAACTTTTTTTCAATATCCTAACAGCGTGAATCAGTGACTTTTCTTTTTTTGGAGAGTGCTGTAATCACTTGTATAAAATACACACTCTGATCATAACTTACAACCAACTTAAACATGTTCATCATGATCAACAGATTAAAAATTAAAGAAATTTCTTTCTTCCATAGTATCTCAAATTAAAATAAGGCACTTCATTGTCCCCATAGCCATGGGTCATAAAACCAGAGGCTTCCCATGTCCCAAATTCTGGACAGTGCTATCCCTGATGATATAGTTAAAGAAGGTATGGTTTATAGCGAAGAAAGAGCTCATTGCTGGGCCATGGCTGAGGGATCTGCAAAGAATCCTAGCTATTCTGCCACAAGTCAACATAAAGCAATACATACAATACTGAATGTAAAAAAAAAAAAATCCTTACTAAAAGTCAAAATTAAGTATAATGAGAAATTGATTGGTTAGGACTTCTCTATTACACAGATGGATTCGTTATCCGTGACTCATTTTCTTTGTAATGTACTATATATGTAGTATGTACACTGACACTGTAGGGTTCCTACTCACAGCTGCAGGTAGCTGAAGACCTCTTTGTGTGAGTAGTACCTGTAGGAGGTTGCTCCAGGTCCCTAATAAAGTCCCAGCAGTGCAGAAGGTGCCCTTACAGTTGTCTCACCTGAGCTAGAGGAGTCTAAGAATTAGCAAACTGGGAGATGATTTACAGCAGCATTTCTAAACAACATCAAGGTCCCAAAATGGTTGCATGTAAATAACTCATCTTTCTCCTCTGAGTTCTTGTCTAACATATTGTGGGCAAATACAGAGAGTGACTACATTCAAAGCACTAGGTGAGAACCCCCAGGTTACTACCTGAATAAAAGCCTGGCTGACTGCAGTTAGTTGCACACTAAAGGGGTGGCTGAGTCCCCTCTCCCACTCCTTGCATGGCTCCGGCCCACTGACCTGGCTGATTTGGCACAACTCTTTTTTTTCAGGGTTAGTCTTCTGTCAGTTGAACCAATGCACCCTGGACCCATGTAACAATGCAAGGGCGTGAAGGGCCTGGGAGATGAAACTTTGTGGCTGGGGTAGAAGAGAAGCAAGACTCACCCAGGCCAACAGCAATTAGCTGTTAAATGAACTTTTCTAGAAGGTCAAATCTCAACCCGCAGGACTGCCTTTCCCTGAGCAACATCACTGTTCGATGCCGAAACTAGACCATAATGCCTACTAAAAGCACAAGTGGAGCTCCATGATATAACCTTCTCAATCTCACCTATTGCTGCAAATTTGAATGGCTGTTGCCAGCACCCCTCGAGCTCTCAGTGAACAAAATCCTAATCAGAGCACGGGGCTCTTCTTAGCTCCCTCATAGCTTTTCATTTAACCAGCTCTCCAGGGATAAGTCCTTCCCTTTTAAATTGCTAGAGCTCTGAGCACAGAAAGGGACAGTTAAATGACCTTGTTTTGACACTATGACAAAGCATGCCTACAATAAGAGTAGGGTCAAAAATAACCTTTCATTTTTGTGAGTTTTCAGAAAAAAATACATGGACTCACTCAAATCAGATGATTAAATTCTGGCACCACCTTAGGATCCATTCAAAATTTGATCTTAAATGGTTAGTTCTTTAAACAAACAAACAAGGGCAAACAGGGGCCTAAATCCGTCCCACCCATCTAATGGAAATAACTGCTATCAAGAAGGCAGTCTTCATAAATAAAGATGGAAACAAACTGTTCATAGCTCAAAGTGTTTTCTCTTGCAGGATGTCTAAGGCCATCTGACTGCTGGTATTGTTTCTCTTACCTTTATTGTACTCTCATGATTTTGATCCTTTTTGGCCTTGTATTAAGCAACTGGAAACTGCTCACTTTTGTCAGGTTATTTTTCTTTCAGTTTGCTGAGCTGTAAGGACTGTGATGAAACTAGCGCTGGCACAAGAGAAAGGGTGGAAATGCATTTAGGGGAACCGTCACAGCCAGCACGTAGATTGGCTTAGGGTGTTGCAAAACCACAACCTATGTTTAAATCCTTTTGAGAAACTGGGTCCTTCACAGAAAAGGTCTAGTTAGGCCTTACACAAGCAGCTTATAATGGAATAAAGCAGAACAGAATGGGGAATGAAAGATCAAAGAAGCCGTCAGCTGGGCTTCTGGGCTTTACTTGATACAGAAAAATCAGAGTTTTCCAGATTCAAAAGAGCAACCCAAAGTTTGGGAAGAGAAACAAGCTTTGGAGATAGGGATATAACTGAACATTGGGCTGTGTATGTCAATAATTTTGCTGTCTGTAATACACTGATATTATGTGACATTCCCTGAATATGATGTCCTGTGATGTGGGGAAGAAATTGCTGACAAGCTTTAACTGCAGGCACACTGGTAGGAACATGATAGTCTTCCAAGATGCAGAGAGTTGAAGCACAGTCTCACAAAGTATCTTCCCAGGGAAATAGGGCAGCTATAACTGACACACTAAGGAGTGGAAGGGGATTGAAACAGAGTCCAGAACTTTCAGGATAAAGTTGAGTTTATCATCTTCTGAGGTGAGTAATCTTTTTGTGAGCCAATCTTTTTCAGCTATTCCCCTTTTGCCTGACCTGAGAAGTTACTGTGATTCCAGCTTTCTCAGAGATTTTGTGTATTGTGGAAAGACAAAGAGAGGGACATGAGTCTAAATTAGACATGGTTTGGGATCACCATGAAGCAAAGATACTTCTGATACAAGACTTGGATGAGATGTTGAAATACGCTGGAGATTTTTTTTCTAAAAACAGTAAGTCTCTAGCACTTAGAAAACAAAAACAAGAATTTGTGGCCACGGATGCCTTTGATGGACAACTAAAATTGCAATTGATCTAGCAAGCAAGTTGAAGGCACTGAGACACGTGAAAAATATTAGAACCCAACTCTCTGCCAAAGACACATCCAAGTGTTTGTCAAAAGTTTTTTGGGAAAAGTCCAGCAAGAGATGAAATCTTTTATCTGAGTAGCTTATGAATGTATCTTGCCAGCAATATGATATAGTTTGATGACAAATTGCAATGTGACTGATGAATTGGTTGTTTCAGCAAAGACATTAATGTGCTGAAATTTTGGCTTATGTCTTTTATTAGCTGCTGATAGTATCAAGGAGGAGGGACTTGGCTATGTAAACTACACCTTCCAAAAACCACTCATCATCTCCAGAGACACAATATTCTGACTCTGCTACAACAGAATCGATTAATGAGTGCCATATTTTTTAGTAAATATTAGTAATAATTTTGTAAATGATTTGTAACCTTTAAGGCTGGTTCATAATGCCAAAATACCAATAACAAATGGACAGTTCAGAAGATCTCTCTAAAGAAACATTCAAAGAGATGGCCAAGTTTTTACCATTCTGGATATAATCTGCAGCAAGCAGGGAGCTGAGCATGAGACTGTAGAGGATCTGGTGGCACTGAGGGCAGATTCTTGCCTCCAGGTCTCTAGTATCTAATTTAGACTTTGTAGAGTTTCTCTGCAGTCTAAACAGGTTGATTAGTAGAAAAGCAAGAGACACTGCTCATGCATAAACAAACAGGGCATTCTTTTATGGCCTTTGACATGTAGGGACAAGGAGCATTACTTGAGCCATTTGCCCTTGCCCTTGATAAAGCATGAGGAGAGAGGAAATAACTGCTGTAGATGACACAAAAGGACTCAGAGTTCTGAGGACCCTCTCCTGTAGTCACTGTAGGCAGAGAGACAATGGAGTAAACATGAGGAAACTATCAGAGATCTCACACTTCTGGAAAAGGTGAGATCTGTTTTTCTGATGAAGAATAATTTCTGAGGCCACCCCAGAGAATGAAGATAGTCTTCTCGCTCTTTTCTGGAGAGAGCACTATAGAAACCTATAGTCTCCACTGTTAATCTTTACCATCATCACTTACACTCTCAGCCTTTAGTTAAAAAGCAAGGCAAGTAGTACCAACAGATGCTGTATGTTCTTTGTCGAAACAATAAAGGTAACAGCAGTGACTGAGACCCTCCCACTACAAGAAGCACTTTTATAGGTAGCCAGAGATACAGAACAATCAATATACAGAATTGGTGCAGAAAAATCAGTATGAAGAGAAGCTAGGGGATGAGGAAAAACTGACCCTACCAGAGAAATAAGCTTTTAGGAGGGTAACAAAGACTCTACCAAAAAAAACCAAAACAAAACAAAAAGAACCTCCCCAATGACACAGTTTGCTAAGGCGGCAATGAATGGAATGAATGGAAGTTTGCAATGACTCAGCCAAGAAATTCAGACGAATTGAGAGGGAGTGGCATGTTGCTCTTTATACAAACACGTAAGGCACATACAGACGGGAAGGACTGTGAGGCAGCTAGGGTAAAGAATAATGTAGCCAGTAGTGCATGTATATATAAGCTGCTCAGTGTGAATGCAAATACAGATATGTATTTGAAGAATTTAGATTGTACCCCATCTGTATATTTACAACCTTAGTGCCAGGGCAGGTTAAAAAAAAATAATAATAATAAAAACAGTCTGGAATCCTGAAGACTGAACTGAAGTGACAAAATATAGAAGCTTTCTGGAACTTCATTTGCAGGAGTAGGGCCTGCAAAGTCAAAGGACATACAGAAGTAGCAATTAACTCCTAATAACTTTTAGCAGAAGACATGCTGAAGGTTAATACAGGTACAATAAGTTTGTGTATGTATGTGCATACACTTCTATAGTTTATGAAGCTGATGGAAATATTTAAAAGTTTTGCAGTATCATCATTTTCGGGGGGGAAAGAGGCAAAACTGCTAACATCTTTTAGATTTTGCAGCTTTCCAACTATGAAGCTTCTTCTGTGCGTGTTTTCTTCAACCCAAAGAGACAAGACTATACTGTGTGTTCACTGTGATCTTTATCACGTGGGGGAAGGAAGAGACGCACTACCATACAGAGCTATAAGTCCCCCTTATTTTTGCCTTCTGTCCTTTCCAAAACCTAGAAAGTTGCAGATGAACACAAGACTGGGGACACAGATTTGACAGTGGGAACGACTAGAGGGTACCACCTTAGATCCTACCAGAGCATAAATAAAAATAGTTCATCTACCATGAATCTTTCTGGCAAGTTCATGCATATGTTTTATGCATGTTCTAAAAGACCTTTTGGCACAAGATGCCAACAGGCACATTTACTTGTAATATCAAGCAGGATCAAATGGCTAAATCTTTTTCAAGATTGCTCATGTGACAACCCTTCTCAAATGTTCAGGTGTTTGGGAGCTTAATATATGTTTCCTTTGTATAACATGACATGAGTTATCTTCTCAACTGCACTGTTTTAAGAATGACTGGCTGTTGGGCTCAGGTTGAATGCCAAGATCAAAAGTTACGATATATAGCTTTTGACAGTTCTCATTTTCCGACTAATATATATATCTCAAAGATTCCATGCAACTGGATTGAAAAATCTGCTTACTAAAATTATTACAAATCCCCCTGGCCCCTGGGCCCAATCAAACAAAATGAAACCAAACTTCTGACTGCATATGATAAAAGGCATTTTCAAGGATGGGTGCTTTCTAAGCAACGCTGAAGACCAGAAAAATCTAAGCAGGTAATGGATTTAAGAAAAAAAAGAAAAACAAAAAAAACCCACCCTAGCTTCTGTGTCCAAAGTGACAACACACATTTATTTAATAAAGTATGTCATTTTTCAGAAGTTCTCAGTGTTCATTGACTTCTACCAGTGCTCAGTAGAAGAATGAGATCCATTTTCTTTTAAATATCTACCTTGACAGGTTTAAGTGGCTTATACTTCAGGAACACAGCTTCATTAACCTAATATTTTATACCAGTGTCTCACTTCACTATTATGTAACTTTACAATTACAGTTTTAAGCACCTAAAGCCACTCCATTCACTTGAAGGTGACATCAAACAATATGGAATTAAAGCCTAACAAAACCTTTATGGAGTATCTTGACTTAAGAGAGCACAGATACAGTTTTGCAGGCAGGAAAACACACACAGTTATCAAGGTGAAGTAATTTCCCCAAACAAGTCAGGAAGAACTTCAGCTGAACTTCCCCTTTCCATGCTCTAAATCCGGTAGATCTTATTACCTCCTAGCTGCAGGCTAAACAATTGTAGAACAGCACGCTTGACTGCTGTAACCATATTAACTTTTGTTTAACCAGATATTAACTGCATTTAAGCAGCATTAACTATATTTAAGCAGCATTAACTGTATTTAAGAATCATATTAAAGAATTGTAACTGTGTCATTTTCTTCTTTGGGGTGAAAGGTAAAAAAGAGACAGAAACTGGCAAAGCTAATGGTGAACTACACACATGAAAATTTTTGCGTTATTAATGAATACAGAAATTTAATCTCCCTTTGTCATACTCCTTGATGCACACTGCAAATCATTTCACAAACAATAATGGAAAGCCTTTTTGGAACTGGACCTCTTTCTGAAGTTTCTTACTGCATTACTAGAACACAATTCTTTTATCCTGGGTTTTCTGTGGAAATGCTGATTAGAAGAAAAAAAAGGAGGGGTTTTAAAACAATGACAGAAAAATACTGATAGGTTGTTTTTCTTTCCAAGACTTCTTAGAAATCTATAAATAAAATACAAATAAAGCTGGAACACACTGAAAAAGTTCACTCTCTTTGTAGATCTTAGAAGGGTCTTTTTATGACAAAGAAATTACTTCCAAATGTCAATGGCTTAGTCATTGAATGCTTTTCTTCCACCTTTTCCTGCTCCCAAAAACTAATTCCAGAATTCCTCCAATACACGTAAATAGTCTGAAAACTATCTGGATTACTGACATCAAAAAATAGATACCCTTCAGGAAAAAATTACATTTTCAGTTAGACAGTCGTTCCTGCTAAAATAGAAAGCAGCAGTCCTCCCCTAACATTGAGGACATACTGTCCTACTTCACAGGCCCAAGAAAATGGGACAACTACAACAACAATTAAATTCCCCATTAAGATGGTGGTCAGAAATTACATTGGAAGGAGGTTGGAATCCCTCTAAATGCCAAATAATATATAGGAAAAACAATATTCTTGGTGGAAGTAATAGTTGTAAGAAGTGTTGCCTTCAAAGAGATGCAACCCCAGACTGGTCACTAGGAGTTCATGAAGTGAACTTGTGAGGGTTCTCAGCACTACACCAAAATTTCAGTGTAGCACAGGGTCCTTGGAGGGGGGAACACTTTAAGCGGTCCTTTGAGGATTAAAAGCTGTGGGAAGAGAGAGGACCATTCAGCTCTAGGTGGATGCACCAGTGTTAATAACCTGCCCCAGCCAGAGACAAAGACCCAGACTCCTTTGGCTTCCCCATGCAACATGTGGGAAAGGCAACACCCCTGTTCCCCAAGAATCTGGCTCTCCCAGCTAGATTCTTAATACTGAGGGGTCCTAATAGGGGAGCAGGACAGCATTAACAAGAGTCTGTTAGCTTGTAGTCTACAGGATGGCTGGGACCATGGAAGGTCTGATCCAGATAAATGAAACCCTCTGGTAAGATCTAAGCATGTGTCTCTTGAGAGCTGATAAGATAGCTGATAAGATAAAATAGGAAATACCTGTGAAGAGACATGAGAAATTATGCCTAGGGACAAATGAGCTGAGAAAAATAATTTTTTCGGTGAAGGAAAGAATTTAAAGATCTAGTCATGAGGTAGGATATGCTACAAGGTTTTGGTTGGTTCTGAAATTACTAGCTTGATGGGGAAAAAAAAACAGAATCACAGAATCACAGAATCACAGAATCACTGAGGTTGGAAGGGACCTCTGGAGATCATCTAGTCCAACCCCCCTGCTCCACCAGGGTCACCTAGAGCACATTGCACAGGATTGCATCCAGGCGGCTTTTGAATATCTCCAGAGAAGGAGACTCCACCACCTCTCGGGGCAACCTGTTCCAGTGCTCTGTCACCCTCACAGTGAAGAAGTTTTTCCTCATGTTAAGATGGAAGTGTCTGTGTTTCAGTTTGTGCCCATTGCCTCGCGTCCTGTCGCTCGGCACCACTGAAAAGAGTCTGGCCCCATCCTCTCGACACCCTCCCTTCAGATACTTGTACACATTGATAAGATCTCCTCTCAGCCTTCTCTTCTCCAAGCTAAACAGGCCAAGCTCTCTCAGCCTTTCCTCATAAGAGAGATGCTCCAGTCCCCTAATCATCTTTGTGGCCCTTCGCTGGACTTGCTCCAGTAGTGCCACATCCCTCTTGTACTGGGGAGCCCAGAACTGGACGCAGTACTCCAGATGTGGCCTCACCAGGGCTGAGTAGAGGGGGAGAATCACTTCCCTCGACCTGCTGGCAACACTCTTTCTGATGCAGCCCAGGATACCATTGGCCTTCTTGGCCACAAGGGCACATTGCTGCCTCATACTTAACTTGGTGTCCACCAGCACTCCCAGGTCCTTCTCAGCAGAGCTGCTTTCCAGCAGGTCAACCCCCAACCTGTACTGCTGCATGGGGTTATTCCTCCCCAGGTGCAGGACCCTGCACTTCCCTTTGTTGAATTTCATGAGGTTCCTCTCCGCCCACCTCTCCAGCCTGTCCAGGTCTCTCTGAATGGCAGCACAGCCCTCTGGTGTATCCGCCACTCCTCCCAGTTTTGTATCATCAGCAAACTTGCTGAGTGTGCACTCTGTGCCTTCATCCAGGTCATTGATGAAGAAGTTGAACAAGACTGGACCCAGTCCTGACCCCTGGGGGACACCGCTAGCTAGCTACAGGCCTCCAACTAGACTTTACACCACTGAGCACAAACCTCTGAGCTCTGCCATTCAGCCAGTTCTCAATACACTTCACTGTCCACTCATCTATCCCGCACTTCCTGAGCTTCCCTATGAGGATGTTATGGGAGACAGTGTTGAAAGCCTTGCTGAAGTCAAGGTAGACAACATCCACTGCTCTCCCCTCATCTACCCAGACAGTCATTCCATCATAGAAGGCTATCAGATTGGTTAAGCATGATTTCCCCTTGGTGAAGCCATGCTGACTACTCCTGATCACTTTCTTGTCCTCCACATGCTTGGAGATGGCCTCCAGGATGAGCTGCTCCATCACCTTTCCAGGGATGCAGGTGAGGCTGACTGGCCTGTAGTTCCCTGGGTCCTCCTTCTTGCCCTTTTTGCAGACTGGGGTGACATTGGCTTTCTTCCAGTCTTCAGGCACCTCTCCTGTCCTCCATGTCCTTTCAAAGATGATCGAGAATGGCCTAGCAATGATCACATTTTCCCTAGTCTTCCTTTTGTTACTGTTGTATTTAAAGAAGCCTTTCTTGCTGTCCTTGATATCCCTTGCCAAGTTCAATTCCAAATGGGCCTTGGCCTTCCTAGTCACATACCTGCATACTTGGACAGCATTCCTATATTCCTTCCAGGTTATCTGTCCCTGCTTCCGCCTTCTTTAGTACACATACTTCCTCTGTTTGAGTTTTGCCAGGAGCTCCTTGTTCATCCATGCAGGTCTCCTGTCCCCTTTGCTCAAATTCTTGCTCATTGGGATGCACTGTTCTTGAGCTTGGAGGACGTGATCCTTGAATATTAACCAGCTCTCTTGGACCCCTCTTCTTTCTAGGGTCCCATCCCATGGGATTCTTTCAAGAAGGTCCCTGAAGAGGCCAAAGTTTGCTCTCCTGAAGTCTGGGTTGTGATCATACCTTTTGCCCTGCTTCCTCTTTGCAGGATCCTGTACTCCACCATCTCATGGTCACTGCAGCCAAAGCTGTTCCCAGCCTTCACATATCCAACCAGTCCTTCCTTGTTTGTTAGTACAAGGTCCAGCAACACACCTATCCTCGCTGGCTCCTCCATCACCTGTGTCAGAAAGTTATCAGTGCTCTCCAGGAACCTCCTGGATTGCTTGTGCCTTACTGTGTTGTTCCTCCAGCAGGTATCAGGGTGGTTAAAGTCCCCCATGAGAACCAGGGCCTGTGATCATGAGGCTACTTCCAGCTGTCTGTAGAAGGCCTCATCAACTTCCTCTTCCTGATCAGGTGGCCTGTAGTAAACACCCACAGCAGTGTCACCCATGTTAGCCTGCCCTTTAATGCTTACCCATAAGATCTTGACCTACTCATCATCCAGCCCTAGGCAGAGCTCGATACATTCTAGTTGCTCCTTCACATAAAGGGCAACTCCCCCTCCTCGCCTTCCTGGCTTGTCCTTCCTAAAGAGCCTGTAGCCATTCATGACAGCATTCCAGTCATGCGAGCTATCCCACCATGTCTCTGTAACTGCAATGAGATCATGGCCCTGCGACTGCACACAGAGCTCTAGTTCTTCCTGTTTATTCCCCATGCTGCATGCATTTGTGTACAGGTATTTCGGAGAGGTGATTGAGCATGCTCATTTCCCAGAAGGGGTGCAAGAGGATTCCCCACAGTCTTGTCTTGTAGGTACTTCCTTGGCTGCATGCAGTTGCTGGAGGTATCCTCACTTAAGCCCTGTTTTGCTGACTGCATGGTCTCTATAACTCTCCCCTTCCCTCCTCTTTCCCAGTTTAAGCCAATAATGAGCCATATTAAAAATATATAGAGATTATGGTATGGATCTAAGGATAAGGTTCTTGCAGGAAAAAAAGGCTAAATATTGTAGAATATTTTGATTTGAGATTTTGACCATTAAGAGCCTATTTAATTAATCTGGAAAAATAAATGTATTTTGGTCAGACTGTTTGAATTTTGCACCTGCCCTTGTCTCACCTTTTGGGTGAGGATTTTTAATTTGCTGTTACAAGACCGGCAGAGGGTGCTCAAAACACTGTGTCCCAGCACTGCTTATAAACACTATGCCCCCCCCCCCCCAAAAAAAAAAAAAAATCTGCTGTGTGGCTGAATGCTAAAAGCTCTCAGGTCTAATTGAAGGACACTGATAAAAGAAAGGCAATATAGTTATATAGTTACTGGAAGCTGAGAAAAGCTGCCACTGACATCATTTTCTTTTTGAAAATGCTTTGCCTTTGCTGTCCTAGGGATATGCAAGAAAGGATCAGCAAGGAGACAGATTATTTGTCTCCAAGACAGAAACTTTTGTGCCAGAAACTACACCCCCCAAAAAGTTAAAAGCATTGTCTTTTTTCCCCAGGTTTTGAGTCTCCATGACAAAATGTTGGTAGATGGTCAAGCAGAAATTTGATTCTATGCAATTCCCTGTCAGATTACATCAAATGTGACTTTATAGGGTGATAACTTTCACTAGTACAATTTTCCAATTACTAACTGATGTTTAGATAGCCATTTTGGCACCATTAATTCAGCATCACTGAATAAATTCTCACAGTCTGTACATAATAGGCATAGAGTACATGTATAATAAACGATTTCCTAGTATTACAGATGCTGTTCCCTCTACAAAGAAAAGAGGAAGACAGTTGCTGTTCAGTGATTCATGATCTTTTGGATTCTGTTGTGAAATCAAGATACTTTAGCAATATGAGTTTTGTCAAAATATTTTCTAAGAAGCTAAATAAAAGCGAGTATCCTGACTGCACTCAATGTTGTTGATTTTTTTTCCTTTAACAACATGTTATTTCAAACACAATGACAGTTTTGATTTTTTTTTTTTTTTGCTTCAGTAGGAAAGAAGATACCTAGGAAATATAATCTGTGATGAAAACATGAATTTTCTAAGACCACCATTGCCCCAGTTTAATTTGTTAATTAGTTAATTTGGATACCTAACTCACTGAGATCCACGTGAACTTTCCAGCTGGCCACAGTATTAGACATGCAGGCAATGTCAAAAGGAAAAAACTCTATGAAGTCTAACTATGATTACTATTGGTTTGCTCTGTATTTATTATATGCCACATGCATATCCTCAACTTTTCAATCCAAATACCTTGGATACCTTGAAGTTAATAAAGGGTTGATGCCCTAGGCAAAGATCTGTTAGAAAATGAGCAAACTATCTTATATTTATAGAAAGTTACTTATGTGAAAACATTGAGTACATGAACAACCATTAAAACAAATCTTTAAAAGTTACAGTTACCTGACGCAGACAATGGCAAATAATCTATTGTCAAAAAACAGCACTTCTGATGCTTTGTGATTTTAAAGCCTATCGCTGCACTTCAAGTTGGATCCTAGGGATATGGAAATTTGGGGGAAGAACAGATGGATGGTTAACAAATGCAAGTTAGGCGTCATAGGATTTTCATTTTATTCTGATGACTGTCAATGTGCAAGCATAAATACCTTTTTTTCTTAAAATTTTAGTCAAGCTATCTGTCTCTCAGTGTCACGAGCTTAAGAGAGAAATTTTCCAGACTTACCCAAAACACTAGCAGACTGTGCTTTTCGGGAAGACTACACCAAATCTGGCATCCCTCCTATTTAAAGGGTAACTGGTCAGCACTGAGGCTGATTATTTTCATGTGATTGTTTACAAACAACATTATGGTTTGAAATGCACCTGCGCTTTTAATGAGGCCTTGACAAGAGCCACTGGGAAAACAGAACAGGACAAAAAAAGTCTTAGTTCACTTCTTCAGTATTTTACAATATTATACAAGACGACAGAGGGATCGATCATTAAAGTGATCAATTCCAAAGAAAGGCATATGTGTCCCAAAACTTACCTACATTTCTTCAGACACATCAAATGGTCCAATAACAGGTACTACTTTACCTTACAAACCTCATCTTACCTGAAAATCATCACTAGCCTGTATTCAAAAATAAACAAACAAAAACACATCAAACCCTCCCCCCCAAAACCCCCAAGTTCCACTGAAGTGAACAATGTAACGTAGACATCTACAGCAACTCCTCCTCTGCAGATCTCCTCTGCTTCTCCCTCCCAAAAAGCAACTGAAATTCCCAATAGTGTGAGGGATAATTCTACACTGTCCTGCATCTTCTGATTTTTTTCTTTGAAATAAAGTCCCAAGGTGAAATAGCAGTACATGACATATTTATAAATATGTGAAGTACTCCAGTACAAAGGACAGTCAAGTGCTAATGGCACCGCACAGGAAACAATTATCATTCAGTAAAGCATTCATGACAAAGATGATCCAATAAAGATTTACCACTAAAGGGGTAAATGACCCCTCTGACCATATCTATATACCTACATACTTACCTGGGTTTCAACATCAAACATATGATTGTGAAATTAAAACCAAATTAAAACAACAACCACCACCACCACCCAAGAGGAAACTCCATTCCACAAGCAGAAAGCATGGGAAAGTCGTAGAATATGTGATACAATATGCAAAGTCATAACCAGATGCTAGCTTCCTTTCAACTAACAGTCTCATGACAGGAAACACCTGCCTCATCACTCCTCCCCACACCATGCCTTAAAAGTAGATTATATTCCAAGTATTCCACAGTATCAACACTGACAAATCCAACCCTATGTTGCCCAGTTGAAAATACTCAATTATTAATAGGGCTGTGTCTGATCCCACTGAGATTAATGCGAGTGTCAAATATAGTTCCTCCTCAGACTTCTTCCATACGAAATAAAGATTTTCTATTGTTAAAAATATTTTGGGCAAGGAAAAAAGAAAAACATTTTCAGGGTCTTAATCTTTGGAAAGACTTTAGAAACTGAAAAACAAACAAACAAACAAACCCACCCCACAGCATTTAAACAAAGTTCCTTTATGCATTGTAATGACCAGATCTTAGAAGGTGAACTGTGAAAGTTTTGTCAAATTATTTTTCTAATATCATGTCTGGATACATCTGTAGCATACATCAGAATGAGATGGCAGGAAGTATTTAGGAACTTATTTTTCTTGCTTAAGTGGTAGACATTATACACACAGAATGATTATTTGCATCTTAAGATCCTGTTTTGGCTTCTTCTGGCAAACCTAAAAACAGCTGATACAAGGTTTGCTGTAACCCATCTTACAAGCAAGCTTTTAAAAAAATATTTATTTGCTCAAACCCTGTTGCAGAAGTAGGTCACAACTAAGAAAAATAATCTGAAATTGAAGTTGTCAGGAAAAAAATCCCAGAAGTCCAGCTACCACATAAAGCAGTAAGAGGAACAGTTGCATAAACAGATCTCATTGCTCCAGTGGAACAGAGAACATGGATTATATTGACGAGACCACATAAATGCAGTAGACTTCGTACTGTCTTTCCTAAGTATCTTGCAACAGTTCATGAACTATTTACCAAAGACCACAACGACTGGAATGCTCACATTCAGTATTCTCATTGTAAGGCCTAGTTCAGAATATGAATCAACGCTTCTTTCCGATTTCTAAATCATGCAACAATCCCATGTAAACCCTAATTAAATTTATATGCGATATTCTTCACAGTGCTTTTCCAGAAGGACAATAACTGAAGACACATGGAGACTTCCTAAATACCTGTAACATAGCTTTGGTGTCGCTTTATCAAAAAAATATGGAATCAAGAAAGGGATAAAGAAGTAAATGTGCAAAATTTATTATGTTCTCCAATGAACACAAGGATATTAAATTTATAAAATTATATCACGTCTTTGAAAGTAAAAAAAATTTAAACATCAACAAAAATTAACAGTTGCTTGTTACAATTAAGAAAACCATATGAAGCTCAAAAAACCCAGCTTACTCTAAATCAATTTCTTAATAAAAAATAAACCAGTTTTTAAAATTAGGATAAAAAAGAAAGTGATATGCAAATTGAAAAAAGTCATTGCAGCATATCCTTGTATTTTGTATAAAGAAGAGTCTGTTAACAAAATGAGACTAAGTTGAGAAAGTTTTGAATGACAAACGTCCTCACCACTGTTAAGAAAATGTCTTTTAATGCAACCTGAGTCCTTCTTCTAATTACAGAAATAAGTTCCTTCTTTGTTAAGAGATTCACATTTCTAAATACAACTCATTTAGAAGTAAATATTTTACACTTCTGGTTATTTAACCACAAAACAAAAAAGAAACAAAATCAAGAATATGCCTCTTAACATGCTTTGTCATTAAACTAATAATACGTGTTTTCTTCTTGCAGCGTACACCTGGCTTGGACATTCATTGTTTGTTGTCCTGCATGTGGTGCAAAACAATTTGACCAAATCTCTCTTTACAAAGAGCTTCCACTGTTAAATTTTTCTTCGTAGTTAAGCAGAGTGAACCTCCTTCCTCCCACTCCCACACTCGCCCAGATCACTAAGTGCTGTGGGAGAAGAGCACCCTGATGCAGGGACACAGCTGTATGAACTGGAGAGCAGGCACCAGGAGCACCCCGCAGCAATGGCCACAAGGAGTTCCACAAGGAGGCTCGGAGGAGGAACCTCGCTGAGGCTATTGCTGTCTTTGCATCCTTTGCTCTGGACCTGCCAAGCCAAAAAACACTGCCCCAAGGGGGCTGGGAGAGGATGTCAGAGGAGTTCCTAAAATTGTATCAGGCATCAATTTCCTCCTGCCTGTGTAAATACACAAAGATTCAACACTGGATTTTAAGGCTTCTGTCACAGTACACACTGGCATTCAAAACAAATCTCCTAAATAGCGAGAAACTCTTTTTGCAGAACATCAGTAGACTTTCACTGATGTTATCAAGTTCAAGTATATGAAGTGTACAGATCTACTCCTCTTTGTTCAGATGGCATTCTTTTTTCATAAGCAGAAAATTCAGTCAAAATGGCACAAGTTAGTAGAAGTCAATTGTGTTTTGACTTGAGTTCACTTGCAGCAGAGAAGGAATGTATCTTTCCACTAGCAAATTTCATGTTTGGGAGCTTCAGCACTCAGAACCCAAAGTCATCCTGTCTTCATTAGGTTGAGACTTTCATAATAAAAAAGTTTAAGTGCTTGTTATGCTGCTAGTCCCATATTTGAGTTTTATTTTCTTAAGTTATACTATTTCCTTTTCTAGCACTTCTTCTGAAACTTTGCTCCCTGAAGTATCATCATCATTAGAATAATTTCCTGAATCTCGACAGCTCTGTTTAGAATGTTTGTAGTCTTTAAAATCAATTTGATTTGTTTCTTCTGTGATGATACTTTCAATTATACAAAAGTTTTCTGTTGGCTCTTCTGCAGTTAACAGATAGGGACTGCTGAAAGGCTGTCCTCCAAGATCCTGCAAAAAGAGAAGCAGAGGAGAAAAAGAGAGGAATAATCACATATTATACCTAAATAATGGCTCCATTCTACACAGCAGCTGTGCAAATCTGGTTTCTTGTATTCTGTAGCATTACTGGGTTTCCTACCTATAATACACAATTTGTTTCCCTAACAAACTGAAAGTTAGGATGAAGTTTAGTTGCATTAATATAGTCAAGAACTAAAAAATGACTAAAATGACTAAAATTTTAACATTTTTGCTATGTTTGTAGTTGTCAATCATCTATATAATTACAATATTTCATTTATTCTAGCCTTAAGAAGCTAGACTCAAGAACTGAAGAAAAATCCCAATTTAGAGCATTCTCAAAGAACACGGGGTAGCAAGTGGGTGACGGGTGCATGTTTGCAAAGTCTACAAATGATGAGTTGAAAAGCAAAGTTTGAAGGAAGCAAGAGGAAGTGAGCTGCTGGGTGCAGCAGGATACCAAGCCTTTTAAGACTCTCTAATTTATTCAGAAAGCACTGTATCTTATACATCCTAAGAGCTTCAGTGAGAAGGAGATACATGTTAGGAAGGCCGTACACTGCTCAAGTCAATATTCAGAGAGACAACAAAGAAAGCACAGGGAAGAGCAGCTCTTGCTACATTTCAAAATATACCACACTTGTGTGTTGCCCTGTTCATTCCAGAATGGGATCACTAGTGAGTAGTACACTGTGCCAAGCAGAGCTGGAAACAGAACATCTGCCCTTCTCAAGAGATTTGAACCATCCAGACCACTAGTTCAGGTAACAGTGGATGCATTTGCTGCCTGCTACAGCAAAACTTCCTCTAAAGATTGGGCTTGCATTTTTGCCTCCCCTGAGCTTTAAAGGACAGGCAACAAAAACATTTCTTGGAACATGTGGCCCCTCAGACAATGCAATACATGGAAGGAGGGTCAGAGATACAATATAAACTTCACAGATAACACAAGGATGGAAGTACACTCCCAGCTTCCAATTCTTCAGCTTCCTGAGTCAAATGCAGATTCTTTTTAATCAGTGACCCTTCATGGGATTCTCTTCCATGAACATGCCATTGACCCAAATAACTTTTTGCACTCACACCTTTTTTTGGCTAAGAGATCCACTGGTCCCACTGTCTGAAGAGGCTCTTGTTTTGAATCTAGCGCCTAATAAACCGATTTGATGCTCTCTAATTCTAATAATGGAAGAGTCAGAAAACAACATATCAATCCCTATATACCTCTCCACACTATTCATGACTTCCCTTTAAGGAAGCCTTCAAAGAAACACTGAGATCTAATTGACTCATAGCGTGACACTAATGCAGCAAGTGAAAAAACAAAACAGAAAGGAAAAAAAAAAAATCAAGTGCTAAGTGGCAAGAAAAAATTATCAAGCTGGCAGTCCAGAAGAAATGAGTAGGACACAGCTCCCCTTTAGTGCCATGCACTAAGAGGGAAAAGGCAAATGGCTGGAGCCTGCTCTCCCAGATAACACACCAGGAAAACATTTCTGGTCTGATATAGCCGGGCAGAAGTACATTCTCACATTGGGTAAATGCATGTACTCTCTGGAATGAAGTATCTTTAGCAATAGTTTTGCATAGACAAAAGAAAAAAAAACAAAAATAAAGTCTTTGCTTATCATAGAATTTCAGAAGTTAATACCATCTGTTTTTTTTTTTTTTTATAGGAAATCCTGCACTTTATTGTTAAAACCTGTAAAGTTAATCTTGGTAAATATCCATAATGTCACAGGAAATACAGAGAAACACCTTTTCATAATATTTTCAGTTTATTTTTCTAAAAATACATCTGCTCAATGAATGAGAAAAACAAATCTCATCTTACCTCTATGTTTGAAGGAGGATGGCACGATGGAAAGAACACATACTTGATCTGATTATATGCTTGGTACAGGACAAAAATGATGAGCATTGCCACAACCAAGACAGCAATCAGGGCACTTACGAATGTTGCCAAAATGATCAAAGGTAACATTTTATCTAAAAAAAAAAAAAAAAAAAAGAATTAGAAATATTAAATTTAGGCATTCATAAACTGGAAAGATTAAAGAATAGATGATCTCCAAATCTGTTAAAGTATTTATCATAAAATTTCATGTTTCTATAGTGCTATACCCAGGCATGCTAATCATTACCAACATGATACTGTTCTAATACCTTAGATCATTGTATTAAAAACACAGGAAAAGATACTTATCAGATATAAGAACACAGGCATTCGTATATTGGAGCAGAACCAAGATCCATCTGTTTGACAGCAGGACAAAATGGCTGCACCTACATAGTTACCATGGAGCACCTGATGTATGGAAATCTATTATCATACTGCTTGCGTACAGGTTCTTATCCTAAGGAATGTAATGTGTAATTTGAGGGTGCTTGCTCCTTTGAAAAGGCAGAGATAGAGGAGTAAGAATTCCTATGGGCTATGGAACAAGAATAAGCAATGAACCCACAGTGAAGCTAGCCCATGGTTATTTGGCGGGGAAATGATGAGACTGCCCAGACTTGCAGGGTCTTCAGGAGCACAAAGGCACTCAAACAGTTTCTCGGAGAGGTGAGGAACTCCAGTTGCAAACTTTAGATGACTACAGCACAGCCAGTGGTGAGAAAAAAGAACCTTCTAGTGAGCAACTCATCTACCCTTTTTAGATGCTTATCAAGGATAAAATCAATCCTACAGATATTCCACCTATTCTCTATATTGGTGGTCTACCTCAGCACAAGTTTTTGCATTGAAGGTGCACAAAGGTGAGAGACATTTCCCTTTAGTGCTCAGATAGGGTCCTGCCCTCCTGAATTAACCCAGGAGCTGTGGAAAGCCTTCTAATAGGCTTGGTTCAATTCCAGGACTTAAGTCTGAGACCTTGTGGTAGACTGAGTATACGTAACAGAATCCAGCTTTTGACAGCAAAATATTTTAGTAATCAAAGAAAACTTTCATTTGAACAGTCCTAAGTTGTTCAGTGCTTAAGCTACAGAATCTTGCAAGTTTTTCTCCCCTCCCCTATTCTACTTTGCAACATATTCTCTGGCATTATCTTTAAAAAATTACTACACCCATAATGAGTCTGATTTGTCTTCTCACATTTCAGCACAGGATTTTTTTAAAACTCAATTCATTCACAGAAAAATTAAGACAACAAAATAATCTTGAAAACATAGCATTTAGTGATTCCTTGCACCCTCCTAAAAATATCATAAAAACAATGAAATTAAAGCTTGCCCGTTAAAAACTCCCTGTACAGAACTAGGTTTAATTCATAGTCATTACTTTGAACTTTTTAACTACATGGAGCACATCTTTCCGATATCTGTGCGTTTATAGTTATTAATCTGAGATAACAGATTCTAAACTAAGGTGTAACAGGTCCCAAATTCTTCCTACCTCCTGGTGTTCTGATGCATTCGTCCTTGCTGAAATGACTGCTTTTGTTGTAAGCTTCTGAGAATGCCTGTACTTTTAAGCAATACAACGTCGAGCGTGTAAGATCGGAAACTGTTCCTATCGTCTGTTTTATCACTTTCATTTTCATTTCCTCCTGAAAAAGAAAGCAAGCAAAAAAGAAGGCAAAAAAGATGCACATAAATAATACAAGAAGCACTCAGCTAGATTCGAGTTTTGGCCTCTGCTGAACTGAAGAAGTAATTCTGTAAGAAGTTAGACACCATTCCGCACTTGGATTAAATAAGAGAAACCACACAACCCTCTCCAAAGCAAGCGCATTCAGAAAATATTTATCAGCAAGAACGAACTGCTTACACCATACTGAAATTTCAGCTTTGAAACTTCTTCCTGTTTCACATAGTCTGTGTTCTTATTTTCTCAGATACGTTTACGTATACACGTGCTTACCGATTACTATAAAAATATTTTGCTACAAGAAGAGTTTAAAGGATAAGGAAAGATGCATTAAAATGTGAACTAAAGCATGCAAGACTTCATTAATGCATCTCTCTGAACACATATAGTTATAAAACTGCAAATATAAAAAGAAAAGAATTAGCTGGGCCTGAAACCACAGTAATTAAGACAGCATACACAATCATACCCTAAGACAGACAGCACCACAAGAACCCTACAGCCACTACTCAAAAGCGAGCCATCTGTATGCTTGTCCACAGGACTCAGAGTGCAATTCTGCAAAATCATTACATATAGTCACAGCAACAGAAAAAGATTAAAATCTCCGACTACTTTGTGCTAAGTCTTCTTGACCAGATTTTTAAAAGAAACTTTTAGAAAAATACCCAGATGAATTGCACGATTGATACACCATGTATCTGCCTCTTTTGAAAGTAAACATCTTAAGGAGAACTTAAATGCAGTATTTAAATCATAACAAATTTCATACATGTTTTTAAGTATTTAGACAGTTCATACCTCATTATTTGACGAATTCTTCCAATACAGAACCCGGTAAGATAAGTCATAATGGTCCCTCAAGGCTTTATTCTCAGATCCTCCCGGAGGAGAAATCTGGATATGGAGCAAAACATCACTGATGTCCACTTTTACAATGGGAGGGCCGATTTCATCTTAAGACATTTTTTAAAAAAGGTAAAAAATTAGACTGAAAGAATACAAGCAAAAAGGTCTTCCACCATCACATAAAATACTGCAATTTAAATTTACAACAATTTTTAAAAGGTTGTAGCCTGACTTTACTAATAGCTTTATTTAGAATGCCAAGTGCTGAGAAAATAATGGTTTTAATTCTTTTCTTTTTCCACATTCATATTTTGCTTGCGCAGGTTTCAGTAATGTGAAATACACTTAATGGTTGGATTGTATCTGTGCAAGTCAAACTGAAACTACTGAATACTTCACCTAACACTGTACTATTTTGTTGATATTCTAATTTAAGAGAACCAACAAAAAAAAGAAAAATAGAATTGATATTTTCAAGATATAATTTATATTATGGTAATAATCACTCAGTAGTGCCATTAAACAGCTTTCTTCATTAATGAAAATGCACTCTCCATTCTCTGAAGAAACATTATGTGTTTGTATCGCCTGTTTTGCAAGAGTTGCAAACAGGATGTTGCTCTCTGTTATTCTCTGTAATTGAAGGTAAGCCTTAGGGAGGTGGTGCTTCCTTAGAAGCAGGCATTGATTTTTAAGCTACATTTCTTGAAAGGGGACTTGCCTGCTTGATGTTTGCAATTGTTTTTGTTTAATCTTAATGTCTCAAGTAATTCATATTCCATTTCACTGAGTTCTTCCCCCAATACAAACTTGCAGTACATGCTTGGGCCTTACAACTCAATGCAGAGGGGGTGGAGATAAGAGACAAATTACAAGGGTTAAGATAGTCTCACACAGTTATAATTAAAGTGAGAATCATTAAGGTTTTTGCTCTCATTTCCAAAATTGCTTACCTAGGTCACTGTTCATCTTACTAAAGGATTATCTAGTTTTCAAGAGCTTCGATGACAAGGGAAAACTGACATAGAAAATAGCTATTGATTCAGTCCTCAATGTAGAAGGAAACGGAATACCACTCTACACATTAGATAAATGTTTCTCAACCTTTGCAAATTGGTAACTCATTTGAGGTCAAACATTTTAGTAAGCTTTTACATTTCTCACAAAATTAAAAGTGCAGCAGTGATAAAAATGACTAATTTCACTTTGGAGGGTGTGATGTTTTTGACTTAGAAGATAGATGTCTAAGACACTGCTTTTTCACGAAGGTCTTCAGGGTTGCAACTCAGTGTTTGTATAATACTGATTCAGCACAAACATCAGGGTTACCCTGGGGCAGGACAGAGAGAAAGGAGGAGACAAGGGTAGAAGCAAGGAAAATGGAGGCAGTAATTTCCAACATTATTTGATTTTTGCATTGTTCTTCTGAGATATCAAGAGCTGCTCCCTGTTAACGGCAAAAGTCAAATTAGGTTTACTTACAGTACAGTCTCACAAGATGATTAATGCAGTAGACAGATTATAAAATGCCATATAGTGCTTTGTCTTAATTTAGTAAAGCAAATGATATATTTCTAAATAGTGAAATATTGCTTGTGCTGAATTAGAAAAAAACACTGAAAAACTCCCACTGATCTTGATGAGGCCATGATTCCCACCAGAGTTTCTGTACTGGAATTATGTATTCAATTTCATTAATCTGACAAGTTTATTTTTGCAAATACTAGCATTACCAACAAGTTGGTTGAGAAACAAAAATATTTAAGAAAACACATCTGCTTACTTGTTATCAGAGGATCTACTTTCACTTCATCAGACAAGCATGATCTATTATAGTCACTCATTGCCTGTACACGGAGATAATAAAATCCAATAGTAGTAGTGATAATAGATGAGAAGTTGCATTTTGTATTAGTGATGTTTTCACATCCAGGTACACGGAGCCACTTTGCTGAATAATCGCCATGAAGTTTCTTTAAATACCCCCTAGAAGAGATACGTTTTAACATTTTTTGATATGAGGTCCATGGACTCTAGAGAAAACAAGCTGACACGTGCCTCATACTTTTCTTCCTTTTTGGAAGAATGGCCTTAAAAAATTTACTTATATAGATAAATAAAAAATAGTATCATTTAATAGTTATAATTGAAACAATGAAGCTATCTAGAGCAGGATATCGAAATTAGTGCTTTAGTTGCCTCTTAATAGAAAAATTATATGTTGGTTTTAAACATTATGAAAGTCCAAATTAAGATTTTTCATACAGTTCTACTAAGTTGATTATTTGTCTGACATGCCCTAGAAATTCCAAAAGGATTCTACATTTTGAGGTATCTCTCCTCTATTAGTATAAAGCACAGAAAAACTACATGCAAGTCAAGAAATTAGAAAACATCCAGATGATGGCCACAATATTTGTGCTACAACTAGACATTAAGATACAGGTTTGCAGACATATTTATTTTATTATTTTTTTAAACTATCTGAGCAGAAGTAATCAAATAGGTTGACATTTGAAACCTTTAACACTTGTATTTTGTTCACAACTTCTAGTTGTCTAATTTCTTCATATCTAAAAAAAAAATCTAAGCAAAGCAAACTTTACATCTTACAGAAATGCTATTTAGTATATATTTAGAAGTCCATTCCATCAAACATTTAACACTCTCAAAAGAAACCAAGTATCCTGAAACTCTAGGTTATTTGCAATCCCTTTAGGGGTCACACCGTGCCCAGATGAGGTATCAAATGGTTCAATTAATGTGTTAAGCCACTTTTGCAAGTATTGCACTTTAATTTCTAGTAACAGTTTCTAAAATACAATAAACTGTTTAAAACAACAGAACTTGTTTACACAAACATATAGAAACTGTTTAACTCACAGGAGATACTGTACAGTATAGCTCACACGTTGTTTGTACTGACTATTCCAGTGAAGATGAAATATCATGTTCAAAGCAAGAACTCTCACGTTCGTTGGACAAAGTAGGTCTTTTGCTGCACAAAACGACAAGAAAGCCCACAGTCACTAAAAAGCTTTCCATTATGTACACCAGTTTCTCACTGTATTAAATAAATGGGCATGGTATATTTTCAATAACTAAGAAATTTATGATAGTCTTTTCATTATTAAGATGGCAAATTCAAGTCCATGATATATGAAGCTTATTAAATCATTGCTAAAAAAGGTATCGGTTAAAAATCAGTACTGGAAAAAAATAAGCACGGACATATTAAAATGAGTAGAAATAAAGAACTGGCATTAGCAATGACTTGACTGAAAAAACATGTAAAATATACTTGTCAACATAAAGTTATTTTCCTGATGATCGTATTTATTAGTCATAAGAATACTACAATAAATTTAAGTTCTCTCCCTAGCTTTATCTCCAGTTTATTTAGGATTTCGCAACATTTAAAGCTTGAACTGCAGCATCTCTCTGACAATATACAAAATAAATATTGAAAACAAGGTCAGCAATAAAAATACACATTTGACATTTGAGAAGAGTAAGTTTATGAATTTCTTAACTATCACATGTCATAACCCATCACACAAGTACACTTTAAATGATCAAAATTTTAATTGCCACACAGATTGCCTACACTAGCAACTTGGCTTAGACAAATAAGAATTTTTTGAATGCAGTCATCTCCAATTGCCTTATACCATTTCAGATCCTTATGTGGTTTTGGCATACATGAACTGATTTCTCTCAGAGGAAAGTGACCTGAAAGCCTGTGGAGACATATGGATCTTCAATCTATCTGCATACAGGGTCTACCACAACAGATTATTCCATCAGGTCTCTGGTGTCATGCCACACCCTCAGAGGCTCTAGAACAACCAAGAGCTGCTGGGACCCTTCAAACGGCTTGCATGCTACATAAGGCCCAAGTAGCAGCCTTGTCTTTTTATGTCTTTGACTGCTAGCCTCCCACAAGCCTTTTTTATTTTTAAGCTTATCTCCTGCCCTTACATATGCTTGTCCTCTGTCTGCTCCTGCTTATCCTACCTTCTTTACTCTAGATCCTCCAAAGCCTTCCTTCTTTTCCTTATTTCCTTTCTTCCTCAACATCTGTGAGCCCCATTTTTCCTTGTGGTTTTGGACAGCATCAAGCTCCATCTCAGAAATACCAGGGATGCACACCCTGGGGCCCCAAAGAAACAGCCAAACTGACATACTCCTGGAGTCAAAATCACTCTATTTTCCATCAAAGCCAGTGTCCATATCCTTATCTGTTCCACCATTCGTTAGCACTCCTAATTTCAGTGCATGAAAGGACACTGCTTGCAAGGTATGGCTCCAGGCAGAGACAGGCAAGTACATCTGGCACAGAAACAGAGCAGAACCCCTAATTTTGGGGAACTGATGTATAATAGAACCTCTACTTGGAGGTTCTGAAAGTCAAGACAGCACAGAACCACCTGCCACGTCCCCAGCCTTTTAGAGTACCTAGCTCAGGCTCGGCTGTTAAGAGAGCCAGTCCACGCTCACGAGGCCCCCTTCCTGCCACTCCTCAGCGCGGATGGGCAGCAGCACAGCATGCAGCTTATTTGCAGCAAACACTGATGAAACTCCTGCACTCAGAGGCCTTGTACAGTAGCCATAGAATATCTGAAGCAACAAGATGTTCTTGACCCACCCTCTGCTCAGTGCAGGCACATAGTAAGGGATCTAAGGCAAAAGATACAAGTAAACATTTTACTTGAAAATTCCGAATCAGCGAAAAATGTTTTAAAAACTAAAACCCACTTGTTACTGGAGGTAGGAGGAAAGTCTCCTTAGGAGCAAGTAACCTCTTACTGCCCCATAAGAGGAGAGAGCAGAAGCTTTCTTAAGTACTGCATACTGATGGAGGAAAAAAAACACTAGAGTTGATGTACCACCTGTTCAAACTAATGCCTGACTTTCTACATTCCCACTGTATAATTTTTTCCTAAAATAAACATTTAAAATTCTTTTATGCACTGCTCAGGCTTAATAACTTTTCATGTACACATGCAAAACAAGCCATTAGTTGCAAGCAAACTTCCACTAAGCCATTCTTCAGAATCTGCAAGAATAAAGAGTCAAGGCCCATAAAAAAACAATTTTTAAAGCTTGGCTCAACTTTATATGCATTCATATTTTAAATAGGAAATCTAAATAAGTATTAAGATTGCTGTTATATTAAAATGAGTAAGAATTTGGTACTTCTGCACATTTCTATTGTTTTAGAACAATTCACCTTCCAATAGTTTCAGCCTGAGTAACCATATTTTAAAATAAAACAATCTTTCTCTGTACCTTTACGGGTAGTTTTTATGCAATGAATGGGACTGAATAAGCCCTCTTGAGAATCCAAAGGACGGGTTGCTTGAACTTTCAAACAATAGGTAGTCTCTGGTGCAAGATCATTTATTGTGTCAGTAGGAAATACACTTTGTTTTCTGAACTGCAAGAAACAATTGTGAGCAGCATATGAAGATAATTGTTCTTCCAGATTAGCTTGTTTTAAAAAAAATTTTTTTTTTTCAGATTTCAGCTCATTTATATAATATACCCTCAAAAATGCTAAAATAGGTCATGAAGCATAATAGATGAGCTGAAGGCAATTTTCCAGCTTAGCCACGTGAACGAGTGGGAGGAAGATGCCACACACTTTTACACATGTAAGTGGAAAGGGCCTGCAGCACCCCTCTATATGAAGCTTAACTCACAGCACATATTCAGACACATACTTAGAGGAGCAATAGTGCACTTGCATCCCTCAGTTCATTCAATAAACATTCTCTCCCCTCCCCACTGCTCCCACCCCACTCGGCTGACCAGACGTCTCAGTGACCAGTACACACAGCTTGCACTTAGCTTCACGCTTTTTTCCCTTTAATATCTGAGACTAGGTCTTCCAAATGAACGTAGGTATCTCTTCAATTGCTACCCTAATCTAACCATCAAGTCCCCTAACATGGAAAAGAAGACAGAGACTTTCTACCTTGATCTCTAGAGAACAGTTACACTCTGTTGCATGAGACATACATGAAGGCTAGAAAACTAATTTACTGCTCTGTTCTACGACCTTTAAAGAATCCCTAAAAACACCCCAACTTACAGTATAAAAACAAAGTATTTGCTTAATGACACAGGATAGAGTATTGAGAGCTGCAGTCAAGCTATATGGACTCATCAAGAGCAAGTAAGCATCTTATCTCCCCCCTCCCTATGCCTTATTATAAATGTTTCTTCCTACTGCCTTGACCTCTTACCCCCTTGCCGTTCCTACTGGCCAAGTCTGGCTCCTGTCCCAATTTATCTGAAATGGCTTTACCTCCTTCCTCATGCATTGGCACCTGGTTCCAGTATTTCTATTTACAGAAATAAAAAGCTCACTCATAAAATATCTAATAAAATTCTCTAATTAAAAAAAAAAATTTCAAGTGCAGATCAACAGTTATACACAGTTACATAACAAAACAATTATATTTTAGAGCATTAAGTAATTGAAGTATATTTCTGGCAGTTATTTTAAGATTAAAAAATAAAAATCAAAGCATGATCATACCTCTGCATTTGATGAGTTTTCCCAGATAACTAAGTTATATTTAAAACTCAGATCATCTATCCACATTTTTTGGACCTGATTTGCTTCTGGAGGAGAAACCTTAATTTTTATTACTCCATTTGTGGACTGCAACTCTATTTCTGGGGGACCAATCTGAGCTGTAAATATTAAAAGAAAAAAAAAAAAGGCAGTCAAGCAAAACTCTTTAAAGAAAAATCACCCAAAAGTCATTCACATTAATAAAATGGTAATTGCATATAGTATATTATTTTTAATTCTTCTCTGGCAGTAACTAATAGAAACCTAACCTAATAAACTACCGGTGTTATGTGGTTCTGAAAAGAGTGAAGTTAAAATGCAGTATTACTAATTAATGTTCTCCAAACTCTGTAATGAAAATCAGTATAAATTTCTTTTAAAATGAGTAAGGAAGGAAGACTGGCCCAAACAAACCAAAGGAATATTGAGGGAAGGCTTCAGTATTATACAAATTCTAGCTAACAAGAAGTTGCAAGGTCAGAAGAAGACTTCCAGAAGAGTCCATTTTCAGGAAGATTTTCCCCAATTCCAGAGAAATACAGAGTGACAGAAAATCCTGTCTGAAAAACAGAATTATTTTTAATACTTTCCCCTCACCAGAAGAAAGAGGAAATTGTAGCATTCCGTGACCTGAAAATACCTTATACTACTTCAAGGTTGGGAAAGTCACTAGCTCATGTTATTATGAGCTATGGAAATCACGCAACTTTTCCACAATAATGTGCTGAAGGACATTTAACTAAAAACATTACACTATATATGGAGCTCATACCTATATAATATGGAATCATTTCAAAAATACTGGACCATGGAGACCTGTCTTTCCTTGTTTCAGCCCTTAAACGCACATCATGTTTAACATAATATTCAGTTATTGCTGAGGAAAAGTCACATTCAGTGCGAGTGACATTTTGACACCCAGGCAACTCTTTCCATTCTGTTTCATTTGTCTCAAAGTCTTCAAACCTGTAAGAAAGAAAAACAAAACAAACAAACAGAAAAAAGAACACCACAATCTAAGTTTTTATTTTCTTTTTACTTTTCCTCTTAATGCTAATAAAACAAATACTAAGCAATTTCTGGCATTTATCGCCAGCACCAGTGTAAGCCATGTTATCTATTTAGTTAGCCTGGAATTCATAGATCAACTATTTAATTTATATTACTTTATTAGCCAAAGTTAACCATAATCTACAAAGTCTGATACCAATTAGCTTTATTCACCATGTAAACACAAAATGTCAGAAAAGAGCACCGAAGAACTGTCAAAATCCAGAATTAAATCCTGAGTGCACGATCCCAGTCTGGCATTTATTTTATAATCCCTTGGAAGAAATTTAAAAATATTGATTGCAAGAAACACTTAGAGAGCATACACAAAATAAAGAAAACAACGTTAGCAAGGGATGTAGACTAGGGGAACGCAAAAACACAAAGGTGAAAACTGGAGTTCACCAATAAGAGAAAACATTGGAATAGAGTAATTAGCTTCCCAGAAGCTGTTTCCTGTGAGTTAACAGACAACCATACCTGACTTCAAAAAAACATCTCAGACATTATAAAGTGATGATCTGACCAAAAAGAGGCACAGACCTGAAGAAGTAATTTTATCTTCCATTCCTATCTTTATCTTTTCTTTGACAGACCAGTATTATGTTTTTGAAATAAGCCTGTATTTTCAGGGCAACAGTTTGTCATCTACACATTAAGGAAGTAGCCCAGCTTTTTTTAAATCCAAAAATCATAAACTAAGAAATCATAAAATAAAGAACTCCTTAAGTGATTTTATCTCAGAAATGTTTTTGTACATTTACTTGTCAGGAAAGTTCTACAAAATGCCAGATGTCCTGGTATACATATGTATTGGTATATAAAACAGTTGAAGAAAAACAATTAAACATTTAAGAACAAAAATTACATTCTTTCATCTGGTGACTACAATTTGCAGATCAGAAATCTGGGTCCACAAACACTGACAAAATTTTCAAAATCTACACTGCAAATTCTCTCAAACTCTTTATGTACTCGTTGGGGGAGGGGTTGACAAAACACAGCTCAATTAAAAAAATTAAAAAAAAGACACACACACACGAATACAGGAATCTAAACACTAGTTTCAAGTGTAGCAGTGTGTCTTCTCCAAGAACCATTTCAATATTGAGCATTACTACTAAACGTGCTCTGCATTTATAACATATCACTATCAGCAAACAATCCAATTTCACATATAAATTAGACAGGTGATCCCTGCAGGATCCTACCTCAGTTCAAGATTTGATTTTCTGGCCTCTACTTCCTGGATTTCAGAAAGCCTACACGGTAGCACCAAGAACCGTAGTAATTAATCAATCAATTTGCTCTTCTAACACAAATAAGTGGAAGACTTATCTGGCTCAGCAGAAAGCCACTACTTACCAGCGGTATTGAGCTGAAAACATCACGTGGCTATCATCCTCAGTGTAGTTCCACCTTAGAGTGAAGTTTGTATTTACAACGTAGACCTGAATATCTTGAGGACTCTTCAGATTAGTTTGACCTACAAGAAAGTTATGCTAAGTTATGTAAAAATTGGGATAAGTGATATGTAAACAATTTAAGGGTAACCTACTTCTTTGGAAAAGAAGTAGAGGGTTAGAGTGAAACTAAATAACAATAAACATAAGAGTTAACTCTCCCCCCCCCACGCTATTCAAATGGCACTTCAATGTATAGTCTAAGGAGATGTGCATCAGGTACTCCTTTGCCTGTCTTGACTAGGCAGCTCTCTCCTCAGTACACAAAATCCTCCTTTAAAATATAAGCAGTTGTAAGATTCAATGCCTGTAGTTCACCAGTACAGACAGATTATAAGCAGTCTGAATGCATTTAAGCCAGTATGTTTCTTCCTGAATCCAACATCTGTATCTCAGCAACAAACTCCTAGAGACCGACCTAATGCTGTTATTTCACAGTTGCAGAACAGATCTGGCATATCAGACTTGTTTCATGTCACATGCTACTGCCATAAATTCAATGTATAGCCTAGAACATAATACAAATCCCTTTCAACAAGGCCTCCCCATACAGTAGGTTCTTGTAACTCACTTATGGTAAACACATGTTTTCTTTTACACAAAGAACAGTGCATAAAATGACTTATGGAAGGCAAGGGTTAAGTCTCAGGACATGTATAAGAATGACCAAAATATCAAAGGAAAGACCAGACCAGGAAGAATGCATGCTAGACTCATCTGCTGGATAGCTCTCTCCCCTCTTTTTATTTTCCACCTTTGAAAAATAATTATTAAAAAAACCAAACTGCATCATAGATGATCTTATATTCTGTTTTCTGAAGAATATGTATTTACCATCAAACTTGATTTGAGACATGCAGAATTCTAGGTGTTCAATTTGGTATACAATTTAGCTATTATAGGACCAAGGGGAGTAACAATGCTACGGGAAAAGGAATTACTTTCTGATACTTACAATAACTGAAATTTATCTGGCTACCTGTAAGGTACCTTTTGCTTTGAATTGTTTGACACCACTCTATGGCAATGCTTGAAGGCAGTAAGGCTACATAATTACAATAGCAATAACACTTGGTCTGAAAGTTTTCTGGTAATATAAACTAAAAAAACAAAACAAAAACCCCTGCAGCTCACAGAGTAAATGGAAAAAAAAAAAAGGTGAAGAGACAGGGCGTACATGTAAACCAAGGAAAGCTGAGGGGGGGGTCACTAAAACCATAATAAAGATGCCAGTTAAGCAGTTATAACAGATTTACAGAGCTTAAATTTCACCTAAGGCATTCTGCCTAGTACCTCATATTGGACATCCTTGAAAACCCAGGATATGTAGAACTTAGACAGTGGATACCTGTGCCCCCCTCACTAAAAATAAAACTTCATAGACCTTACTGTGGAATTTCCACCAGGCATGAATTTGTTATTCCTATCAACTGACAGACTAAGATATGCCCAAAGAATTAAAACTACATTGAATCATCAGAAAGCAAGCAAAGGAAATAACTTGCTTTGTTAGATATTCATCTAACAGATGGCTGCATTATCAGCCACAGAGCAGTTATAATAATGACAAAGAAAGCCAGAAAGCATGGAATATTCTAAAGGACAGAAAGGAAAGGTTTGAAAAAGAAACGTATTGCAGATTTTGGTAAAAAACAGTAATTTTGAATATTTCTGTCCCTTCACAAAGAAAATACTTGTTTCATGGGAAGATGTCATTTCCCCTTTATTTGACTGAGAATGTTTTTATTAGTTTAAAAAACCAAAACATCTGTATATAAACTGTACTATTTTAAAGCAGATCACAAGACGATTTAGAAAAACATTCAACATTCCAACAGTATTCTAAATCCTAAAGCATCTAAATTTTAATATATATTGTCTTTAAAAATGTTTTTATATGATGCTGTTTGTAAAAAACACTTTAAAGAGTTTCTTTTGTTAATATTCATGAGACTTTCTTTGTGAGGTTGAATAAAACTTCAAACAAAAAATCCTCTGTATACACATACTAGTTTTATTCATACATTTTAGTTGTGCTAGAATGTATACAAGTAGTCCTACTGACTATTTCTGAAAAGAAATAGGTATATATCATGCTGTCAAATAAACTGATACATTTATTGGTGAGGGGAAAAGTTCTATTAGCTTTTAATAAAGAAAAGAATTCTGCTATTATTATAGAGAGTACAAACTTGTCAGAGATGCACACTTGGAAAAAAGCAAGAGTAACAGTTTATTGGAAGGATACTACTACTCACTATATGATGGAGGGAGAGAGCACGAGTGAGAGGGAGGGAGGGAAAGAGAAAGTGCAAGCAAAGAGGGAGGGAGGGAGAGCGTGCAAGCGAGACGGAAGGAGGAAGAAGAAAGAAAGAAAGTGTGCGAGCAAGACAGGAGGAGGGAGAATGTATGGGAGAGGGAGCCTGTGCGTTAGAGAGTGAGAACACATGTGCACAGAAATAACCAAATCAGGCTCTTAAATTCATAAGAGTATTCCCCAGAATAATTTCATGGTAAGTATTACAAGGTCTCCTTACTGGAAAATATTACAGCCACATTAACATCATGAAAAAGACACTGCAGACAACTGAATTATGTTTTGTTTAGGATATGACAACAGTTTTCATATGCTTGCTTTACATCTCCCCTCCAAGTTCACAGCCAATTATCCTAGGGGGAAAAAAAAAAAAAAAGCATCTTCTTCATAAAAGAAAATACAAAGCATAACATGTCTGATATGCGTGTGCCACTAAATTCAGAGAGAATTCCTTCTCATAAGCCCTCTCGGTGTATGATGATGTATGTATGCTACTTCATAAATGCCTACCCTTTCAATAATCCCGAGAGAACTTCCATTTCCTTTCTTCTCAGTGACATAGCAATACATCTAAGTAGTAGTCCTATTCTCATATTAAAAAAAAAAAAAAGAAAAGAAAAAAGCTAATACATATTTAAGTAGATTGTCAGGAATTGCTTCTCAACTCAAGAAGGTACTTTATTATCTTGCTTAGTAATGTTCATTGCTCTATGATCCAGTGGAAGACTATTTTAATGTCGTAATTCAGAATAATATTTTTTCAATGTTAGCCCTACTGAAACATTAACAGATTGACGTCTTTCACATCAAATGCAGGGTAGTGCTTTTCCCTGTAAATATATGTATTCGTGTATTTGCAGAGATTAAAAAAAAAAAATTCATGCACTCAATCTCTGTTCAAATATTTATTTGTAATAAAGATCTTATTAGACAGCATTACTGAAAACCTGTTTCAAACCATCTCTTTTTGGAACATAATTCAACTACTGTCTTTTAAAATGCTTCCTAAGGCAGACAGAAAACTGACAGAGTTTCCTATGTTCTCTAGCAGCATGCATACATACCAGGTTTAGAAACCTGATGTTGCAGTACTGAAGAGAAGTCTTTATAACAGGAGAGTCCTGAGGCAGACTCTTTACACTGAACAACATCAAATCTTGAAGTAAACTGTAAGAAGATAGGATTAGTTACTGTGATATTAGCTGAGACCCACACTGCACCTACAGAGCTCTAAAACTAATAAAAAAGAAAAAGCTACTTTCTGTTAAGACTATTGGTTTTGTTTGCCTTAGGTATAAAAAAATATTTCCATAGTACTTCCATAGTATCTTTCCCATGCTTTCAAATCCTTATCTCATACATAGTATCAAGCTCTACAGTAAGAATTATTAGACCATTTTCCATTAGAGGATAGATAGGGAAGGGCAAGTCTGGAAACAGAATTGTTTCAAGATTTATATTTAACTAGTAAATACACTCTCCCCAAGTCACACACACACAAAAAAATACTGATGTCAGACTTCCAAGTAATGTTTTAAGCTAGGCCAGCTTTTTCAAAAGCTGGCAAATATCACAGCGAATGATCATATCCTGTCTTTGAATACAAACAATATTGTAAAGACATAGCTCTGGATTCTGACGTTTTCTCTTGCTTTTCTAAATGAATTTGTAACACCTTGGGGTATTTAAGTAGGAATTAAAGTGCTCAAATTAAAATCAGGAAACTTCATGGAATATGGATTTCAAATCAATCATTAAAGCCAATGTTTCAAAGGTATTGGTGGGCAGGGGTAGGGGGGAAAAAAAAAAAAAAATCACCTCCCACCCACTAATCCTACTTTGAAAGGCTTCAGACAGATGATGTTTATAATGAAATTGAGTTTTCTGTCCAAGCATACCTGAGAAAAGAAGCCAACACAGATACCTCTGAAAACCACACAAAACATTACAGCCACCAAGATACTTCTTAAATACTCTTATAAAACAACCAGTCAAAACTCGTATACTTATTTCTCCTCAATTTATTTATAAAATGAAAACCTTTAAATTTGACTACTACTGGGGGGGGAGGCACAAATGAGTGAGGAAGGAAACAGCTGTAAACTTGATATTTACAATTTAATAGGCACTATGCCTACACCCATGTACACCATCTTTATATTAATCTACTGAGTAGTATATTTTTACTCTATCTAAACATTAAATATAAGAGCACTGAACATATTCAGCAGTTCTGTAAGAGATCAGAATTTATTTTCGCTCTCAGCTAGACAAAAGGGTATCAAAAGTATCTCTTTCACCAGCAGCAAAGAGAAGAAGGAAACCACTAGCAATCTCACCAGAATGAAGACAAAAGGTTGCTTATGAAGATAGATTTTTCCGTAGGTTTTATTGTAAAGGAAATGAAGTTCATCCAACACTATTCCAGCCATAACACAGACTATTTTTGCAATGAAGTCTAATGCTAGTTGCCATGGGAAAGCATGAAACTTTTCAGGAAATTAACTGAAGACTATTACAGGAGATGTCAGGACATTAGTAATAGTTCCATACTATTTGTGGGAATGTACACTTCAAGGGTTTTCTGGATAACAATTTAGTTAGCAGTAGAGTAATACAAAAATAAGAGCCATTCTTGTATAAATCCTCTAAATCCAGATTAGAAGTACCTTACAATGAATTTTACCACAACCATTTTGGATGAAGAGGTAGTATTTCAGTGCTGGAATAAAAACACTCACAGCAAATTAGGAGGCATTTATTTCAGAACAGCTTTAATAATAGGACCAAAAGATGACTATCAAAAGTTTCAGATACGACTACTTCTTTCTCTGACTACTTCCTCAGGCAAGTTTAAATGAGTTTGGACACCAGCTTGACATTTACACATTTTTAATCCTCCTTACAAATTGTTAGAACCAAGCATTAACAGCTGTTTTTGGTGGCACAAGATAGCCTTTACAGAATACTGATAAACAGAAATATGCTAGTCAGAGATACCACCTGTTAAGTTATCTCAAAATCCATTACAGGGTTAAAAGTAACTTGTACCAACCATTCAAGGAAGACCTTATAGCTTTAATAGAATTTTCAGAAAGTACAATTTCCATGCTTAGCAGCAATTAAAAAAAGCAGGAAAAAAAAAGAAAGAAATTGATATGGAATTAAGAGGGAAAAGAAACATGGAAAGATTAATGTCATTACATAAATTTATGATGCGCTTTTACCTTCAACACTGTGTGCAGCTTTAGAGCCCCCACCTCCCATAAAAAGACAGATGATAGAATGGGAAAAGGCAGAGAAGGGTGACAAGGACAATCCAAGGTACAGAACAGCTTCTGTCCCAGGAACAATCACACTATGATTCTCCAGCCTGAAAAGCAAACTAAAGAAAGGATAGGACAGCCTACAGACACCTAATGAGTGGCCTCAGAAAGGCAAACGGGAAAAGATTGTTTGCGGTCTCTTTAACATAAAGCAGGAAGCATCAGAACAAGCATCACTAACTCTCAAACAAATGAACTGCTACTTCATTCAATGCATAGTTAAGCTGTGGAACTCTTTCCCTTAGGACTCTGCGAGTGCTAAATGCTCTACCTGACTTTGCTCAGAAGAAAAATCCAGAGTGCTATTAAACACAGTCTCGAAGCTGTAGATCCTGTAACAGAACGCTGTGAAGTGCCACTTTATGTTTGCTTGTGTATTCCTTCTCACTCCACTACTAGCCACTGTTGACCACACACTGGACAAGATAGTCTTTTGGCTCCATCAGGTATAAAACATTAAATAAAACAAATAAGTAAATAAATAAAAACACTGAAAAACCACAACACACTCTTTACAGATCTGTCCTGAACTTGAGTAGGTACTTTCCTCCTTGCCTTGTCAGGAAAACAGATGATTACTTCAAAAAGATCTCCCAGTCCTGACTGACAATCCTGATAACTCAAACAGCTACCTTCACTAGGAAATCAAATTTCTTCTCCAAATCCAAATAACTATTTATTGAAGGTTCCAGGTCCCAGTTATGCTGCTTTCACCTGTTCACTCCACCTCCTGTTGCAGATGAGGATGACGGATATGATCAGAGAGCTAACTATAAATTTATATTCTGAGGAATCTCTTTGGCTAACTTCTATTAAAAGGTAACAATTAACAATTCACATTTTAACAGTTTCTAATAGTCTATTCATATAGTGGAGGCACAGAAACTGGACTGAAAGAAACCTTGAAAGATCACTTACATTTCACATTGGAGAAAGTAGTTGGCCAATTCTACCCACATCATCAGATGTTTATGTAGAGAAGTTTTGCGGTCTCTATCACTGCATCATGTATTTTTACAGGCCTCCAATCTACTGAACATATTTCACTATCCTCATCATTAGAGATTAGGAAAAGCTTTCTGCAAATAAAAAAGCAAAGCGCTCCCAAATCAGATTTCACAGTATTGTCTATTGGAGGTCTGGATCTCTGCAGAACAGATATAAGTTTCCTTACGAGGATGCTTGCTTAGTTATCTTTCATGGTCCATGGACAACAAAGGGTCTACAGACTGGTAAACCAGAAGCCTAACCTAGATCTCCTCTAGACACATTAAGTCCATGTATTTTTTGTCTATGACAATAAAACATATGTATTTGAAGACCAGGTTAAACATAAGAAAAGAAAGATGAGAAAACTGAATGGAAGCAACAATTCCTTTAGTTTTCCTTTGTAAGTCATATTTTCTAGCTCTCTGAATGATTTTCATTTCTCTCTTTTTGCATTCTCTCCAAATGGTTGAACTCTCTTGAAACAGAATACTCCAAAAAGTCACAATGCTCCAGATGCAATTTATAAATGGAAGTCCAGCTTAAAGACACATGACCCAACCTTTTCATTCTAATTAGCACTACTGTGTCCCAGTACTTTTTGGGTTTTCTACAGCATGGCACTAGAGCTTTTGAATAGAAGTTACAAGGCACTGTAGCTCTGGATCTTTGCTTGGCAGAACTACTATTTAGATCATCACTCTCATTCTTTTTTTTGCCTAAATACAGAGCCTTGCACATGTCCTTATTCAAGATCACTGTACTTTTTCCAGAATGTTTCTCCAGTTTGTCAAGATACTTCCCAATTCTATTCCAGCTTTTCAAAACAATTGTAAGCTCCTCCCACTCAGTTATATGCAAATTTAATAAGCATTCACTATTGTATCACATAGATCATTAACAGATCCCCACTTAATATATCTTTCCATTCTGACAGTGAACTGCAACAAGTTTTAATGAGCTGAAAACTGAAATAGTTTAATTTAGATAAATTTGCCCATTTGCTTATGAGATTAGTACATAATACAGATTCAAAAGTATTACTATGACAAAATATATGTGGCTCTATCCACATAGCCTTTTATTTCAGAATAGCCAAAATTCAAGTAGGTTTAACATGACACTTGTTCTCAATAATGCAGACACATGTAGGCAATCCACATCCATCCTTCCACATGTTACTCCCTATTTTCAGTAAATGCTTGTGTTTGCTTCCCTAAATTAATCCCCTGAATCCTAATAAGCTGCAATACAGGACTGAAGGAGTAAACTCAGTAATATTTAATTCTCAGAGGAGTTCCATGATTTAGCTAGAAACCAGTAAAAAGTTGTATGTATTCTGATTTATTTCAGGCTCAACTGCATTGAATGGATTCAACCACAATTAAAATTAAAATGTAGCCCCCTCCCCACAACCTCCAATTGCTTATTTACCAAGTCAAAGCAGTTGAAATTAAATTCCCATCTCAGGGAGAGTAAACCAAAGAAAGAAGTATCAAAAAAACCCCTTTCAAAATCTACTATTTAATATTTCATTTATTTTAATTTTCTGATGTTTTCAAAGAATAGTCAATTTGAATATAGGAAATAACATCATCTAGTATGGCTGGTACAGGTGAAGAGAGAGAATTCATTGGAGACAGGAAGACTCAATCCACTGCCTTGACTTGCACATACCCTCATGGAGAGCTTTGCAATGCTGACTAACTTAGGATTTGCTGTCTTAGAAAAAGCAGCTGCCTTATAAGCTAATCTTGAATCTTTAAACACTGTTTAAAATGAAAACAATTTCTTAGATCAAAATTTGTTTGAAATTATACATCACTTCACTCAAAATGGAAATGTTCAAACAAAAACGATTTTTTAAATCTATATGAATTATGAAGAGCATGAAAGTATACTCCTACAGTACCTATTTCATGACTTATAGTTCATTAACTATAGTTATAACACTATTTAATAGCAGCCTTCATAACAGAGGAGAAAAAGCAATGATTTATTTTTTTCCTCAACCCCCCCCCATCTTTTTCAGATGTAGAAATCATGACAAGCCTGTCTTTAAACCTAAAAGTTTTTGAATAACTTCAGCAGTTTGACAATGATTCAGCATCTGGGACCACAATTTGCTGTAGTGACAAAATCACTTTTGATATCAGTATGTTTTATTTAAGTTTATCCAAACAATTCTGTATAAGAGACAGTCAAAGGCTGAGAAACAGATTAGCAAATAAAAAAAGCTGGAAAGCTTGTTTTCTAGGGGTCAGTCCTGGGTCCAGTCTTGTTCAACTTCTTCATCAATGACCTGGATGAAGGGACAGAGTGCACCCTCAGCAAGTTTGCTGACGATACAAAACTGGGAGGAGTGGCCGATACGCCAGAGGGCTGTGCTGCCATTCAAAGAGACTTGGACAGGCTGGAGAGGTGGGCGGAGAGGAACCTCATGAAGTTCAACAAAGGGAAGTGCAGGGTCCTGCACCTGGGGAGGAATAACCCCATGCAGCAGTACAGGTTGGGGGTTGACCTGCTGGAAAGCAGCTCTGCTGAGAAGGACCTGGGAGTGCTGGTGGACACCAAGTTAAGTATGAGGCAGCAATGTGCCCTTGTGGCCAAGAAGGCCAATGGTATCCTGGGGTGCATCAGAAAGAGTGTTGCCAGCAGGTCGAGGGAGGTGATTCTCCCCCTCTACTCAGCCCTGCTGAGGCCACATCTGGAGTACTGCGTCCAGTTCTGGGCTCCCCAGTACAAGAGGGATGTGGCACTACTGGAGCAAGTCCAGCGAAGGGCCACAAAGATGATTAGGGGACTGGAGCATCTCTCTTATGAGGAAAGGCTGAGAGAGCTTGGCCTGTTTAGCTTGGAGAAGAGAAGGCTGAGAGGAGATCTTATCAATGTGTACAAGTATCTGAAGGGAGGGTGTCGAGAGGATGGGGCCAGACTCTTTTCAGTGGTGTCAAGCGACAGGACGCGAGGCAATGGGCACAAACTGAAACACAGACACTTCCATCTTAACATGAGGAAAAACTTTTTCACTGTGAGGGTGACAGAGCACTGGAACAGGTTGCCCCGAGAGGTGGTGGAGTCTCCTTCTCTGGAGATATTCAAAAGCCGCCTGGATGCAATCCTGTGCAATGTGCTCTAGGTGACGCTGCTTGAGCAGGGGGGTTGGACTAGATGATCTCCAGAGGTCCCTTCCAACCTCAGTGATTCTGTGATTCTGTGATTCTTCTTCACCAGAAGCAGGAGATGAAAAGATCTCATCATTCTAAAATCCTGATAAATCAGCTGCTTATGGTGAATTCTCTCATTAAAGGGAATTCTTCCATTGCTTAATAAATCAATATTAGAGATATGTATCTTATACACTCACACTGGTTTTATCTGAGAAATCTAAAACTTCACTTAAAAATAATTTGCCCATGAATTTTAACTGAATTTTAGTTTCCATTCCAAATAGTGCCTGATAGAAGTCATAAGTATATAAAAAAATTTACATGTACAATGAATCACCATTTTCTCCATGTGTAAAGTATTAAAAACATAAATGCCTATTATAACCGTAGCTGCTTATGTAGATATGTGTGAAGCATAATCTTATGATAAGCAAAAAGGATAGCCAAGATTCAGATAATCCCCATATTTTAGATATTTAGATAATTAGAATCAAACTTTTCATAAATGAACAAATGAAAACCAGATTAAAGTTGCTCACTAAAATCAAGACTTCTTGCTGGCTTATTTTACTCTTGATTAAAGGCAGTCACATTTAAGATCAATTCATGCTTCTTGATGTAAAGTACCACAACACTTTGGTAGTGAAGACAATATTATAAGAGATTAGATTAGAATAGAAAGAGATTAAAGACAAAAAAAATATTAGCAAAATTTCCTGTCTTCCCTTCCTTGTCATATTTTTATAAACTCAAGTAAATAAAATTCTGTTCTAATATTATTAGTTAGTGATATTCAAAGAATAAATGACAATTTATTAATTCTAGTGAATATTTTCAATAAGTGATGGTTGAAAATAATAAAGATTACATAACATGGCAGCATAACAAAAAGCCATCTAACAACAGAAGAAACTAGTTTTAGCCAGACACAAATATACCCCTTCAGGAGAGAGCAAAGTAGAGCATCATGTTAAGTATGTGGGTGGAACCAATGGAAACTTTAACTCAACCTTTAGCATAGGAAGGAGACATATTACATGTGATACTAAAACAAAACAAAAACAACAACAAAACCCACAACCAAACCCATACCAGAGACAACCAAACTGTTCTTGGCTTCATGGACAGAAAGGTTCTCTACAAAACCAAAACTACTGCAAAAACTTTTAACCAGGAGTGGCAGAAAGGAACGCCTGTTTTTGGAAAGGCAGAAGGTGAGAGGTCTCTGTGGCAGGACAGTTTCTTCTAACCCTTGTGGTATGTGGCATGTTACTCATTTTTTATAAATGTGTGGGTTAATCAAAGTAGCTGCATGTTTCACAATACTTCCAATTTGGGACTGGAATTTTGAGGTGATGCACTAAGTGTTCATTTACAAACCAGAAGATATCAAAAAGCTGAAAGGAAGAAAGAGAAGAGGTCCCAAAACTGTTTATTTACTTGAATCCTACCACAAACACAAAGTCTGGACCCCAGAAAATGGCCTCTAGCCTTCTTTTAGGTATGCTAAACTGGAGCAACGCAATCTTATATTGAGATACCAGAACTCGGCCTAGCTTAGTTTCAGAAGCGCATACGCACACTAGTCCACAGCTATAACATTTCCGTTATTCAAACTAGCTTAGCCCAAATATCCTCTGCTGCATTTTGCTGTGTACTGTAAGTATGCAGGAAGCTAATTTACAGGTTATCTGGGATGCTTGACACCTCTCTCTCAAAAAAGCAGGTTTTGAGCAACATGTGGTTTCCTTCTGCTTAAAAATGTAACAACAGGCACACGTTGCTATCACATGAGGTCAAATCCTGCAATCTTACTTCTCTCATTTCTCTATTTATACTTTATGCTCTACCAAGCTAAGCAGACATGCCTTTCAAGCAAAACAATATGATTCAAAAACCTGTTTGCAACACACTTAAACTACAGCCACTATTTTTCATATATAGCAGGTACACCCAATGCAAACTGGATAATGACAGCTACCTAAATGCATTATCCACAGTAAAACCCAAGACACCGGGTGGCTAATTTATACTGAGCCCTGCTCACTCAAGAAGATACACTCAATCCAGATCCAAGGCCCCGAGCTGCTTTTATACCCTCTGAGCTGTGCCTACACCACAGCCCCCGCGTTGCCAGCAGGCTCTAGGACCACATCTCACCACAAAGGCTACTGAATGCAACCGAGAGCCGAGCCGGGAATAGCAGGTACAAGTGCGCGTCTCGGCGGCGGGGCACGGGTGGACAGCAGCGCAGAGCCCAGGCACAAAGCACGACCCGCGGCTACCGGCAGCGGGGGCTTCCGCGGCGCCGCCAGAGGCCACACGGCTGAGAGAGGACTGGGCACGCGCCCCCTCCCCCCCCACTAACGGCCGCCGCGGGCCAGGGGCGGCAGAGCCCCCCGACCCCGCTTGGCTAACGGGCGCGGCGCCAGCCTCGAGCCCCCCCGTCCCGACCCCGTCTGGCTAACGGACGCGGCGCGAGACCCGAGCCGCTCCCCCCGCCTCGACCCCGCTTGGCTAACTAACGGACGCGGCGCGAGACTCGAGCCGCCCCGACCCCGCCTGGCTAACGGACGCGGCGGGCGCCCCGAGCCGCCTCCGCGCGCCCCGCCGCCAAGGCGCAGCGCCCTGCCCTCCCGGGCCCACCTGCGCAGCGGGGAGCCAGCGCGACCAGGAGGCACGAGACCAGCCCGGCCGTGGCCACGTCCATGGCGCCACGCCGGCCGCCGCCGCCGTCCCTCCGGCTGTCGGCACCACAGGCGCCCGCGCCGCTCCCGGAAGCCTCGGGCGGCTGCGCATGCGCAGGCAGCCTTCCCCGCCGCTGCGGGGGCGGGGTGAAGTGGCGGCGGCGAGCCTGGCGGGCGCTGGGGGATGTCAACGGGCGTATCGTGCTAAGACGGCGAGAAATGTCGTCCTCAGGGCGACTAACGGTCTGCTAGGGGGTTTGCCTCCAGCAGTGGTAGTAGGAGATGTCATTTAAGGAGAACAAGTGGGCTTGGACGCTCTGTGGTGCTTTTCCGGAGAAAACCCGAATAACTGTGTGTCTTCTGGCGGGGAGGAGCTTGGGTTTGCCGTAAATTCCTCCTTCTCAGCTGCCTTCCTGGCACTCAGGTTTCCTTTCCGTGTGCTGCCTGTGTTGTCTGGTAGCTCTTTGTTCCCCAAGTCTGTAGATGCCGACAGAACCCATTCACACAACTCTCGGGGAAAGTGGCCTTTCTGACAGTGTGCCCCGTTATACTCAGCCAAAAAAATAAAATCAACAAACCCCAAGATCCACTGAGTCACAGAGGAGGGAACATAATCTCTTAAGTTCAGTAGTTAGGGCCCTTGTTTGGAGAGGGGGAGATCTGTGTTCTGGTCTAGTCTACTGTGCTCCTTGAACGCCTGATGAATGCCACAGTGAGTGTTGAATGCAGCGTGCGTACTGCTGCCCGTGGAGTGGAGTTTGGACCACAGCTCACTCTTTTCACAGGCCAGAGTCCTAGTTTCTTGGCTATGGAGTTCACCTTCCCTCTTTCTGTTTCATATTTTTCACAAGGTTGTCCAGCTGCAATGGGGGGAGAAGTGAGAGGTTACATTTCACTTCCTACCCTCTGAAAACAACCTAGTCCTAAGTGGACATAACAATGTATTCAGGGATGAGGGATTTGAAACTCTGGCAGGCAGGCCTGTGTTTTCTACATCCTAGGTGCTATGAACATTAAATTATTTGTTGCATAAGGAAGCAATAATGCTTCCAGGCATGCTTCTGGATAAAAATGGTACTAGCTGCTGCCACCACCTTTTCTGCTATGGGTTGTTCAACATGCTTAGAGCATGTCTACTAAGCCTACACCCTCCAGGAACACAGGCAGGGGACGCACAAGATATGCATAATTTGAGCCTAAATTCTTTTGGTCTGTAAATCTTATGAAATACTTGAGAACTACTCAAGCAAGATACAAAAATCAACAAAATCAGTTTTATTTTGAGATATAGGTGTAGGGGTCCTGCTCTGTCCATGAAGCAGTTAAGTCACCAGTACCATCTGAGATGGCAAAATTTGAGCCAGACAAATCATTTTTATGGTTTGTATCATCTTTTTTCACGTGATAACCTTTCTATGAGTTGCTTTTCTAAGGTGGTCATCAACATGGGAACAGGTAACCGTGATGTCAGTTCTGTTTGTACATCTGTTACTGCTGCTCTTATTTACCTGACATTGATGATTGCTTTTTTTAAAAAAATCTGCAGTTAGAAAGGATTTGTATTGTAATTAGAACTGTAAGTGTCATATTCTTAGGGACCAAGAAGAGAAATGCTAGTGTGCACCCTTCTGCTCAGTCGCTAAAGACGTGAATCAGTCACAAAACTTCAGAAGGTCCTAGTGCCAATGTAGTCCCACTTGAAGTCAGTCATTAAATATGCTTCAGAGAGCTGTCTGTATCTCAGTCATATTTCATTTCTAGATGTTCCCAAAAATGTGAATGAAGGTGAAATACTATGGATTCAGTATTGTCAGAAATATCACAATTATGTTCATAATAAAAAGCGCATACTATTAATATCAAACTGGGCTTGTGAAATGTAGATGCTATTAGTTCCTGCAAATGAGTGAATGCATATACAGCCTTAGCCCACTCAGGGAGGCAAAAGCTGCAAACATGTACTATCAAAAAGACTGATGATTAAGAGGAGGCTAATACCATTTTGTTGAAGATTTAAAAGAGGTTGTGGATAATTATGTCCTTCAAAACACCCAGTGTCTAATGTTATCTAGGATGTTACAGGTGTTTGTACTTAGCACAATTTCTTTAAGGAAAAAGTAGTTTATGGAATTTTTAAACAATGAATATAATTTTACATTCTGATTTCTATTATTAATCTATTTTGATCAATAAATATGCAATGCAATAAATTTATAATACAGAGGTTTATTATTGTGTAATAGAATTGAATAGGTGAATAATAGAATTGTTACACTATTGAGTACCAGTCATTTTGGGCTATCATGTCAATCAGGATCATCATATGATGTAGTCAACAGACAATTGGTGAGGAAGAGCAGTGTTGTGATGAAAGCAAAAACAAGTAGGGCATAATCTGTTTGTGAAATGTTGTCAGCTTCACCACAACTTCCTGTGGTTTTTTTTTTTTGTGTGTGTGTGTAAGCCAGTTGTTCTTTAAAACAAAGGCAGTTATTTATCTTCTTTATGAAGCTGTAAAAAAGAAGTTCGTATATTAGTATCATTGAAGCATCTTTGAAATCTTAACATGACGATTTCAAAGCAGCGTTCAACGTAGCTATTGTACTGCCGCAGGCAGTACACATCTAACCTTTTAGCAATAAATGAAGTGAAATGATAACCTTTTATCAGCTCTATGGTATTAAGAATGCCATTTTCAAGAGACAAACTTTTCAGTGGCAGCCAGTTTTCTGAGAGTCCTTTGTGAATAATTCTTTGGTAACTTTCTAATATTGACATTGACTGGCCACACTCCTGACACCTATAGGACTCTCCAGTTTGGTGGTGTCCCTAATAAGGAACTCAAATGGCATATTGTTTCGTCAAGGGCTACCACAAAACAGGCCTTCACATTGTGTGTCGGTGATGCCACAGTGCTCCATCTGAGGAAGACGCATACTGTCCTTTAGGGTCAAACCAGGCCTGTACTACACAGCTCTTTGCCATCATAAGATGGATCATATTGCACATGAAGAGTAGACTTGTCCCCAAGGGTTGCTCCACCCCTTCCCAGGAGTGTTAGGTTCGCTGTGCATGCATGAAACATGTATGTGGCAAATGCACACAAGGTACAGTATTTCTTGGAAGTGCTATCTTTTCTGACACACATGAAAAGAAACATGCATATTTTGCACCTGCAGCCTGTTGCTGCACAGATCTAACGACCACCCAGGAAGACGGCCATGTAGGAGGAGGTGGCTGCTGTCAGAGCAATTCATATGGCCTCGCTCAGCTCCTCACACACCCAAGTGCTCCTGAAACCGAGCTGGGGAACAAGCTATGGGCTTTGGTGGCAGCACTTGCTACACGATCAGAGGAGGGCTTTGGACAACTGAAAATGCTGGTGGCTGAGAGTGTGACTGCCATGTCTTGGCTAGTGTTTCCATCTTGCAGGTCACTTTCAAGAGGCTCCTCGGAAAAGGCTGCTGAGAAGGAGCTGCAGACTGGATGAATTGTTCTACACAGCTGTAGGCTTGACAGCCCATTATAGACAGTCATGAAGTGCTAAAAGTCAAGAGATGTACTTAGCACATTTCTTTCAAGTCTGGTGGGAGGAAAACTAAGCCCTTTAAATTTAGGAGTTGGCTGCAAGAATTATGCAGGATTTATGATTGCAGGATGGAGGGTACTCTGATACTAAAAAGATGAGGTTGGTTAAAAGCATATTATAAGGTCGAGTTGCTCAGCCATGAAAGCATTGCCAGAAAAAAATGTTTATTCCGCACTTCAAGAGTGGACTGTTACTGAAGTAAGTGATGCATTATGATGGAGCCTGTAGAAGATAAATGACTGGCTATAACATATCTCTGAGGAGGATGTATTGTTGCAGGGCATTTCTCACCTTGAGCCAAATTTATTCTATGATAATTTATTATCTCGTGCTCAAACACTGTTCAGGAAAACATTTTTACAGCAAGTTATTTATGTAAATCACATTTCACAGCAACCATTTTGCAATCTAGATCATGAAATGAACTCCACCTAATTTGCTAGTTTATTACTGGTAGAAATAATTAAAAGTCTCGTAAATATACCGCGATGTTTACAGTTCATATTCCTGTAAATCTGAATGCAAATTCCTCACTGGTATTATAGAAGAAAGAGACAGAAACTGGAGTCAGTATAAACTGTTAGAAGAGAGGCTCTATCTACAGTACACAGGCAACCCAACGCAGGGGAAGACAGTGTGTTCTCCTGTGATTATCACTGCCAATACTAAAACATCTGTGTAATGGCGGCAGCTAAGCCATGCAGGCTCCACTGGATTTATTTCACTTGGCTCACAGACAAAGGAGAAACCTTTTGCTTGTTTCTTCTCCTGTGAACTCTGGAGCACAATACAAGAAGCAAATATAGTATTTCATCTTGTTAGAAAAACAGAACAGTCGTGCCAGAAAGGAAGGACCTTAGGAGGTCCAGTAGTTCACTGTACAGCCCCAAGGCAGGATCTGTTGTTTTTGTCTCTTTTCTAATGGACATTTGTTTTTAGTTTTTTATGCCACCTCCTAGGCAGTATCTTCCATATCTTTTCTGTCGTCATCATTAGAAAGCTTTTCCTAATAAGACTGCTTGTTGCAGTCTTATAACCTCTTTCCTGCCTATCACGGACATATAAAATAGATTATTCATTTCCTGTTTTCAACAGCCTTTTACATATTTGAAGGCTATTATATCCCCATCAGACTTCTCATTGTCAGGCTACATAATACCAGTTCTTTTAATTTTCCTTCACAGAGCATATTTTGTTGCCCTCCTCCAGACTTTTCCAGGAGTGGATATAGTCTTCCACATGGCCTTACTAGTGCTGAGTAGTGGGAAGGATTATTTTACATGTCTCACAGATTGTACTGTGATTTGTGTCCTCTGTATAGTATTTGCCTCTTTCACAACAGTGAAATGTTGACTCATTTATGTTTTAAGACTAACTACAGACCCCACATCTGTCTTCTGTCATCTAGACCAATTTCCCTTAGCTTATTTGTGACAGTACCCTGTAAGATATTATGGAAAGTCTTACTAAAGTCAAAGTATAACCTAACATTTCTGCCTTATCCACAAAGTTATTGAGGTTCACTGAAAGAAATTAGACCAATTTTTTTTTGTTAATAAGTAGATATTCTGCAGCTGAGTGATAGCTTACCTACATAGTTTTGGAAGCTGAAAACATTGCAAATAAAGTATACGTTCAAAAAAAAGCCTGCTTCCTTCCCAGCATTGTGTCACATGAAACCCCACTGACTTTCTCACAAATGGAGATTTTTCCCCTCCCCCTTCCAAAGAGAGTGGCATGAACTATAATATGGTTATAGTTTAGGGATTTTCCACATAAATGTTACAACAGAGAAAACTTTTGTCAATGTAAACAGATCTGTATCTGTATCCTCCTAACATCACGTTACAAGCAATTTGCTTCTGAGATTTTACTGTTGTAGGAACCTGCGTATTTCACACCAGGGCAGGCTACATAATAGCAATGCAAGTTTTCCAAAATATTTCAATCTTCCTTCTCATACTATTTTGCACTTCAGTCTGATCAGCTGCTCGGTGGCTTTTATTGTTGCAGATCCCCTGCTGGGATGTTACATCCCTGTTTTCTGATTCTAGTTTCTGAATCATTGTAGATTTGTCCCCTAGTGGGAATTTCACCCTGACTTTTGCAGGTATTGTCCAGGACACAGCTATAATTTGAGATAAAAACTGGTCAGCTTCCTTAAGCCTTCCAGGTAGTGCTTGTCTTCTACCTTGCAATCCCTACTGCTTTTTCTCCTGCTGCTGCTGCATAAGGGGTAGAGAGGGCCAAGTGTCTGGTAAAGGCTTCAGCCACTAAGGTAGTATAGGATCATGTGAGTCTTCTAAGGTAAGGGGAGAAGGCCAGACATCAGTCATAATCTTATAAGTTGCTCTAGCAAACTGCCCTTTTTCTTTAGGGGAAAAGGTGGACAGGGTCATGTTTCCAGGAGGGGCTCCCAGGGTTGGGAGAGCAGCTCTTGCTGCATGGGAGTCAGAAGGCCCCATCCCTGCCTCTGCAGAAGGCTCCAATGCAGTCGAAGCCGAGAGCTGAAGTCGCCTGTTTCACGCAGCTGCTCCCACGCTTGTGCTGAGATGGCACACCTTGTACCTGCTCCACGTGCCCTTCTTGCCTGGTCTTTGCTTTGAGCCTGATTAGTGTAGCTTTAATATCAGTCAGAGGCACTTGGAGACAGGTTCCTGATTTCCCTCACATTTAATGACGATCAGCTCCACCAAATTCTCCCTGAACATGTAACGTCACACTTCTTTAAAAGCCCTTGAGGCTTTTCTGATTAAAATCAGTGATGTCTCATTGAGTAAAACTGTGTCTTTTTGACTGCTATTACCCTTCTTGTAGATCACATACAATGGTGGCGCCCACACAGATCTTGGTCTTCATTTTGTCTTCTACTGGACATCCTGCACTGCAGGCACCGGTGCTGACTGTTAACCATTCTGCAGAAAGGAGCAGGGAGCAGTGCCCAAGGACAGGCTTAGAGCTGGAGGGATAAATGTGGTAGGGGATTCCCTAGTGTTACACTACAGGACTTTATTATTAGGTGCATTTCAAAGGATATTTCCTGCACCAGTGTTGCGTTCTCACACATATGGAGCTCTGCAAGGACTCTCAGGGTCAGTTCTTGTCCTCCTCCCCTTTTGACCCTCCTCACACACTAAAGTTTATGAGTTATTTTTGGGACACATATCTTTCTGAATATCGGAAATATTTTTAGCCCTGAGAGGGCTGAATATTTTCAGCACATAAGAAATCACAGGTGAATAAAACACAGATATCTGGTCAGAATGGCGCATTAGGCTTTGAAGGATAGAAGAATTAGAATTTACTCAAATTTAATGTAACTTGCAGGCTTAAAGAATGTGGAAAGTCTGCTGACAACCTCTGTCTTTTTACAGCTTGATAAGACCCATCTGGTATCTTCAAAATACCTAACTGTAATTCCTCTACCATGTTTGTCTTCATAGATATCTCATTATCTTGTTACGATCAGGAAGTTCTGCTCGGTTTGGGTGTGTTTCAGAGCCTCATGGTACCAGCTGTTATGTCAGCATGTCTGACAATGTCACCTGCACAGCTATGACTTCCATACATTACTCGCATAGTCTGGTAAAGAATAAACAATCTGAAATTCTGGTGCCAGGTACCTGCCTGGCAAAACTGACATGGATTTCACTGGGACCAGGATTGCAGCCAGGGCTTATAGGGCTGAAAGTCTCTCAGGGACTTTGCAATCCGCTTTTTAAAAGTACGATATAAACAACAGGAGCTGAAAGAAGGGAGCAGAAATGAGTGGCAGTATATCAGTTATATGATGTCAAAGTCAATGGCAAAATGGAAGAGCTGAAAGTTGTTAAACAGATTCTTTGGTCTGGTGCTTTCTCCAGGATGAAATCCTAGCATTAGTGAACTCACATTAATGTAGCTGGAGCCAGGATCTCCTCTATGGTATTTCCCCAGTGGTATCTCATTTGTCTTTTTGATATCGTTCCATGCCTTCGCTCTTTTACAGTAATTGCTTGAAAGCATGCAAAGGTTACTTAAGGAAATCCAATTTGTGAGCAAGAAATAAGAGAGAACTCTGTATTAGGAAGTACAAATGAGCAATTTCCAGTATATTGCATGCAGGCAGCCAGCTGAGCCTGTTGATTATTCACAGTACTTTTTATAAATTAAAAATAACTAATTTCACCTTCCTTTTTCATGACAGTGCAGTATCAAGGAAGAGAGCATGGCCTTGCACAGACACTCTATAACCACTCATTCAATAGCAGATAACTATTGGAAAACTGCATTTTGCTAAGTAATGATGATATTTCCCAACCTGCTTCCGAAAAATTTGAGGAACTTAAACCCAGAAATTCTTACACTGTATTTCTCATGAAGAGACTACTTACAAGCTTTTTCTACAGTTTGTCATGGATGTAGAGTTTCTGAAAGCCGTTTGTGCCTTTCCAGACTATTTTGTTCAGCAGGACTCTTTCTGGCCAGCCCACAGATGAGGACTTGCACTGCGGAGCCAGACAACCTTCCCTGATGTCTCTGGGCCATGCAGGGGAGGGAAGTCTCTGAAGATCCCAGCATGGAGAGGGAAGAGGAAAACCTGGAGCTGACGGGTGATCTCATCTCTAGTACCTTGCTTGGCTGTGGGCTCCAATGTCTCCCTTCTCCCTAAAAGCCTCACTCCACTTCCTTGGACCCTCTAAACTCCTGCTCCTTCTCTTACTGTCTTACCTTAGTGCCCTCTTCTACGATCCTTCTTGTTCACCACAGGCCTAGGCTGTTCCCCCTCTTTTCTCTCCACTTCACTGTGCCTTAATCCTCCTGCTCTTGCTAGCATTTCACGTGTAAAATAGTTTTCCAGTGACACCCAGGCCTTCAGGGTAGTCTGTTTTACTCAGATTACTTCACCAAAAACCCTGGCAGACTGTGCCAGAATTAGCAACACACTCCTGTACTTTGCATTTTTAAGTCATAACACATAGGTTAGAGGTTTGGCTATTTTATTCATTCATTTTCACCATATTCTCCACCAGCTTAGTTCAAGGTCAACTCTTCTCTAAATTATTGTTTCTCCAAAGGGGCAGTGGGTGCCATGTACTGCCTGGGCAGTACACGGAGAGCTACGGCTTGCCCCCCAGGCCTGTGGGCAAGCTTGACACATCCCAAGGGATCCTGTAGCTTCTCTTTTTTGGCGGAGGCAGGAAGGCTCTCCCCTGTGAATGCCCCCCTGTGAGGACTCAGTTTGAAATAGGAAGGCTCAGCTCCTGATGCAAACTGAACTGCAAGTCAGTCTGAAAAAAAAATCTGGTTTTAAGAGCCCTTAGAAAAGGCTGACCTCTAAAAAGAAAAAGTCAGCCTTAATTACTCCCAAGCACCACTGCTATACCTAGCTGTAGCCATGCCTGGCCTCAGTGCCAGTCACAACCCGCCGCCTAACATCCTTGCAGAGAAAGAAGGAGTTCAAGCTGTCTGAGAGGTATCGGTATGGGCTAGCCTTGCCGAAGAGGAAAAATCACCTAGTTTCCTGCATAGTCAGCAAGGAAAGAGAGGCTCTTCCAGAGAAGGGTCCCAGGCAGCTGCCTTCTGCAGGATACAATTTGGGGGAGCCATGGGGATTGGCGTGATGAGGCCAGAATTAGAGTTTCTGCCTGTATCACCTCACGTGTCACGTGGCCCTTTTGTCTCACTGGAGCTCATTTAGCAGGCCTTAGCCCATCAAATAACAAAACACTGGAAAAAAATTGATATCCCCAGGAACAGCTGCTTAGCAAAGCATGAGTAAAAGCCGCAGGCAGTAAAGGCCTAGCTTGGTTTAGTCAGTTTAGTAAGAAACGAGATAAACAAAAAACGTCCCAGGTGAGGAATCAGAAGTGAAAAGCGAGCCAGGGCTTTTCCTGGATGAAGGTCAGCACTCCAGCTTGATCACAAATGGTTTATATTTGCTGCCTTTATAGGCAAGAGGTAACGGTGTGTTCCTAATAGATGTACTTGTTGATCTTGTGTAGATGAGCATAATTGGTATTGGTAATATCCTTGTTTAGATTAGGACAATTTTATACTGGTGATATGATAAAAACAGAACAGGTCTCCTGTGAGTTAGTGTTCCTTTGACACTGAAATTGTCTTCATGTGAAAGTTTCCCATCTGCAGATTTCCTAGGATCTTCTTTAAAACTTAGTGTCTAAACATAGGTAAGATTTTCCTCTCCGCTAATGTGACTACTCATTAGAGAATTCCAAGGTTAAGTGTAATACTTGTTTTTTTTTCTCATTGTCCATGTAATCATAATTTCATAGTGCTGTGAATTCTTCCTATCTTTATTGCAGTACTTTGTATTTGCTCTTCATGTTGTGTGTCTGAAATTTTACATAATGTTCTTTTTGTGCGTACAGGAAGAACCTGGTTTGTTTATGGCAGGTTCTCTGCGTTATCGTGGATCATGCCTGGAGACCAACACCCTCCACATTTACTGCAAGACAAAGTCTTCAAGGAGCGTTACATGCAGGAGCTCTGAAATTCAGTTTATTATAGTCTTTCTAGTCACAAACCACACTCTGGTGTCAGAAGAGCCAAATTTCATATACAGCAAAGAAAATAGGAGTCATCCAAGAAATACCTTGCCTGCCTGAGCAAGCTAAATTTATCTTTTAACAGTCATTAAAAATACACAGCCCTCCCTATTCTTTTCACTCTATGTTGAACAGCCTTGTTGAAATTTCTCAGGTACTATATGCACTAGCTTCAGGCCTTACCCCTCTTTTGCTTCCTCTGTCAGTACATGCATTACGTCAGCCTCTTTACTTAGGGGGCTTCTATCTCCTGTCCCTGCAGTATCTGCATACCATAATCTTCATTTAAGAGACACGTGAATGATAGTATAATGATAATGCAGCTGAGTGATTTAACCAGAAGTGAGACATCAGCAATGAAGCGTTAATCATAGTCCTCCACAAGGTCAAATCATTATTTAACATTACTTCAGAACTCCTTTATAAACAGGAATACAAACGCTGCTTTGCTACACTGCACAAACTCAAATGCTGGATGTTTATAAGAGGAAACAGAGAGCAGACAAGCGAGCAGCCATCAGTGTTAGAAGCTACCCTGACTACAGGATTGGCCCTAGATGAAATAAGACTTCAGGCACCAGATAACCTAATCAGAATTTCACAGAACGTCTCTCCAACCTTTCAGAATGATCTTTATTAATATATTCTGTACTGGAACCCTCATTTCTGTTCTGCATGGCATACAACCGCCTTCCTTTATTTACCAAGTTATCTGTATTAGAACAACACTAGCAATGTTATGGTCCAACAGTTGTGTCAGTTTACCATTCTCAGACAACTGGAACACGCTAAGATTATGGTTATACATTCGTCAGGATTATACGGGTTTCTGGACTTTCTGGAAACTTTGATGACCTATTGAGAAGCAGAGTTGGGGAATTCATTCTTATTTCATGCTAGTTGTGGTACAGCTGGAATATCGTGGTATAATTTTAATTTTGGAATTCACTAGATAAAGATTTTTGATGGTGATATAGCCAGTAAGTTAAAGATGGGCTCACATGAACTTAAACCAGCTATGTTTCTTTAGAGATAGTACGTCCCTATCAAAGAAAAGTTAGAGTAGAACAAACTTGTCAGCACAAATCCTTTCTTTTCCCACATCTGAAGATATTGAAAGATGAAGTAATATTCTGAGAAACAGTCTTTCCCTCTCCCCCACATGATACTGCAACAACCAGTATCAGCAAAGACACGAAGGGAAACAGTTCCTCTTTTTACATGGGGAAGCCAGCATCTTAAAATATCAGAGATGTACACATTCCTCCTGCTTTGGTCTAAAGACTGTATCCCCGCATTGCCAAGGGTATAATGACTAATGTTACTTTTTTTTTTTTCCAGTTTGGCTTACTAATGAATCTGTAATAAAGTGGCATAGCACATGGGACTGCCTTATCTGTGCCCTCATCAAAACCTTTGAACTTATTGACAAATTTCAGTCACATTTGATAGAGAATAAATTCCTACTCTTCCATGAAAATTAGCAGCCAAGTAGACAAAAGCAGCTCTATTAAAAGAGTGAGGAAAAGAGGTAGGGAAATCTCAATCCTCATCTCTTCTGCCTGACAGCAGCTGACCAGCCAACTAGCACATGCATAGGCCATACTAGCTATGCTATGTGTGTTTTGTCTTCCTTCAGGCCAAAAAAAAAAAGAAAAAATATAGAGACGAAGCTGCTAATATGGAAGAAGGAATAGGGAACACACTGAGATGAATTTTTGCAGTGGAGAGGTGTACCAGGCATAGGACATCAATCTTCATTTGTACCAGTGCTCACAGAACAACTTTTGTAAGGAGTGGACAAAAGCATCAGTGAAACATAATGCCTTAAAAAACAAAATGAAAATGCTTCTGCATATTTCCATATCCCAAATGATTAATTGAAACAAAAGATGATCAAAATTAAAAAGTGCAGAATTTTTTTTTGCATATTACATATAGTTGGGTGGTGCAATGAATCAGTGCCTATTTTCCTCATGTTTTCTTCCTGTGATAGTTCTCAAAAAAGTGAATATTTATAATTAAAGCCCCTCAAATCTATAGCTATAAATTTTATAATGCACATACCAAGTTGTTTTACACATAATTTCACTTGTAGCAAGTCACTTTGGCTGACAGAATTTAATCTGTCACTGTCACTTTAATATAATGGGATATACAAAAAAAATTGCAGCACTCAAAGGATTAGAGCACAGTGCAAAGGTCATACGATATGCCCTGATACTGGTGTGGACATAGCCTTGATATGAATGAGCAGGACTATGCAGGTGTGCATTATGTAGCATGAGTCACACCTGCCTGTGTTCACTTTTCTTGAATTGAGACTGTACATCAATAGATAAATGAAATGATCCTGCCTTTTAACTCCTGCTTTAGCTACAAATTTTTCCACAGACTTCAGTCGATTAGGCAAGATTTAATTAGTCACAGAAATAACAAGGCAGATGCTCAGGGGACTGTACCAGAACGCAGAGGACTACCTGGCAGTGTACTGCTTATTATCCTTGGTGATGAAGTATGAATAACACCTTGCAATGCAAAACATTGAATATTTGCGTTTGGTTTATTAAGATGGTGCACAACTTGTTGTGAATAACTTTATAATTTAGCATCAGGTAAAAATCCAATAGAAAGATTATGCCAATAGAGATATCTTAAGAAATACAGGCAATTTCTCATTAAAAAAATATAAGATCAGCTCTTTCCTTGCAAAATATGATCTTTTACAAATCTTATACAGTAGGCCATTTTGATTAGCTTTTGCAATAAATAGGACATCAAAATTAAATTAACTAGTATTATATATTATGATATTAATTTAAAAAGCAAACAGAGTTGTAGGTATAAGAATGAGGCAGTAAAAATGGTGGCAAAAATTTACATATCATTTAATTCTTCATGTATAGCCAAGTTTCTTGTACTTTAAAAATTAGTATGATTCTGTGAAAAGTCTATGTACAAAACCTTGCATATGAATTTTTACTCAAGTATGCAGTATGCAGAAGATAAACATAATAGCCTATTTGCTTTTCTTTCAGTCTGAGTGAAGTATGAGGAGTGCATTTAGTCCCCTTCCGAAGCTGGTACTATTTTTAAGTCAGAAAATTCTTGTTCGGAGTCCTGAAGCTGCTCTGTTGTATTGCTGGCCTCATCCGTAATCTCCTCACTTTGATTTTTGGATTCTTCTGAAATAACCGTTAACTTGTCACAAAGATGCTGCTCTTCTTGGGGGACTGGAGAAAATAACTGCGAACCATTAGAAGGCTTGCTCAAAAACTGTGAAAGAAAGAGGAAATGAGAATTAGGCTGCACCAGCTATACCATATCTGCTTAGAAATATCTTTTCTAATGTTTTCTACCCATCAGTTGGGTTTCCCAATCCTTGGAAATTTTGGATTAGTGACAATGTGACAATTTCTCTGCTCACTTTAACATGTTATGCAAAGCCTGGAATCAATTCAGAAGTGCCTGTATTTGTAAGAATATATCCCTGAGATTACTGCTCTCTTTGGAATATAAACTTTACTTTTAAAAAATAAAGTACCTAGGTTTTGTTTTGAAAGAAAGACTAAAAATGGTGAATTGACTGTAGGTGAAGGAGGAGTCTACTGAGAGATTTGTAGAACAGCTCCGAGACATGTGAATTGCTCCTGCCCTCTCAGAAAGTTGTTAGCTTAGACATCAAGTGGCTTTAAATGTCAACATAAACCATGACTGTTAAAGCAAGTAAAGGAGATGGAGCGAGATTTGCAGAGCTATGTAGTTCAGTGAGAAAGATGACTTAATTTTGGTACTAAAATGTCACAACTTCCTCCCACTCCCTTTTCTCTTATTAAGATGGAACCAGACTCAAGAATCTCCACGGACTTCACAGGATGTCACGACTGCATTTTGAACACCAACACAAAAGCAGCACACCTACTTAACACAGCAGTAATAGGGCAACCACTCATTTTGGCAGCTCACATGGGAGTTCATTTTATTTGGTGGCAGCTGGATGAGTGCAGGTGGATTTTCTTCCTATGACCTGACCCTTCAGTTTTAATACATTGTACATAAGAAAGTAAGCTGCTCTATCAACAGTTCTGTTCATTGTAATTAAAAAAATAAATACTAGTATTATTACTAGTAGCCTCAGTCTATTAAACTGTGATTTGAAATGTTCTGTCAGTAATCAGCAATCTCAAATGTAGTGAAACTATTGCCTTTGATAATGTCAATTTAGTTAAGCATGACTGACCTTTATTAGTCAATTTGTTTTGATTAACCAGTTCCACCCAGTAGCACAAAATGAAGATGTTTTCCCTTCTTGCGAGAAACCTGAGAGTAAAATGAAGTTCTGCCTTATCCTGTATTAATCAAAACAGTTTTGGCTTCTCAACAGCTGAGTTCCAGGTTCAGCAAATTACTGCTGTGTGTGCTCAACTTAAAGCACAAGATTTGTGCTAAATCAGTTATAAAGCTTGAGTCTGCTAAACTCTAAATGAGTCAAAAAGAAAGACCCAAGAGGAAGCGCACAAAACTTAGACTAGTATAGAATGATAACCTTACCATACATAGCATTCTGTATAGCCCTATTTCTTGGAGGAGATTCTGATACAGCATTTAAGTTGCTAGTTGGGTAACAAAGGGTCAGTGGTATTCCCCAACAGCTAACATTCATTGCTCTTGTTTTATCTTGAATTTTCAGACATTGCTAAACTCTTTGCTTAAGTTGAGTTTTATTGTATTTGTGAAAGAACTTTGTTTCAGGAGAGGAATGTGCAATTGTAAGTCTAAAACGAGATAGTGGAGACAGATCTCAGTTGTTCACTATCTAAAAAGAGGAACTGCATGCTAACACCTGTTATTCTCCCACTTTAAAATGAAAGAAAACATCCTGTTTCCAAGTCACATAAGGCTTCATATTACAAATTATGCAATTGTTTTAGGTATAAAACTCTATGCCAATTTTTTAATTGTTCAGCTTTTTAATATTTTGGAGTGCTCTGTGCATAAGAATTCAGAAAGACAGTATTTTAGAGTTTATTGTACATCAGTATGCTTAAAAAAGAAGTCTGAATTCTCAACTCTTTCTTTGTGTCTAGGTAGTGCCACAGAACTTGATGAAAACAGGGAAATCGAGGTAACATTAATGCAAAGTTTATGACCTTGTAATGCCAGAAATTAACCATTAAATGAACTAACTTCCACCAGCCTTCTCACATTGAAAAGTACCTTGCTCACTCACCTTTTTACACCAAAGTTCATGACATTATCATTTCTACTTATTTGAATGACTTTTCTGTTTAGTCCAAATTGCTTGACAGAAGAGCAAATTTTATCACACACAATATTTACTATATAAAAACAGACAACAGAATGGGTTCCTCTAGCCTGCATACCAATAACCAGCATTGCTCCATATACTCTTAAAACCCCCTCAGAATAGTCTGCATTTCACATATGACTAACAATCAGGTGCATATGCAAGAAAGTGAAATGAAAGAAGCTGTAAAAGTTTTGGCACAGAGAGCCTTTGGGAGGCAGGCAGTTCTATTGAAAAAGTTGATTTTAACTATGTTAGGTAGAATACAAATAAACAAACCTCTTTCAAGTGTTGTGGGAAATAATATGAAGGGCAGAAAACATGTTTGGTCAGTCGATACAGAAACAAAAAGGAAAAGAAGCAAACAGGAAGAAATATTATAACAGTCAACATGGATCCAAAAAGAATAGTGACAATTATCCATGCAGGCGTTACACCTGCAAGAAACAGAAGAAAAATATTAAAACTGTGGTTATTAATTTCTGAACATATTTGTGGCGGATGAATGGCACGGACTCAGGGGGGTTTGCGTCCTGAGACATTTATTATTTATTTCTGAGCATATTTAAAAAGTTAGCTGCTTCAGTGGTTTCACAGACACACTTTGCTAGGCCAATCACCATGCAGATTATGTCACAGGGAGCCAGTCATTGCACCGATCACGCACGCAGCGGTCACGCCTTGTACTCTGCTACTTGTTTGGAAAGGCTGTCTTGCCCTTAACCTTGGTTCCCACTGGCTTCTGCTAGTTTATCTGTACTTTCTCAGGATGTATCATTCCCAGCTGCACTGGTGTCCTTGGGTACGTTTGTCTGAGGCTCCTGTTGCTTGCTGCTTGCAACTTTCCACCAGTTTAACCCTGTCATGACCCTCCACACATATTATTTTCAAAACATGACTTTTCCTAGAGAATTAAAAAACCTTTTATTAAGCCTACAAAATTTTAACTGCAAACATAAGTCATTTTGTTTCCAGACACAAAAAAAACCAGAGTAACAGAATCACAGAATAGCTGAGGTTGGAAGGCACCTCTGGGGATCATCTGGTGCAACTTCCCTGTTCAAGCAGGTTCACCTACAGCAGGTTGCCCAGGACAGTGCCCAGTTGGGTTCTGAGTATCTCCAAGGAGGGAGACTCCACAGCCTCTCTGGGCAACCTGTTCCAATGCTTGGCCACCCTCACAGTAAAAAAGTGTTTTCTTGTGCTGAAGTGGAATTTCCCGTGTTTCCATTTGTGCCTGTTGCCTCTCGTCCTGTCACTGGGCACCACTGAGAAGAGTCTGGCCCTGCCTTCTTTGCAGATATTTATACACATTGACCAGATCCCCCCTCAGCCTTCTCTTCTCCAGGATGAACAGTCCCACCTCTCTCAGCCTTTCCTCATAAGAGAGATGCTCCAGTCCCTTCATCATCTTTGTGGCCCTTCACTGGACTCGCTCCAGTAGCTCCATGTCTCTCTTGTACTGGGGAGCCCAGAACTGGACACAGCACTCCAGGTGTGGCCTCACCAGGGCTGAGTAGAGGAGAAGGATCACCTCCCTCGACCTGCTGGTAATGCTCTTCCTAATGCAACCCAGGATACCATTGGCCCTCTTGGCCACAAGGACACATTGCTGGCTCATGGTCAACTTGTCTCTGCCTCTGCCTTAGCTCTTCATGTGTCCTAGCTCTTAAGTTTTCAGTCTGAGCAGGCTGAGGTGGCTTTCAATAAAATGAACTTGTAACCATCATATTTAGACACTTACAGTAACACATACTAGTGATTCTACATGCAATATTAGGCATATGATTAAAGAAAAAAGACCAACACAACCACCCACAAGGTGGTGTCATGTGAAGAGCTAATACATACACTCTTTGGTGTTTCTGGAGTATAGGAACTAAAAGATAACACTACCAGGAGTATAGGCTTCCATTTTCTCTTTAAAAAAGTGTAAAAATGGCAAGAAAGTGAAGACAGCAGAGAACAAAAATCTGTAAACTTCTAAACTATTGAGCCTTTTAAAAATTCTTGTCATGCATGAGGATTTTGCAATAGGTAATGAGAATATAGATGTATCAATAAATCACTGTATAAATGTTTTACACCAGCTTACAGTTGCTAAACACTGGCCTAGCCATAAATTAACAAGAAATACCACCACCAAAACCCACTGGCAATTCAACTGCACTACCTGCAGATAATATATGTGTAGGAAAAGTACATGAGGAAAAATACACAAGGAAAAGTTTAGCCCTATAGCTTCCCCAGGCTTCGCACGGATGGCTTCCTCTCCATAATAACTTGTATAAACTCAGAGGCAGAGACACAAGTTGTCTGAGGGTGTAAGTTACATGAAAAACATATTACGCATGTGAAAAAGACAGTGGCTAGGGCTTCATCCTTTCTTTTAAACAGGGACATCAAGGTCCATGCTAAGATGACAGGATCTGACCATGGTTGTGGCTATTGCTGTATTCCATAGAGAGTGGCAAAGGTGGTACGGCTGGAAATGGAAGTGCTTCTCCAGTTGTCAAGAGAGGAAAAATCTAAAAGCTACAATTTTGATTAGGCCTAGCAAAAATTGGACTGAGGAGTGTTTGGTACTTACTGGCACAGCTGCCTTAGATATAAAAAGGAAAGCATCTAAACAAAACAATTGTTTATATTACTAACTAACAACTGCTGTGTATCACACAGAGCAAAAGCATCATGGGTAATGTCCTAGCCCCATAAGAGACGATGGCAAAGTCACCACAAAATGAAGCAGGCTGCAACACAGGGTCCAATTCCTCTCTCAGTTATAAATATATGGTACAAAGGCATTCATATGATAGTGAATACAGCTTAGGGTAAATGAAATTCAGACCCATACAATGGAATCAGCAAAAAGCCTACGCTCTGTTTAACTCTTGGTTTCAGAAGAGGAAGAATTCAGAGGCTTCTGCCGAAGTAAACTATCATGTGATAGGTGCCATATTGCTTGTAGCTTTCATTCAGTTTCTAAAAACTCCTCTATTTTTTAAAGACGCGTGTGCATAGACCACCGAACAATCCTGGAGTAAGAAACACAACCTTTTCCTAAAGGTTTACACATTACACTGATGTTCCTTTTGAATGCCTTGTTTCCTAATTCACCACAGCGTTTATAACATTCTGCTGCATCAGATATTACTTGCCGTTGTGGGTTGTCTGGTCACAAACCTCTTGACTCAGTTGCCCAGTTTTGTTCCACTCGGGAATAACTGCTTGTACTTGAATACAATATACTGTCCATGGCTCCAGCTGAGATAATATTTCAGAGTTATGTTCAGTATCTATGAGAATTACCTAGCAACACAGAAGAACACAAAAAATTTGGAAATCATGAGTCCAGTGAATTGACTAGCTAAATAATTAATATTCCATTCAGTGGTACAAACCTTAGCAGTTATAGCTGCAATGTGGATAAGGTTTTTAAAGACAGAATGAAATACCCTATCTATGTAAAATAATTGCTAACTAAATATTCATTTCACCTTTAGCTAGTATGCGAGACCATTCATACCACTGACTTACGGGATGATTCTAGATGCATTAATGAAGTATTAGGCTAAAGAGCATGACAGAGACGTGATTAATGAGATCTGCTTGCAGACAGAAACAATTATCCAGCCAAATGAGATCAACTAAGAGTGCTGTTACAGACAAAGATAATTTAATTTGAGGCAGAGCACGTAGGACAGAAGATCTAGACAAAGAAAAAAGAAAAAAGAAAAAGGATTGCGGAAGCTATTAGGTGGACTGAGAGCAAATGCAGCTTGCTGTTTAGACGCAGGATTGGTTATGTGCCTGTACTTATATGGTGGCTGCACACTACAGCAATCACTACAACGTGCCCCATTAGGTAGTAACAGGCTCTTTCTCAGGGGTGAGAAGGCTCTATAGCTGGTGATGTTTCAACATCTTGAGCAACCATCCACTTTAAAAAACAACCTGCAGAAGTTCTGTTGTCTAGCCCTTTTGACTTTTTCCATTTTTGGGAAATTAGGATCCCTTATCTCCTGGAGTTGAATGTCAAGGATTTTTTCAGGATAACAAATACATATCAGAATAATATGCACTAAAGCCCTGCTGTATGAAAATTGTACTGATGTACAAAGCACTAATTATACTGTGATTGATATCTACAGCTGAAATGCTTCTTTTTTTTCATGCAATAAACCTTACGACCCTATAATTAATATATTCTTTATGATCTTTCTCCATGCATTCTATATGGAGAAGTCTGTTGAGCTGAGGAACACATCTGTCAGGGGAAAAGGAAGAAAGTGAATTACAAACAATAGAAAATGAAGAGGTGAAAAGCTGGAGGAAGGCGACCACAGGTAATACAAGGCACCAACCATGGTAATATTCAGAGCCCAGAGTTCCACAAAGACTGCTGTAGCACAAATACCTAAATGATATGAGATTTGGATTTAGGTCAGCTTATTGCCGTATTCTTAGACACTGCTGATGTCACAGCTTCTAAGTTTACCCTTGCTTTTGTGTGTGAAGTACACAGATTTGGTGGGGAAAATGGCATTGTGTACTCCTGCAAAAATAAATGCACTGCTAAACTGAGAGAGGAAACTCTCATAACATAGCAATTATTTTTGATTATGGAAAAAGTAAATTATATCCATGCTACTGTTTAACTACACGACCATCTGCCATTCTGCTCTGAATACCAGTTGTAATGACTTTATTTCATTGTAATTTGTAGAGATATGTATTTTATTTCACCATTGTTAGCTTTCAGAAACTCGTCAGTACAGCATTTTACCAAGAAGACCATATATATCAAAGTCATGCCTGGAAAGTGTAGTCAGAACATCAAGTGAGCAGAAGTTACCTCCTTATTGCTGCCTTTCTTCCAGTATAGTATTCTGTAATTCCACGAGCCATAGTATTGTTTTAAAGACCACTTGTCAGGTTCATGTTCAGCAATAGGGCCTATGAAATCCACATGCAAAGACCCAGATTCTGACTTCACTTTTAAATCAGGTGGCCCAATGATTGCTATATATGAGAATAGTGGGGAAAAAAGAAACACCAGAAGTCAGTCTCACATAGTTCTCAATTTGACATTTTTATGCAACTTAAGACACTTCATGTTTTATGCTTCAAAACATTTTATGTAGTTGAAGAAAGTAATCTCCTCTCACAGGTGAAAGATAAATAAACCCTTTCCTTACAGAACTGGTCAAAGGAATTTATTTTTACAGTTAAATAACAGATATTTTTACAGACTACATTTCCCATATACTAAGTTTACCCAATTCTCCTTTGCCAGCTGCTGTCACTCCTGGAGGAAGTGATACCATTTGCATAGGTTGTTATTGCTCACTTCCCCTTCTGAGCTGAACAGTTGCAACACCAGTCTTTTCTGAGGAAACCCTCTGGTGAAGTGCGTTTTAAGGTTTCTTTCATTGTGATTGCTTTGAAAAAGTGAAACATTTGAATTATTTCTGCATGTCTTACTGGTCTTACTGATTGAGGTGCTTAGACTGAATATTATATTTTCATATTTTGAAAATGGCTTTTCTCTCTTACGCTTTTGTGCCACTACCTGAATTATTGCATGAGTAGCTGGGTCACCAACTAAGTTGCGTCTGCAATGAACTCTCCATTAAAGTCTCCTATTATTCCAACAGAACAACTCTGCCTTAGATGCCTCTAATAAAGTTCTACCTCACTAGAGCCACACTAAAAGGTGTTTAAGGAAGCAAGAGCTCACTATACAGGCAATTTGCATTCCTCCAGAAATATGTGCTTCTTAATTTAAGAAAATCTGCTTGTTGGATCATACACTTGAGTATGTTTTTGAACTTGTGAAAAATAATGTAAAGGTCTCAGTTACTCTGGTTTTCTTATGCTGTTCTGACAACACTACAGTGTGGGATTTCTTAAAAAAAACAAAACACACTGGCAGAAACGATTACAAAGAAAGGAATACTAGATATTTTTATCATGATGCCCTACTCAGATAAGCTCTCTACGACAACATTAAAAATCCTCAGGTCCTCCTCAGAGATTCAGCCAGTACTACCAGATCTTTCTTTCCAGTTAGTTTTATATCCAGCTTTTCTCAGCTCATGAATCGGCTGCCTTTTCAAAGCCAAGCCTGATCAGAAGGCTACATTCTCTTTCAAATGTTTGTCAAACTACAACTCTGTTAATGATCTACAAGTTTGCTTGTTCTGGAAATCCACACTTTGTATTACACTTTCTTTTGGCTTAACCTTACACTGGCAATGTGATAATTTTTTTCTTCATTTTCAATGTTGCGCTTCAAAGCTTCTGTTCTAGCCAGATTAAACTATTTCAACACCCTGCTTTGGGAGAGGGATAACCAATAAAAGTATTTTGAAAAATGAGGCTGTAAATTGTAAAATTACACTCTGAAATCCAAGGAACTGAATGATGAAATTCAAGCAAATGAAGGCTGAGAGAGAAAGAAAAAATTCTAGGAAGTGTTTCTGAAAGACGAGGTGCAACAGAAGCCTCCTGTATGGTTTCCTATTAAAAGCTGTGAGGAGAAAAAAACCTTGGATAACGTTAATTACATAAGCAAAATCAAATTATTTTAGACTATGAACAGAATAAGAATGAACAAAGTAAAGGATGTTCATTGGCAAAGACCACTCTCCCATTCCCAAGCTCAGATGACAACAACATGGCTAACATCTCTGTTGTGGACACTAATACAGGGCAATGCCAGGATCTAAATCATTCCTCACACAATGCTGCAAAGCTTCACTAAGAGAATAGCAGTATTGTGCACTGAAGATTATTTATTGACTAAAACCTAAACTTTCCCTGTGAAATTGTTGTATTTTTTAAATAAAAAACAGGAATATAAAGCCTTTTGCCTAACACAGCAATGAAGAAGAAAGTAATTGAACTCATTTAAATATCCAGGAAGTCAGAATCCTTGAAGGAAAACTCTCCTTGGTCGAAAAATATAAATGATCCATTATCTTAAGGGAAAATATACATCTTTTAAAACCTTCTCAGAGAGGTTTCAGATATCAATACTATCATCTAGCTATAACAGTGAACCTACCATGCTTTCTGATAGCTACTTCTACCATCGAAGAAGAAAAGCGTTCCAACTAAAATTTTATAGTTCAGTGTAAGTAAATTTACAATGATCTGCACATTACAGCTTTTTGTATGGAGCTGAATTGTAAAGGTGCATTAATAGCAGACAATATTTTAATGGAAGATTAGAAAAACACTTACTGTCATCCATTGGCTTAAATCTGATGATCACCCAGTCTGACTGCTTATTTTCTGACTCTGCTCTGACTCGTAAAATATAGTCTCCATATGCAGACAGAGAAGAGACATCGCACTCTGTGAGTCCCGTGTTTGTGCTCAAGTTTTCAAATGTGCCTTTAGGGAAATTGATGCTGTATGGAAGAGTGGCGTAGAAGTATCTGATGCATAAATTATAAATGATGAAATATCTTTCCTCTCAATTAACTGGAAAAGTGGCAGATCTATTTGTTAACACAGCCAATTACGACTTATGAACGTGAAAGATCAGATCAAATATATATGAAACATTAGTAGTAGTATGTACATGCACATTATGCATTTTATACTTATCTATATTATTTTGTGAAGTTAGTGATTAAGACTATGATTCAGAAAACAAATGCCCTTTTCTTGACAGTGATTACAAAACTTGATTCAACAAGACAGTAGATATTAGACGAGGTTGTAAATATTAGACAATACTGCTATGCTTGGCTTTGCTGTCTAATTCTGACTTTCTTCAAAACCGCCCCTAGCCTTTCCTTATATGCATGAGAGCTGACTGGGAACCATGCGATACAAGATAATGCTCTTTTCGTTTTGCATCACATGTCTACCCAGGAATGTGGTGGTCAATATGTAATTGCTACAAGCACTCAGAAAAACCTCCTTTCAACTACAGTGGCCTGCACCCATTTCAACTGTAATCAGTTTGGAGATTTCTCCTCAGCAGACCCCTACCTGTGGGTGCTATCTTCTCAACTTTACTTCCTGTCCCTTTTTTCCCCAAAGAATTCAACCTTTTGCAGGACTGTGAGACCTTTGACTCAACACGTGGGTTTTTTTTTCCAAGCACTGAAGCAGGTAGGGACTCTAACTCTGGGCTAGGGAATTTGCAGCACATCTGCACATAACCCTTTTCCTGATAGGAAAAGACCAACTCAGAGGGACGCAGTGGCAAAACCAAGTCAAAATTAAACCAACCCACCAAACCGGACAGAAGGAGACCTCAGAAAACGTGTCCTAAGTTTAGAGGCACTCAACTGAAAAGCTGCCCGGCTGCAGTTCATCAGAAATTTCTACTAAGGGCACAGACAAGCAGCCTGCCCTGGTGGCAAAGGACAAAATGCTGGTGTCGGTAAAGGACTAGGTAACGTAGACATGCTCAGCAGGACTAAGTCTGCTGAACAGCGGATAACAACTCCATGACAGAGAAAAACATACACATAGTTAATAACAGTCAACATTAAAATGCGTTTCCAGCTCCAAGAAAGTATGTACAAAACAGCTCTGGATGTAAAACGTGTAGAACATGCCTCTGCCCTGTTATTTAGCTCGGAAAAGAAGCCTTTCAAAGGTAAAAAGAAAGAGACAGCTCCTGATCTTCTTGCAAAGGAGGGAACACATCACAAATACATGCAGCTGTAAAATGTGAATTTCTGAGACAGCTTACAAATAAACAAATTAAAAAAAAAAAGTACAGCTCCCCCAGCCTTACCTCTTAAACTGCACAGTGTAAGTTATATTTCCTTTGTGAAACCTAGGTGGATCCCACTGTAAAATGCTATGAAGGTTAACCGAAATAATTCTTGCATTTTGGGGCTTTGACACTATTCCAAATACTATAGAAGCAATCAAAAAACAAACAAACATTTTAGTATGCGTTCCTCCCGTGACTTCTCAGTAATCCAAAACATAAACAGAGCCTTCTTCCCTTCCTGCCTCACCCTCTCCCTGTTTTTACAGAATTTAATATGCACTAGGTGCAATCTGGCAATTAAGTCAAACCCTCAATACCTATCGTTCATCCTGAGCTTACGCAACGAAAAAAATTAGCTAACACCGATCATTTCCAGTAAGTACTTTCTTTATGATATCATCATTTATTATGAACGACTTGTTATTGCCCAAGACTTAGTGACTATCAGGGTATGCACATGAACTTTCACTGAGTTGCCAAAATAGCATTTTTGTAAGCAGTGCTCCAGTAGTACTACTGAAACAACACGGATGTGCGGATTGATTATTCGCTGAAGATGACCGCGAACGATCTTTCTACGCAGACGTGGGTGTAGGGCTGAAAGAATCCAAAAAGAAAAAGCGGGGGCTCCGGAGGCGCGAGAGGGGGGCTCCCGGCCGGCAGAGCCGCCTTCGCACGGGCGCTGCGGAGCACCGAGGCCGCCACGCCTGCAAGAGCACGGCTCCGCTTGCACACGGGCCTCCCGCCACCGGCACGCAGGGAGCTGCCCCAAGCAGGAAGGGCAGCCGCGGCCTCCCGGCGGGCGGAAAGCGGGGGCGGGCGCCGGCCCGGGCGAGCCGGGAGCCCTCCCCGCGCCGGGCAGCGCCAGCCGCCCCCCCGAGCTCCGGGCGCCCCTCTCCCACTCACCGCCCAGCAGCAGGCAGCTGCAGAGGGCGCACCGCAGCCCGGCGCCCATGGCGGCTCCCGCGCCGCCCTCAGCCGCTGCTGCTGCTCCGCCGCCGCCGCGCCATGGCCCCGCGCGCCGCCGCCGCCGCCGCCAGCCCTTCCGCGCCGGGGCGGGGCGGCCCCGGGCTCTCCCCCGCCGCGCCCCGCCCGCCGGCGCCGCCTCCCGCCCCGCTGCCCGGCCCGCGGGGGAAGCGCCGCGCCGCGGTGCCGCGTGTCCCCCCCCCCGCCCCGTCAGCCTGGCGCTGCTCGCCGCCGCGGAGGAGCTTCTCCGCCCCGCGGCATTTTATCGCGGCTGCGCAAATAGCGCTGAGGCCAGCGTGAAGGGGCTAAACAGACTGCAGCCGAACCACAGGAGCAAGCCTGTTTCGGAGTGAAAGTCCCACTGCCAGCACGCGGAGTTTCACCTGAGGCAAGGTCTGGAGCCCTGGTTCGGGGATGCAGCCTGCAGTGACTGCAGCAAAGAGGCCCATGCCACTACTTCTGCCAGAATGCTTTGCAGCCCTGATCAAAAGCTGGGTACACTTTTGGGGGGAAGTTTTCTTTTATTCACACAGTAAGTGTTCTCAAACTATTACTTTTGCCACTGAAAATACCAGTTCTTTTTCAGGGCTTAATACATTTGTTTCTGGCCCATTTACCACCTCCTATTTAATAAATGAGGCTACAAGGCAATTCCTGCCTTCCCTGGGATAGACGCAGCTCCACCGCCCTCACTTACCTATGAGCAGCTCCACTGGCTTCTACCATCGTGCAGAGACTTACACAAACAGATACTCCAGAAGCAGCACACAATTATAGGGTCCCCATGAGCAAAGTTTTCACCTACTAATTCTATGGATGATGTGCAAATCTGCAAATATTTACTTTGTAACGATCCAAGGTGTCAGGTACTTACATCTATTTAGTTCTTAAAGGTAGTACAACAGATAGAAACTACTCTCTGCTGTCCTGATGAAACGATGACTGCCAGCCACATCAGCCAGCCACAGCTTGTGGGCAGGAAAGTAACATCTAAGTAGAGCTTCAGAGGGTGCAAAGAGTTGGTTTCTCAGCTACCTGCCACCTAAAAGCCTTCCCATAAGGAATAAATTCTCAGCAGGCTAACTCAGGCAGCTTTTCAAAGGTATGGAGGAGCCAAAGTAAAATGAAAATTTACACCACATAGGCTACAGGTTTTCACACCCTTGTCTATGAATTTTCACAAAGCACAAGTGTTACAGAATAACTTTACACTGCAGTAACTGTTTCTTAAAATGCTTTTATGACATTAAAAATGTAGTATACATTAACTGCACAGAATTATAAAAACATTAAAAAATGAGGTTTATATAATGCCTTGATTCCCATTTAGGACAATACTTCTGTAAGCTTCTGAGTATTTTTACCTTCCTCTTTGTGATTTCACTTGTTCAGCTTTCTCTACACAAACATCCATGCACAAATCACTGTATTGACTTGAATACAGGGCTACCTTGATGTCTGCAATCCATCTGGCAAAACAGATTTCACAGTAACACACCAACAGAGCTAAGAAATAATAGCAGAGATTCCTTTCATATTACTGTTCTTTCCAACACTGATAGTCAGAAGGCCTGGTTAAGAGACCAGCCACTTCCTATACCATAAACTCCTCATAGGCACCACTGAACTGCAAAATGAAATAACTGCTCTGTATCTCTGCCACATCTTAGCATCTGAACAGTCATCTGGGTTTCTCTGTAGATAATACAAGCCGGACCATACCTGAAGATACCACAGCAGTATTTGTTAAAAGTGAGTCTCACTTATTTTCAATGTACAGGCATATACCTTCAAGAATGTTAAAAAAGAGAAAGACCAAATCTGTGTTCAGTCCAGAAACAGACAAAGCAGACAATATACATTTGTATGTTATAAAATAGTGGTTCTCACTTATTCATCTTCTTATGTATTCAGTTTTTTGGTCCATATCTGGATCTGATGAATCACTTTCATCAGAACTAGAAGAATTTTGCCATTCATGAGAGACATTATGACAGAGTGGTTTCTGCACACTTCCTGTGTCATCAAGGAGTTCTGATTCAAAAGCACCAGAATCTTGCCAGTCAACCTTATCTTCCTGGTAAGAGAGAAGAGCAGCAGAACTATCTTCATTCTCTTCAGAGGTTCCCAGCAGCACAGTTTTTAAGTTTATGGTAAAGCAAGCACTGTTCCTTGACCCAGAAGAGGAGGTACAATTTTCCTCAGAGAAAGGATTAATTAACTCTGTACTTGCACCTTTATCTTCTTCAATGTCCACTTCATTCTCTTCAAAATCTTCTAGGTCAGTGTCTGGATTTTGACTTGCCTGACTGCTGCTGTTTTCACATGTACTCTCTGTACAGCATTGCACAAATGCACTTGACGTGTCAGAGGAACAAGGCACTCTGCTCAAGACATCACGCCTTGTATAGTCATGATTACTTCTGTCATTGCTTTCATCATCGTCATCTTCATCGCTGCCATAGCCACTACATTCCTTTGCCTTTTTTTTAACCTCTTTAGAAATGATCTCTACAGAAGTTATTTCTTCAGATTCAAATATAAAAGGTGAATAGGCTAATGTATTGATGAATACCTAAAAGAACAAAGAGAATTAAAAAAAGAACCAAATTTACACACACACACACAGAATTATGAAAAACATGAGGTTATCAAACAAATGGTTCTCCCTGTACCATGTTTCTGGCCTTTTCTGCAGAGCTCAAAGCATCTAGAACTATTCCCTCTTCTCCGTTCCCATAAACATGAAACCCTGCACTACAAATCAAGGCACACTCACAGAAATGACTGCTAGTACCAAGCAGCATCAGACACAAAGTGTTTTAATTCTCACTTTTGAGATAACAAAGACTAAAAGCTCATTTCATAAATACATCTTGGACCTGAGGTGAATCTTGCAATTCTCTGCTAGCTCTTATTATTACCATGCTGAAGAAGAGAAGCCTTACATGAGTAATAATTTTAGTGTCCATTAGAAAGTTACCATTTGAAGCAACGACCTGTGTAACATCCTAAAACCCATTTTCTTTGTTTTACTTGCTGCCCTTCTGAGGATTACTGAAGGCTGAAGCATTGGAGAAAAAATGCTGAAAATAAGAGATTACCCTTAGAAGCTACTTGGCAGAGCCATGTTGAACAATCTTAAGGACAGAAAAGTAAAGTCATAGCAAAGAACAGAGAGATGAGAAAAAAAGTCTTAGAAAAAGTTGAGACCAATCTGCTCTAGCTATGTTTGTAGAAAATGGTAAAGGTTTAGGTAAAAAAACAAACAAGCAAGCAAAAAACCCCCAAAGAATGAAATGCGAGAGAAATCACAGACTATACATAAAGAAGAAGAAAGCCAAGAAATGGACAGAAATGAGACCCCAGGCATCTTATTCTTGCTTGAAGTTTAGTGGCAATTAACTTTAGCAAATAACAATGACTTCTTCAAGTGTTAAAATATGACACTGTCTCACAGAACAAGATTATTTTATTCAAAATACTGGAAAAATTTAAGTGATATGTTACCATTATCTTCCTTTCTTCATGAACTTAACTGTTCTTCCCTAATCATGGACTTCTGCCAATCACGGACTTCTGCCAATCACTATACCTGACTAAGAATAGTATGGCATCTGGAAGGTAATGCAGGTACTGCTTGCCTTGTGTATGTGACCCTCCATGAGTAACTGTTCTTCCAAAGCTAGATTGTTTCTTTTGTCTTTTGTTTTCATCCAACCCCAATATTCAAGTAGGTTATGACAGCCTGGTCACAATAGGTAACTTCTGAGAAACTACATTAGCTCTACATTCCTGCAGAGATAATTTGCATATAAATTTCCTTTTTTTCTATTAAGTTTTCCACTATCAGACATCCTTTTTACTACTTCCTGTTCACAAGAAAATACAGTAAGAAATCATAACTGAGCCTGGAGAAGGAAGTTGGACATTAGGCCACACAGAGAAGTGGTCCTCAACTCTGCTGCATAACTATTCTGGAGGTAACAACTAGGATACTTTTCTGGCAGGGAAGTATCTGCAAGATAACTGTACCCCAATCTATAACATGAGATACACGTGAAACTTAAAGGCTGGGAACCTACTAGGTATATCTGTTTTCACTAAAGAGGATGTTTCCTTTGACTCAAAAGCTACTGCTGATGTTACAGAGCAGACAGGCTTCCTGAGAAACAACAGTGTTTGAAGACTGCTTCCTCAAAGCAAAATCTCAACTCTACAGGGGTCTGTGATGATCTGTCCTTTGTCTCCTTGTCGATGTGAACGGAGAGTAAGTTCTTATCTGCTACATGTGAGACCATTTCCAATAACTTCTTTGCAACCATCATCCAGATTTTGCTTTCTCACCAGGCTACTGAACTGTTAATTTTAGCACTTTTTTCAGATGCTCTCCTTGTCCCCTTTTGTGGACAATAAGCAAGAAGCATAGCTCTAGAAAGAATGCCTTAGACCACTGATACTGACTCTTTACTTCTCCAGATCTGCTTAAGTAACTGGCCCATCTTTTGTGAATTTGTGAGCTTCAGAGACCAAACATCCCAATTCTAGGCCATATTTATGCTTCATGACAGGAACAGTATGCTCAGACTGGGACTTAAAGCTACCTTTTGTCTTTTTAGCTTGGCGTCCTAAGGAAACGTGGTGAAGAAAAAACCTTGAAGGCAAATTTAAAATATTTGCTTTCAATTGTAGGAACTCTCAAATGCCTTTATATAACTCCGGCACCCAGGGACCTTGCTAAACTATCCTCAGATCTTCAGGGAATGATCTGATTCTCAGTGTAATAAATGGGAAGTTTCATTCAGTTGTAGTGGGGACTGGATTTGTTCCTGGAGTGGAGCAGAATGCTGCAAGATGAAATGAAGCTATGTCGGGCAAAAGGTACCAGAAACCACTTTGCTAAGGAACAACCAACACCGAGTTTTCAGAGCATCCTTAGCAACTCTGTCAGGAATTAGGTTTTCTCCCTGTGTACCTCACCCGAGAACTGAAATGGTTTTCATTTGGAATTATTGCTCTGGCTCGGATGGTGGAAGACATCTGACTGGTGCGGCAAGGATTTACATATAAGCTAGTTTTCAAAGGGGAAGGGGTCAATTATCCCATGCCGGACACACTGCTGTGGGGGCTAGCTTGCATCTGGCTACAGTAAAGAGTTCTTTTAAAGTTAGGCTGGGGAGTCTCCCTGTCATTACAACTTGCACACTCTAACTTGTCCCAGAAGTAGCAAAAAAAGTTTTTGAAAAAAGACTGAATATTTACATCACATAATACACCAGATTCAGTAGCCTACAGATGATCTTTGAAAGTTTGAAAGAAGTAAACTCCAAATTTAACAACATTAAATTCTGTGCACTTGTGTAACTTTTACCTAAGGCATATTATTAGAAATTATTTCTGTTCAGTTCAGATGGTGAACTTCCTCTCCCCACCCAGGAAGGCTAAATATGAAAATTAATACATACCAAGGTATGTGGAAGTGATTTTTTTTGAAGAATAAAACCTCCTGCATACATACAGCTCATAATGACAATGATCATCAATGAAAAACATACAGCACCTGTGATTGTAGCTATATGATAATCTGCAAGTGAAAAAACATGAACGAAGTTTCTAATGATCACATTTCATATTATACGTTCAGAACAGCTATTTAGAATTGCAGAATAATTTTAGTTAGAAGAGACATCTAGAGGTCATCTGATCCAAACCCAAAACAAGATCAAATTCAAGGTTAAATTCAAGAATTAAAATAAATAAATTATTTAATCTTTGACAACTATTTATGCAGTCAGTGTAGATGTGTACACTTAGCAGGATTAACAATAGATGTGCAGCCCCCAAATGGAAGGGCTTTCATATTTTATTTATAAATCCCCCAAATGCTCATCACTTGGAAGATACTTTCTCTCTTACTATTTTCAGAATTAATTGACTTGTAAATCTTGCTATATTAAAACAAAACACTTGCACAAAATCAAGTCAGACAATCCATTCTGGACCATAGAACAGTTACCTTGTTGAGTTATAGAGTCAGCAGTTACACATTTCCAGGCTGATGAGATGGAATTTTTATTTAGAGACGCGGAGACCATAATGGACACACAATAATTTCTATTTGGATACAAATCTTCAATGACCGTATTAAAAATTTCTCTAGTCGTTCTTTCACGTGGCCTCTGCCATGAAAGACAATGTTTTAAAGTCAGCTATTTGCCTAAGAGAGATCCCCAATCCCTGAAAAAACATTATGTCTATTTCAGTGAAATAATGCAGTAGTAAGTACTGAGTTAATGAAACTTTTTACAAATGAATTAAATTTCACTTGAGGGTATTAGTTCTTTGAAATGGAAACTTTCATTTGCAAGAAAGAAAATCTATGTGTATTTCCAGCAGTTTTGCCCTGGATTCAGCAAGCCAAAACATTCCCAAAGAGGAGAATGCTTTCTCATATTTTTCTAATATTGAAACGTTCACGCAAACATTCATTTCAATAAGCAGTTGCAGGATCTGGAGGGCATCTGCTTCATGGAGATATGTTTTGTTCAGGTTCAGTTAAAACTTCCTCACATTTTACCAGATCAGAAATCCTGTTTGTACTCTGACCCTTCACTTAGTGCCTACCAGATGCCAATTCTTAAGGGTTTGTTGCTGTTAACAATTTAGACTATAGTCTCACTGATGGCTGCCTGGTCAGACACCCTGAGATTTCCATTCAGCTCCTGGGCTATTATTTTCTGCCAAGTAAGCAGGGTGTGCTTGTATTATTCAAAACTCTGTTTTGGGGGTTGTCTTTAGGCAGCCCTAACAGCCTTTCATCAAATTTGTTACTCTGTCCTAGCCCTTGAATCAGGCCTTCTCAGAAACTCAGCTGTTTCTACAAGAGTCTAGGTGTTCATACAGTGCTTGCGTTGTTGCAGTTAGAAGTTGTTACCTTAAAAGTAATTCTACATTAAAAGCTGTTACCTTAAAAGTAATTCTACTCTGTGTAATTCCTTAAAAAAGTTTTTTTTTTTTTTTAAACACTCTTCAAATATATCCATCTTCACAGATTATTAAGGACTTGATTCAAAACCTTGGAAGGGAACTACTTTTATTATTGTTTACTACATCTCAGCTAACAAGCTTAACTAAGTGGGGCTAGGTTAATAATTCTCATACTACAGAAGACAATATTATTAAATCTATCCTATTTCAGCAATTAGATACTGCTGAAAAGTACTCAGTGCACAGGCTGACTGACAGAAAGGCTTGCTCTAATGTGATATTGTCAGGGGGAAAAAAAAAGGATGAAATTGATGGGGAGTAGAGGGAAATTTTTAAACATTTCGGCATCAAATTGTTATTAACATGTGAAACTGCAAAAACGGGCATTTCACAGGAAGTCAGTGGTTTACCCAGCCAAGAGTTTCATCTCTAGTTTTAGCTGATGTCAAGATGCCTACCTGAAGCCTATTTGTGAAACACCATATTATCAAAGATTAAAAAAGAGCAGAAGAATTTCCTTTTCTCTCTCCAAATGTTGGTCATCATATGCCCCCTTGAAGCAACCTCGCATAGATTCTACATGTATGAAAGTGCCAATGATATTCCAATTCAGAAACCAGGGAAAAAAATCTCTGTGCTAGGCAAGCTGTGGTCCTTCTCCTGTAACTCACAGTAAAATGAGCTAGACTGATTAAATGCCTCATCTGTCTGACCTGCTGTTCAAAACTTCCAGTACAGGCAGTCTACCCTCTGGTTAGGCAGTTTATTCCAGTGCTTTGCCAGTGCCAATATTAATCACTCTCTTGATGCTCTACTTAAAATCTTCACTGCTGCAATTTCAGTTCGCTGTTTTTTGTCCCAGTCAGAGTAAACAGTTTATTTCTTCCTTCTTTGCAGTCAAAGTTTATATAGTGAGAGACTCAGGCCTCTCAACATGCTTTGCTTGTTTACGCTAAGCAGTTCCCTACTCTTCTAGTGTTTCCTCACAGGCCATGGTTCAGGACCCCTCCACAGTCCTCACTGTTCCTTTTAGGATCCAGCTCAACTCGTCTGTGCCTTTTTTGAACCTTGGAATGGACACAGTGCTGCAAGTCGGCTTTACAAGCACTAAGTATGTAAAAAAAACCAATTTCCTATAGGTTCTCTATGGTACATTTCTACATCCACTATGATGTGGTCTCTCTCTCTTTATATTTTTTGGTAACACTGGACTCATGTCTAGCTTGTAATATTATAGAATGCGCTCATCCTTTCTGGCAAAACTGCTGCCTATTTAGCTGTTTCCTCTCTACTCATTGTGTAGCTCACTATTCTTCACTCTTCTGCCTTGCATTGTTCCTTACTGAATTATCTGCTATTATTTTAAGATGATTTCTCCATTCTGTAAAGATTGTTTCAAATTATAATCCTGCCCATCTACCTCTCTAATTCAGCATTCAAACCAAGAGTAAAAATCAAGAGCAAAAAAAACCTTATTAGTACCAGACCCAGAACAGGTTGTTGGGGAACCAAACTGGATACATATTTTCTGTTTCACAGAGAACCACTGAACTGCTTTCTGAGCGTGATTTTTCTATTAGCTGCGTATACAGCTACTAGTAGCTTCAGTTAAACCATATTTCCCTTGTCTTCCTGGAGAAGAATCACTTGAGCCAGTGCCCCATGCTTGACTTCTGTAAAGATACAGCGCAAATAGTGTTTTTTTCCTAGGCCTGCCACTATGGTGCAGAAGGAAGCCAAGTTCACTCTTGACAGATGATGTTGGCTCTCCCTTTGTTTTCTTCCAAGTACTTTCTATTCATACATTTGCTTCTGTGAACCTGCTAACCACTAGGGCCATTTTATACTTTGTTTTCCTTTTTTCTCTGAAGCACAAATAAAACTAAAAGATCTTTACCTTATGCTGTCCATCACGTGTTTTCAGTATTATCTCATAATCAAGCTCTTCATATATATCAATTAAAGACAGCAGCTTTTCATTTTTTCTGAAGTGAGATGTTGGCAGCTTTACAGTGATATTTATGCAGTTTGGACAGGAACTTATATTAACTTCTGGTGGTCCCAGGAATGCTATCCAAAAAAGAAAGGGAGGGAGGGGAGAACACATGTTTTGCATTCAGTACTGATTTAATTTCTATGATGGATATACAGCTGACTGATCAGAATCTAGAGTATATCACTTGTATATCCAGAAGGCCTTGAAGCATATAAGTTCCAAGGTCAAATTGCCAGTGATGGAGAATCAGCCAGACCACCTGGTAGTTTGTTCCACTGGTCAGTTCTAAACACGTCTCTTGTTTCTACCTCAAATTTGGCTACCTTCAGCTTCCAGTCAGGACATGGTGTTATGCTTTGTTTGCTAGACTGAATAAGCCTGCTAGCACAGTAACTAGTGGCCAAGGCACCTTCTGATCCTTTCCTTTATTAAACTAATTGCTGAAGGACTGAGGACTTTCACCTCTGAGGGATGTTCACAAATCCTTTAGGGTTTTTTGGGGCTATTCTCCCAATCCCATCCAATTTTTCAACATTTCTGAGACCAGAAGTGGACAGAACAGTGGCTACCAGTGTTGAATTCTGACATAACATAAACTCCCTATTTCTCCTCTGTAGTCCTCCAATTGGAGGGTACACCCATTACCTTCCATGAAAGTTAAATAAAAGTAACTTTTTCAGAACAAGTGAGCTGGATTAGTATAAAGTTACAGAAACTGTCTATTGTCAGTAGCTTTAGTCTCAGCACACCACTAACCATCGAGCTCTCCAAACAGACATTCCTTAATCTCTTTCTATCTTTCTTCAAAACAGAATTCCAGAAGCACAACTCCAGGTTGAAGCCACCTCTGGCATTAGAAGATAGCACTACTAAGAAGTGTCTTCTGGTAGGAGCAAGTAAAAGGAAAAGAGCAGGCTGATGAACAAACAGATAAACCTCTTTCCCAACATCTAGAATGGACATGATATTTCTTTAATTCCTAACACCGACTATTTGAAGACATAAAATCTTTTAAAAATATATTGCTTTAAGCATCTTATGCACTTACTGATTTTTACTTTGTGCTTGTGAATGCTCAACATGATACTATTTCCTTCACACACACACGTTTCAAAACCAGGAATGGTGTCCATTTATCAGAACCACTTTAGCCACACATTTCAGAAAGCTATCTGTATATTTTATGTTGTTATGCACAAGATCATACACCAACTCATATTCTCTCATATAAAGGAATAAAGCTAGCAACCAAATTAGCTTGGAGTGTCTTACTGTAAAGTTAGCAGAATATCATTATATGCAACTAGAAATAAAAACTACCAAAATGAACAAATGCAGACAGAGAACTTACTATCAGTAAATGGCATAAAATGAAATGCAGAAGAATTGAATACTTCAGTTCCCACAAAGCTCTGAACCAATGTAGAATACTGAATGGAAACATCTTTAAAATCCTCTGTCAGATTGCACAAGAGTTGCGTAATATCTGAACACTGTTCAGCAGTCTTCCATTTACTGTAAATTGAAATAAAAAGAAAAAATCAAAATAATCTGTTACCTGCTTTAAGAAAGCATTTCTGAAGAAAACAATAAAAATTGACAGATGTATTGGATCAGATCACTGTTCCTGCTCAATGTATAAGCAAAAATAACTTATAACATCCAAATTATTTTTGACTGTACTCTCATTCTAGGAAAGCAAGAAAAATGTATTTCAAAGACCTTAAAAAATAGCAAAACCAAACTCAGATGATCAAGGGGTAGGGGGCAGGGGGAATGTGAAAGTAGTACCAGTTTGGTTCTGTTCCCACTGCAACCAAAGTCACTGCTGTCATTCTCACTGGAGGACCAGAACACAGGAGTAGTATTCCTTCCTGCTTTGCACATTCTGTGATGATAAACTTGAAGAATGCAACCTCTTCTCAAGACAGTCCCTCCACCATCGCTAGTAACATCTGATGCTCCTTACAGTCAGAAAGGCCCATCTGCTTGTCCACATTTACACATACCCGCACATACAAAGCTAACTTTGCTTGCATTTTATTTGTCCTTAATCTTTTGTTTTCTTTATTTCAATAGCATATTTGTTTAGTCAGGGCTTGTATCTCATAGTGTGCTTTCACACCACATTGCATGAAGGGGCCCTAATGCAAGTTGGAGCTCCTAGATTTTACTATCATAAATTAAAAAAAAAAAAAAAAAAGAAGGATAATCCCCTCTACTGACAATATATTTGAAGGTTGCTTCTGATGTGAGTTATGTTTTATGTGCCTTAGACTAGCCATGGACAAAACAGCATTTGACCTGTAACTTCAAATATGATTCTCTTTCAGGCCTTTCTTTTCAAGCTTAGTTGTGCCATAAAGACCCAGAATAGTTATGTACATAGGGAAGACATACAGCATTAAAGAAACTGCCTACAAAGATTTTAGATAAATGACACTGAAATTAAATATACGAATTAGATAAATCGGTTCTATATCAAATGGCCAGCCTCCTCAGCCCACATTCCCAAATCTTCATGTGTCCAAGAGTCACAAGACATACACCACATCCTTCAGAGAGACAAGAATAGGGTAAGCTCCAGAAATGGCTGTGGTGCAGGGGGAAGATGGCTCCTCAAAACCCCACCACTCCACGTCAGATAGGACATGCAGATGGGTACCAGGGCAACCAGCAGGGCTGATCTCAGCAGCCCCAGTGGCTCATTTACTCCTATAGTCAGTAGTCCTGGTTACCTTGCAGGTCTCCAGGAGCTCTGCCCCAAAAGCTAGCCATGTGTCATAGCTCCAAACAAGAGAGCTACTCTTGAACAATTTTGTAGCTACAAAACATCTACCAGTCACCTTTACAACTAGACACCTTGGCAAAATCCTGTTTCCAAAAGAACAGCTCAGCTGAGCAAAGGTCAGTCAGTTCTTAGTGCTCCTGAATACTTCTCCACTAGACCTAGCGCACTCTATTTATTAAGGTATAGCCATTTCAAGTGATGACAAAGAACAGGGTGCAAAAAGAAATTATTAATAAATCCAACCGCAAATGTCTCTGGATTTTTTTGAAATTGCTTCTTTTCCATGATACATATTCATGCTGTAAACAAATTGTAGTAAACTTAAGTGAGGCATAGCTAATTATATGGTAAAGCCCAATTCCTTCCTTTTTATCTGATAAATAGCAAATTATAGAAGAGCCTTTGAGTGGAAAAACAGACAAACAAAAAAGACGCAGGCTGAGTATTTTGAGTAGGGAAACATTAAAAGTAAAATTTGTATCCTATAGGAAATCAGACATACCTGCGGTCAGTGTACAGCACACGATAGTGTGTTGGCACAGTTAGATCACTTCCTGCCTGCCAGGACAAAACGTGCTGGAAATTGTGAGATTTCATTTGTAGGTTGAGAGGTGGTCCTCTCACAGATCTTTCTAAAAAGAAAGAAATTAAACATATGACATGAAGAGGAATGGCAAACAAATGCAAGACTGCATCAATTCTAATCAATAAACCCCATTAAAGCAGCCTAATATCAGCCCCAAAATAAAGCAACTATGGAATAGCACTGAGTTCAGCACAACAGCAACCAATTCAAAGACTGTCCTGCTGTGCTTTATTTGTATGAAGTTCCTTCTTCAAAAGGCATAAAGTTGTAAAATGATGCTTGGTGAGAACATGCGAGTCTTTTGTAAAATGTTAGAAAATACATTTGAAACAGTAAGAACTCTTACCAGGCAAGCTGTAACAAGCTGTAGACAGAATGCTGATGTATGCTGGAAAATGAAACCATATATTAGTACATTTGTATGTCTACAGTATCTGATTCATGAGAAGTATTAATTTACTACTGGCAATATTAATTTGCAACACTTAAAGATAATACTAACTACTCTCTCAATGGAAGTGCTTCTGTAGCCCCTTAACTTTCTATGCGGGTGGGTTCTCTCTTTAACATTTTCCTCCTCCTCCTCCTCCTCCTCTCCTCTGCCCTTTCTTCCATTTTTTCCATTTTCCCCAGTATGGATGTCCCTTTCCAATCAGTCATTGAATCAAGACCCCTAGCAGCCAGTTCTTTGATAACTGTGCTGTTTTTCAGGCTCATGCTGATCCCTGGTAAAAGGGGCTGAAGTCTCAGTTTGAACAAACTTACTTAAGAAGTACTTATCAAATATTGTCTTAAGAGAGTTCTAACTGCATCTCCGGTAGCTCACTCCATTTATTAAACACCATGTTAAGACAGGACAAGAATCTTAGAACTGGTCTGCAAAACGATAGATATTGCAGCTTGAAGAACATGACAATCATCTTCACAGATGTCCTTCTTCGCTAAATGTAGGGAGTCTTCAATGCTGTAGCTTAACAACTTCAGGATATAATTCACTGTTTTCAATCAGCTAACTCTTTTAACTCTCTCTATTCCAGTTGCCTCTCTTTTCCAAAGTAAAGTTCATGTCCTGTTTCTGTAACATTCCCCTATGGGTGCTTCTAACTCTTTCTCCCACTCTATTATCTGCCTGTAAAAGAAACAAAAAAAAATGGACATTGTGACATGCATACACTTCTTGCGTCAAAGGGCACAGTTAAGGCCACATTCAGCCTGTCAGTCAGGCCTATAATCTGAGTATCCTCTTGAGCTCAGCTTTCTCTTAGCTCCTGACATCTAGAGCTTCCCATCTCTTTAAAAAAAACACAACCCCCCCCCAAACAAAAACAAACAAAAAAACCCAACACACCCATAAGAGACTGGCCTTTCATCCAGATTCTCACTTCATTCTTTTTCACTGGCCTTGACCAACCCAGTCTTGTGTTATTCATCTCTATTCAGAGTGTTACTTCAAGTCATTCTTTTAACTATTGTTTTGACCATTCTAATTTTTTCCTGAGATACTTACTTCCGGCTTACTTCCCACTGCCCAGTGTGACAAATATAAACTTCTGGTTTTCATTTTCAAGGTTTTGTGACCTATCCTTTGTTTCTCCTCTTGCTGATGAGATACTAACTCCCACCCTCAGTTGGCCAGAGAAGTCATTAGTTTAACTGCAAACAAGCATGGTTTTCCTCATGCCTTAAAGGAATTCTCTGGAAACATCTGCAAAATTACTTCATTATTTTCCCTAGAATTCTTCTCCAAAACCTCCCTTTGGTCACAACAATTAACCCTCTACCCCAATAATAAGACAATACCCAAAACACTGCTGGCCTGATACCACTGTCGACTGTGTTGATTGATACTGCCTTAACATGTTCTTTTATTCTCCTCATCTTGGCTAGAATGGTAGCTCCTGTACCTCGGAGAACGTCTTTCAGATTTTACATTTGTGCAGCAACTAGCACAGTAGCACTCTACTAGTCCATGACCAAGGCTCTCAGGTGCCACACTACTACAAGTAACAGAACTCTTTCCTGTGTTAATAAGACGTGACACAACAAGAAAGATCCTGAAAAGATAAAAGAAGTCTGAGACTTACCAAAAAAAAAAAAAAAAAAAAAAAAAAAAAAAGGAAATCTACAAATAATGACTGGGAGCATGTGAAACATGGCACCATAACACACTTTCTTGCTAAATTAGAGGGTATTCAGAACATTTGTGGGTCAGATGTCCCAGGTGTTCCCAGGTGTCCTGCTCCAGGCACACAGGGAGAATTTTCCTAACACATGAAAGCAGTTATTTTGAATTCCTTCTCTATTTTTGCAGAGTACTGGAAGACAAGAGGAAACATTTCCTCTTCACTTAAATAAATATCTGCACAGAATTTTTATGGCTGCAGAGAAGTGTCTTTAAAAAACTGGCCCTTTAATTAGCAGTGGGCACACACAGAAGCACATACAAATACACTTAGCCACCTAACTTTGTTGAAACCATTTGGATTTTGCTAACCAAGTGCCTCTTACAAATCTGGCTCTCAGGACATTAGTCTCACAAGTATTAAACTATACTCCCAGCATCCAAAGAGATTAAGCAACTCACTTGAGTTGTACATGCAGCAAACCTATGTTCACACAGAGAACTCATCTCTCAAGCTTCAGTGTGTCATTTAAACCACAGGCATCCTCTTCCATGTCTTCTGTTCTTCTACATTATTACTGAATAATAAATACACCCTTACAGAAGTGCAGTTAACGAAAGTGGAACCATCTGTTTCTTCCATTATAGTAACAGATCACCTGACTAGAAAAAAAATGGCCACTCGGTATGAAAAACACAGCAATACTGTAACAGTTACTATTCTTTACCTGAACACAAGCTCAGGTTTATAGTCATGGTGGCAGGAATTCTCCCTTCTCTCAACAGGCATACAGCCTCTAGCACACTAAGGATATTACCATTATACAAATAAATATTGCCAGTGCACAGACGCTACTAATGATACATTTCCTTAGAGCAAACTCTTTGGTTTAGAAGGAGCATTTTTTTGCTGTTCTCTTTTAACTTAGCCACCTCGCCAGTTGTCAGCTGTCTTGTTGAAGGAATTCCTGTTCACAAGATCTTTTTCCTCCATCTTTGTGAATTTTAAATACTTCTTCCCCATCAAAATGAAGTCTGGTTCATTTAGAGTTTGAGATACTTCAGTAACTTTGTTTCAACAAATAAGGCTAACAAAAATAGCTGGAGTTGTAAAAACTGAGTAAGTCAGACTCTTACATAAGGAACACAAACAGAAAGAAGAAACACCGTAGACCAAATAACTGTGTGAAACAATGGAATGGAGAAAAAAAAGAGACTGTCAGTAAACTAAACAGGGAAATCTTTTGTTCTTTTTACAGAATTAAATGATTCTATCAAGAAAGTTTCCCACTAAGACTACAGCTGAAACAACAAACTGTTTGTTGCACCCACTAATCCAGAAACTAAAAAGAGTCCTGAAGAAAAAAATAGGGCAAGAAATGAAAAACAACATATCCAATTGAAAGTCCACTGGAAATTTAGGGAGGCAGAAAGTAGTAAGCTGTTTTAAAGCATTTTTTCTGAGGGGAAATTAATGGTTTATTTATAGAATGGAGTATGTAGAATACAATACACTGGAATCTTGATTCTGTGAATTATTCCAGGGATAGCTGTATAATAGCATGCCGGTATCTTAGTTCAGTAACTCAGAAGGGGCATTAGCAAAGAATCAGCAACACTACTTCTCTTACAGTATAAAGTTACAAGTAACTTACCAAGTTGATAAAAATGCAGTGGTCCACTCATCAGTGTTTCCATTGTGATTAAGAAATATAACCAATTGGTTATGAAATATACGTTTTGCTTCTATACCTGCAAATACATTAAAAAAAAAATCAGATTCAGCAAATTGTATTAGTGAACAACTCACAAGCGAAATGAGGTTTATGTACAAAGAGTTATTTTCACCTCTGTAGTGTGTGTGGGGGGACAACAGCACTGAAACAGTAGTGAACTGTACTGTTATTGCTATTACATTACTGGGAGGTCCCAGTTTAGACAAGTCATTTTATGATAATAGCACTTTTTGTATGAAGATAGCATCTGAAAATTCTATGCCATTGAATCCAACCTGTCAAATACAGCAAAAAATAATGACTATTTGGCTTTGAGATATTATTAAGACTTATCATTGTTGCAAAAAATGTTTCCAGAAAGAGGGTAGCTCAAGAGGGAGGTTTAAAAAAAAAAAAAAAAAAAGTTAAAATTATTACTTATAGGAAAGTTACAAAGTCTTTATAATTTTTTAAAAAGTATATTAAAATATTCCCTCTCCTAAATGTTATTATTCTACCTTATCTATTATCCTGATAATATTAATATTTGTAGGATCTGGTTTTGAATTACAGGCAGAATAGCAAGGTGCAACTGTGAAACAAAGTATACTATGGTCAAACTTCACATGATACATTACAATCAGTTGAATTAAAAGGAAACCCTTATCCAAGATGTAAATCTTCCTCTGCTCAAAGTTTTAAAGCGATTACAGGAAGTCACCGCATAAATGTTGAGAACCTAAGTCTGTGCAACCGATAAGCATCCTTCCATAACAACCTATTCTGCAGACGAAAAGAAAGTCGTTGTCCCCCCCCATTTCAGTTTAGTTCATTTTATTAATTAATTAATTCATCCAAGTGTGAAGAATATTTAGGAGACTTAAAATGCTTATTTTCCTCTTCCTATCCATAGCTCTTAGTTTTGGATAAGAAGATATGATCTACTAGTTACTAAATCTTGAAGTTTACCATCAATACCAGCAAGCTGGAAAGTGATTAAGTCACCAATTTTAACTAAATATCTATTAAGCCCATTTAGTTCTGGCACTAGTGAATGAGACAGAGAAAAAAAATGACTTTCTTATTTAGGTCAGGCATACAGATTACACAGTTAAAAAGCAAAACCAAAACACCTTTCTACTTTCAACAAGGTAGCAAGCTTTGTTCAGAAGCCACATAGAAAACTAAAGCCTTACAGTGTTATTTTCACAGTCATTTTAAAAAGCAGAGTTGTACCTGTAGAATCTGATCCTTCAGGCTGTTCAAAATGTTCTCTCCGCGGGGGAAAGCTTGAGGTTCCTGAATTCACTTTGCAAAGTATTTCATTTATGTCTTAAACCTTGCAATTAATCACAAGACATATTCAAAGTACTCTGTACATAATACTATGCAATAGATTTATTTGTCCATCTTGGCTCCTTCCTGTAGGATTTGAAGCATTTGTATATGACTCTGCATACTGAGCAACACATGTACCTCAAAACGATCCATTTTCAAAGTCAAATTCTATGTTCAGCTCCTTGGAATATGCAAGAAAAATGTAACAAAACAGGTTTCTCTTCAAGTTTGAAGAGCTGTCTAAATTCACATCTTTTGAAGACATATCAGTGCCAGTGAAATTCCAGGAGGAAACCATTTCTGTCAGAATCCTGATCAGCTTTTGCTGTTCTTCCTCTTCAGAGCAACACCTGGAGAGAAGCCATGGAAATACCAGTGAGTCCAGCCTCCATACACCCCATCAGTTTGGGCTCCCAGACTGCCAACACAATAACTGAACCGGATACTCCTGGGAGCTGACTGAGGCCTCCAGCACTTTCAAGACTCAGCTTTGCACTTCCACATCATCTTCAGAGCCAGCCTCTCTGTAACTTGAGTTCAGGCTGCCTACAAAAACCATCCACTATTGCAGCAGGTTACACAGGGACCCGTCTATTAGCGAAGACCCACAGAACTCTATTTGCCTGATACTGATCATCTAACATCACTGTTAGGACAAATGGGACACACAAACAAACTTGGCAAGATCTAGCTCTGTAGCAGGTAAGCGCAACCCGAGCGTGTGCTCTCAAGTTTAACCACAGCCCTCTCCCACAGGATCACTCTCTAGAGTCATTGCAAAGACCAACCTGAGCAGGCAGCCATGGATAAACGGTGTAGATGGCTGGGATACTTGGCCCGCCTTACAAATGCGGAGTGCACGTACTGCCAAGGACCTGGCTATGGGATAGCTACTTTGACTGGCTGCCACAGACTCTAGCCTTCAAAGTTTCCTGGCTCTTCTGCTTTGCAGGTTTATTGAGCTGACCACCACTGGAAACAGGCTGGAGAAAAGCTTTCAGAAACTTCTGTAAAGGTTGCACTGAAATGAAATTGCCTGTTTTTAGGACACGTCCTCTTTCCTGTGTCCAATGCACAGAGGTCTGGGATGTTTTGTATTTGCTTCCAACTGGAATAAAAAACAGGTTTTGAAATCTCAGAGGTCACTGACTTGTGCTTCAGAAAAGCTCCACATCAGTATAAGCAGAAAACACATGCTATTCTTGAAACAAGCAGATGGCACATTTATTTATAGAAATCTGCTTATCTGAATATCTTTCAAGAAATAGCAAGACTGCAAGAGACATTTCAGGTAGAAAAGTCAGCAGAGGAATGTTCTAAACCTGCACAGGTAACATGATGTATGGATTAACCTTACTACTGAAACCGTGTGAACTAGAGGATCATGTGGTGGATTGCAATGTTATGCCTGCATTCTTCTCCTGGCTTTGCAGCAGGACTTTGGATAAGTCAGTTCTAAGCATATTGAAATCATTTAATCTTAAAAAAAATCCCAAGTTATGTCCATTAACCAGACTCTGTCAGAGTCCACTGTGGTGAATTTTTCCTTATGAACTTGTGGCCTTGAGCTATACGTTTCCCCTATATCAAAATTAGCTACATTGCACCTCAAGGCCAACTGCCACAGCCGACTTCGCGTTCAGTGATACAAGTGAGGACACAACCCTAACAAACTGCGTTTTTTACCCAGGCTTCAGCGGCAGGCTAAGACCACCTTTGGCTGAAAACCTGCCCTGGAAACGCAGCCGGCCCTCCGCACCGAGCTGGTTGCTTTTACTCAAGGGGTGCTGCGGGGACAGAGGCCTTGGAGAAGCGCTCGGAGGCGACAGGGGCTCTTCCAGGAAATCCCTCCCACTGCCGACCGCAGCCCAGGCAGCGAGGCCTGCCGCCCCGCAGGCCGCCCCTCGCTGAGCCCGGACCCCCCACTCTCCCCCGGCGGCTGCTCCGAGCCCTGGGGCGCTTCGGGGCCGCCTGTAGGACACAAAACGGCGTTCATCCCCCCCCCCCCCCCCCCCGGGGCAACCGCCTCCGCCCTGGCTGCGGCTGCTCTGAGGGAGCAGCTCCAACGCCCCCACCCCAGCCAGTCCCGCGCCCCGCCGCCGCGAGAGAGCAGGTCTCCCCGGTCGTACCTGGCGGCAGGTAGCGGCTCCGCGCCGCCCGTGCGGCTCCCTGGGGCTCCGCCATGAGGCCCCGCCCGCACCGCGGCAAGGAAAATGGTCGAAGGGGCGCTGCGGCGCCGGGCGGGCGGCCCCGCCCCCGCCGGCCCCGCCGGCCCCGCCGGCCCCGCCCCCGAGGCGGGTGGCGGGAGGCGGGAGGCGGGTGGCGGTTGCGGCCGCCCGTTGCGGCGGTTGGGGCCGCGCGGCCGGTCCTGCGCGGGGTCGCGCCTCGCTGCGGTGACGCCCGAGGTGGTCGGCGGCTTCCCCCGCACACGCGGGGGGCGGGTTTGGTGCTGGTTTAGGTGCCCCGCGGCGCCCCGCGGCTGTCGTGGTTTTGTCGGATCCCCATGTTCAGGATCCCCATGCCCTTTGTGCGGGCGAAGTGTGTTACCGCTGATGCAGCGTTTGATAAACATTTTCCTTAACGGGTACACAAACCGGTGAGGTGTCCTCTGTACGTGCATTTTCTGGTGGCTAAAATAAAGTGAGCGAGGTTCCTTAAAGGATTTCGGTGTCTGTCTGAGGCGCTAACCAGGCCTGGTTAGTGGCTGCGTCCCACCCGACCTCCAGCCTCCCTGGGGAAACCTCCCAGCGCCTCGGCCTGTTTCTCCGCTGGTGGCAACGCTTGCAATTCTGAGAGTTATTTGGCCACCCAGAAGAGGTTGTTCTCCGTCTGCTTTAGTTACATAAAGCAAAGCAAATCTGAGATTCCCCGGCACTATCTTTTAGGCTTGTTCAGACTTTCTGATGAGAACATACACCTTGCTTTAACCCCTGGATAGCTCAGAAGTAGTGGGGACAGTTTTTCTCCATTTCCCTTCATGAAGAAATAGTCTTGGATCCAAGATGCAAACCGTCAGGGCACTGCACGAGCCAGGGGCTCCCCAGGGCCAGGGGGGCCAGCTGGGCCTGGCTGCCAGGGCCTGTCCCCCTGCCCCAAGCCCTGGGGGGCAGCTGGGGCAGCGGGGGTCCCAGGTGAGGCTGGGCAGGGCCAGCGAGGCCTGTTAGGGCTCTGGCACAAACTGGAAAAGTCCCAGTTCTGACTAGAAACTACGCTAAGGCTAAATTCACTGTATGTCTGGGAATGAGTTTGTTTGATAGGGCAAGTATTACTTATGGCATCTTTATTTCTGTTTCTCGATTTCTGGTTTTGAAGGGCCCTTGCCAGTGCTCAGGTACTCAAAGCTAAAAATCCCAGTTCCAGACTAATTCTCTGAAGGACAGCGTGTTTACCTGGAAACACGGTTTGGAATGAAAATCGGAATGAGAATCTGAATTATAATCAGGTCAGCTCTGCTGCAGTAGTGCTGTGCCCTTCAGCATGCCTCCTCCTTCTTCTTTATGTGTCTGACACTGCCTTGTCATGGTTCACTTAGCTTCTACATCTCCAAACATAACGGTCTTCTAAACTCTAATTTCTATTTCCTTGTTGCTTCACTTACCCTTTAGCATTCATTTTTTTCTCAAGACTGTTTTACCTGGGACCCTTTCCTTTCTTTTTTTGTTAACTGCTTTTTTAGCATTATTTTTAGTGAACCCTCTTTCTAACTTCCTGCCATCTTTGCAGAAGTTCCACAAAAGTCTGTTGTTCTTCCCTGCTTATTAGATGACTTTCAATGTTCTCATGGTCTCTCAGCAATTTGTGCTGAAGACTCTGAAATTTAGCTGCTCAGTCTACATATTTTTTTCTCTTTACCCATTTCCTCCTCCTTTTTTTCTGATCACTGTGTGCCTTTCCACTTTTTTAAACTATAAATATGGCAAAAAGTAAGATCCTCAACTTTTTCCCCAGCCAGTGATAACGCTGTCACTTGGTCAGCGACAGTGAATATTTTGTCTGGCCTGGTACAGGATGGTTGAAGCTACCCACAAATAAGTCACTGGTTCATTGTATGGGAGAAAGAGAGTTGTGAGGAGGAAAAAACTGAAGTGTGCAAAAGGAGAGGAAAGAGTTCATAAGCTTTGGTTCGCCCAGAGATCAGCTTTTTCACTTTTATAACTTCAGATGCAGGTACTAATTCACCTTCTCGCCTACCTATCTTGTAATGAGAAACCCAGCAAAAAGGGAATTATGGTATAGGAGATGGTTATTTGCCAATATTTGTAAGGGTAAAGAGAGAAGAATTTTGCAGAGAGGAGTAACATTGGCCGTGATGTGCTATGCTAATTTTGCCTTCTTCATAGAATCAGCAAGTGGCTTGGGGAGAAAGTAAAATGTAAGATTGTTCCAGTTTAGGGCAGTAGAAGCCCTAAGAGATAAGATCCTGTGTGGCAGAAGAGCTAAAGTCTAGCCACAGAGGTGAAACCTATGGGAATAGGTGACAAATTGTCGAGCCTCTGTGAAAAGACCAGACACCGCCCCCCCCCCCCGAGGGGTTTGCAGGAAAAACATGAATACCTTGAAAAAGTTTTCCAAGGAAGTCTTTCGATAAAGGTGTAGTGGCAGCTCCAGTGGGCCAGGTTCCCTCTTTACAGGTCCCCAACTAGTGGCTGCATGGAACTGTTTACATCCATGCACTGGATGCTGAGAATGCTTGGCTTTAGATCTGTTATAATAAAATTACAGCCCGTTGTATCAGGTATCTGGTATCTGTGGTATCTGTGTTATCCTTTACCCATGGTCAGAATCAACTCTATGATCTCCCATATCACTGAATTTTTTAACTTTAGGACCTGTTTTTTTTTTTTTTTGCCTTTACTTTTTCCTTTCCATGGCTACTGGTTTATTCTTTTCACTAAGACTAACAAAAAGTACCCAGAACTGAATTATTCTCTTGGCTGGTAGCTATCCTTGAGCTGCAGTGTTGCTGAATTACCTGAAGAACAGTCGATCCTTTCCGTAAGTTAAAACATGGAATCCGTTACAGTGTGTTCTGCTCTCTTCCTCCCTGCAGGGTGTTTTTCTTTCTTACTTGCCTCAGGGTCTTTTCTCTTTCCTGGAATTACGTCTCTCTTGCAGAAAACACTTGTTTATTTTGTAATAAGGAAACTGTTTCCTTATTTGAACCTGATAGCTTACTACAGGCATCTAAACCCATTATTTCTGCCTTTGTCAGCACTCTAAAAAAATTAGCATTTCTTTAATTTTTACTGATTACTGCATAAAGACTTGTATTTGGTTAATATTGTTTCCTTCCTTCCCATTCCTTTGCCTGTCTTTATGTAATGTGAATATTAAATCTTTCGGGACAGGGAACACTGTTTTGAAAAGAGTCTGCAAAGTGCTGCGTTAAGTTATGATGTTAAGTAATATTGTAATGCTAAAAATGTCTTAGTATCATTATTGTTGTTTCTATTTGAGTAGGTGTATGTGCGTATAAATAGGGGTGTGTGTGTGTGTGCATATGTATATATATGTATGTAGGTATGTATGTGTATATATATATGCCTCCTATAATTGTTAGAGAATATCGGACTGAAGCTGTCTAGAATTAATTGCTTAGCATAACTTGCTTAGCATTAGTAGCTAAATTTGCTGAAGCCTTAGGCCTCAGGCTGTGAACTTTTACTTAGATAAGTAAAAGGGGGCCCCAGAGCCGGTTCAAGCTGGAGAGATAAAGTTGCACGGACGGCAGGAGTAGCCAACCTTGAAGATAAGAAGTAGCCTGCCTAGAGACAATGAAGGGGCCCAGTGAAGAAGGGGAAGACCCCAGACCTAACTATTACTATTGGTCCAAACTATCGCTTAAGGGGTGGGGAATTTAGATTGTAAGTGTATAATTGCCCAGGGATTTCTTTGTTCGGGGTCCCTCTTCAGAGGCACCCAGCTCGAGCTGTAATTACCGCACGTGTATCATTAAATTTTATTTCTCTCCAATCTGACTTCGAACTTCTGCCTCAGCAGGAACCTAGGGTCGGACCCTGTTATGGAGGCTGGCGAGCCTGATTTTCCATAACATAATGATCTCTGTGATTTAGAGGTAAGTGTACCCTAAAGTGCTATTAGTTCCACTCCCAGCTGTTCCTAGGGTCTGGGAGAACTCAGCAAAGTATTCTCTCTTAGGTATTGACCTGATGCAGATAGGGAGGGGGTACAGCTACAAACGAAGAAGAGCAAGGATTTGGCTAGCGTAAAGTATAAAGCCTCTCCATTTCTGGCAGTTCAGGCATTTCACTCTTGCATTTCCTATGCAGATAAAATCGTGCTGAAGCCACAGGCATGCTCAGCTATGCGAGGAATACCAGGAATAAAATTCTCCACTGAGAACTCCAGTAGCTTTTTTTATGTAGAGAATGGCTTCCTCTGTTGCACTGCATGTGAAATATTGTCTGTAAAATTGATCAGAAATGAAGTAGAGAACCTGGCCTCCTGCTCTGACATTAGTAAACACTGATGCTAATCTTTCAAGAAATTAGGGAAGAAATTGCACAGACCAAATATGCTGGTATCACAGACAATGATTTTGTTGGTTCTGTTAATGTCTGTGTGCACATGTGTGTGTTTATACATATATTTGTGTTTATATGCATGTGTATATATATAACTGGTTGATCAACTGATCGACTGCTCTCTAAGAGCTCATCTCATGCATTATTTGTATAAGATCAACTGTGAATGAGGAACAGCTGGTTATGTGTGGATCATGCTGTGTAAAACTGATATTGAGGAGGAAGGAAGGCATTTTGAGGAAGTAGCTGAGATGCTGAATTTTCCATTCACTGAAGGCATCTGCCCTCTATTACTCAGTTCTCTTGTTGCACCCAGTATAGGGTTACATAAAATAATCTGCAGAGTTCACAGTGATTCACCTGTTACAATGAATCAAATTTAATTTACAGTAAAAGTATTCCCTAGGATTAAATGTGCCACTCCTAACCCCTGAAATATATGATTGTTTAAAGAGTGTGAAGTTTTAAAACTAGATTCGAAACTAATAAGAAATGCAAAGCTAGCAAAGATGTCACTGTTGTTCATTTGTTCAATTGTGGGCAGAGAGGGATGTTTGCTCTTTCATTAGGACAATGATTATAACATCTCCTTTTTTATTTTAGCACTTTATGTCTGAACTTGAAGCAGGTACTTTAACATACGACATCTGGGTTAAAAGTTGGATTTTAACACTGGCAAAATAAGTGCCTATTCTTTTCAATTGTCATTTTGCAGTGCATTTTTTGTTTGCAGAGCTGTCTGGAAGGAAAACAGCATCAATATAAAGCAGCGGAAGATCAGGCAGTCACTGGTTGCATAGGCCAAAGCTTCTGGAGATTGTTCAGAGGCCATAAGCGTTCTAAGCATATCACAATAATCACAATAATGCCTGGGACATGACAAAAAGATCATCCTGTTGCTCTCTTGAGCGACTCTGGTATCTAGAAAGCAAAAGAATTGCCAGTTATGGGCAGCTTTGTGGATGCAATCACCACTGGAGAAATGAAGAAGTAGGCACAGCAGTCTTACTGCATGTCTTAGGCAGTAAGCACAGAAGTCTTATGCATGGCAGTCTCCATGCTATGCTACATAAAATGGTAGTTCCCAATCTTTTTGGAATAACAGACCTCCTTTCCTATGGATCCTCAGCCTCATTACACTCATCAGCTTTTTATCATGCAGGATGATCCTGTGTACATATCATACCACAGGGACAAGCAGTGGCATGCAAGCAATTCAAACTATCATTTCCAGACAGCTCAACAAGCTGATTTCTATTCCAAAGTTATGTATTGGCATGTCAGGTTTTTTTTCCTGGTTATGAAGGAAATTCTTAATGTATATGTAGGTCTTGTCTGACTTGATCGAATTTCTGTTGATAGCTTTCTCTACTTGCACATTCTGAAACATCCTGTTTTCTGTTGTTATGCACCATGTTGACCTTTCTGACTGTATCATCATTACTGGGGAGTTTCAGGTGGCAAAATAATTCCTATGGTAGTTGGCTACTGACAGCTTTGTGGGTCAAACTGCCCCATTACAAAGGGAGAACAAAGGACAGGAATGACGTGCTCTTATTTTTTCTGTGAATTCATGAGATGCTCATTTTGTTTCTCGCATCCAATTGAGATATCCTCAACTTTTCCATATCCTCTGTTATTTCATTTCCAGTCCTTATATCCTATTACTCTCCTTACACTAAGGAACTAAAATAAGCCTCCCACTGCTGATACCTCTATACAGGCAGGGTTTCATTGAGTATAGAAATGTTGGGAACTAATCAAAACTAGTAAAAAGTGCTGTGAGCCTGTCTTCCACCTGCTGGACTTAGCATCAGTATTAGTACTGGTGCATCTGATTTAGTGGTTGTCTTAGGGAGATTATTGTCCTACAAATGCCAGGTGTAGACACCTTTGTGTAACTTTCCATGCTAATTTACTTCTCACACAAGTCTATTTGTATTAAATTTTATTTCTGTTTTTTTTTGCTATCTTTATTCTGTTCTGAGCTCAACTGCGCAGACTGTTCTGAAATTTTAATGGAGCCAAAACTAAGAGAGACTGTCCCTTTATAAAAAAAGTTGAGTAGAACCCTGTAAAAGCTTTTTGCATCTTTACATTTTGTAATTTGGGATCAGAAAGTAATAAAAAAAAACATGCAAGATTTTGGGAAGTAATTTTTAAATCTTTCCTGACTAAAGAAATTGGAATGTGATCTTTTGTGGCCTGAAGGTGATGCTGTTTCTCTAGGAAAAAGTATTGGAAAAGATACATTGAAGAGGAGTACTTTGGAAGTCTTACAGAAAGTGCTTGCACTAAAATTAAATATGCAACTATTTATGTTCTTGCACTTTGTGTTAATAAGTTTCTACAGATGTGATTCACGAACACTTTGGAAGACTCAGACTTCTCTTAGAGGAATTCAAATGTACTTTACTAAACCTTCCAGCATATTATGGGTTGTCTACCAACACACTAAAAATCGGAACAATTTCAATTAATTTTTTAATTATTCATGCATATCTTTAACAGTCTTCTTGGGCTGGTCATATGGAATCATACCCTTCAACCTGCTATCAGATTTGCTGGTGGGAGAGATGTGTGGTTTCTGTAAAAGTCCCCAGAAAAGATATTTAAGCTTATTCATTTTGAAAGATCTCACTATGCAAAACACAGAGACAGACTGGGTTGCCGGTATTATTTTTCAGTTTTTGCCACATCTACATTTTGATTCAAATTCTCATACGGGGCAAACTTCTGAATTTTGACCGAACCCCGTTACCCTTCACAGGCATATTCCCCTTTTTCTAGGCTTGTCAAACCAGTAAAACCCATTTTCTCTTCACTGAGCAATCTTTTGTTTCTGGAAAGATTGTTTAAGAACCCATTCCCAGTCTTAGATGTCTCCAGGATGTGGCCTGTCACCTTTAGGTGTCACCTGACAAATCCTGTGTCTCAGATTGCAGGTCAGTTATTCCTGATGGGGGGAGAACTTGCCTCATCCTCAACATAGACCAGTGGGGAAAGGTGTCACCTACTGCCTTTGGTGGCAGGGCCTGATATTCCTGAGGTAGGGACAAGCACAATCCTTGGTTATTTTTGCAGAGGGAGGAAAGGTAGGGCTCTAGGGTACGTTAGGCAGTGGGTGCAAGATCTTTTTTTCCACATAGGCATGTGTGGTGGGCCTGCACTGTTCAACATATTCAGAAATGACCCGGAAAAGCGAGTGGGCAGACAAGGATTACTGCTAATATGAAATTATTCAGGATAGAAACATTTTGCAACACTTCCTAGCTCTCACTAGACTGCTGGATAGATTAAAATGACAGATGAAGTTAGATGTTAAGATATCACTATACTCTTGACCCATTTTTATATTCTTCCTATGTCTCTGCTGCTAGCTGCTGTTTGAGACAGGACACAGGTATAGCTGAATTTTAGGTATGGTATGGTCTGACTGAGTTTATGTCCTTATGGCTGCAGAATCCAGAGGAAGTGGGTAGACTCTGACTGCAGAACATCCAAGCCACGTGTGCATAGGGATAACAGTGTTTTGTGACTGCAGGCTATCCCAGTGCCAGCTCATAGAGGTTCACTCTGGAGTTTCAGGTACTGTGAAAGCTCCAGACTCCGTGTGAACCTAAAAGGCAGAAGAGCTCCAAGAATGTGGTTGAATTTCTACATGCCACTGCCATATAGAATAAATAAAACCCATAGGCATGTAAAGGTGTGTGAAACTCATGTTATCCAGACCTGACGGGTTTTCAACTGCACAAGCAGAGATTCTCTTTCATGTTTACCAGAAATGAGTTGTCCATTAGATCTTTTCCTTTCCTAAGCCTCTATACCTGTGCTGTGTATGTCCTGGATATATAGGTTCTACTTTCTCTGTCTTACATGCCTTGCATTGCATCCTACTCGTGTCTTGCATTGTAGTGTGAGTCATTTAGGTAATGAGCTCTTTTGGTAAAGATAGTTTTCATTGGACATATGCATATAAAGGGCAACTGCTGCAGAGCTCTGACTGGGATTTCTAGACACTTTTGTAACAGAAATAACAAATACTACCTCTCAAAACTGTTTATTCTAGAGAACCTGATAACTTTTCTCTGAAAACTGCTGCCTTACATAACCTTGATCATTTACTCAGGGGATATGCAGGTGCCAGACTGAATCCTTGCGTACCATGATCTGCAAAATTTAATTTGATCTCTACATGGTTTATTATGTAGAGAATCAAAACTGGGAACATGATGTTCTACTTCCCTCCTTGGACTAGGGAGCTGTAGAAGAGGGCTGGTGACTCCCTGTTGTCTAGTAAACGCTTTTCATCTCAGAACCTGTCCTCTACTCTTTGTTTGGAAGAAAAAGGACAACTAAAGTTTGGAAGCTCTTTCTCAGTTTTATAGGGAGTTCTGTATGCTCTCTAAAACATTGCTCCTGTTTGAACACTGAGGACTGAATACAATTTTCATTTCTAGTTGGATAGTCAGTATTGGCAGCTTCCATATAGGCTGTGTTAGGAGAAGTTTGGTTAAGTTTCTGTGTGACTTTTTATGATAGATAGGAAAGTAATACTGGACAGTACTTTCCCATGCACCCCTTCTTTGGTTACAGGCTTCTGCTGTATTATATCAAAGAAGAGGAGACCCTATATGCTGGAATTGGGATAGAAGCCAGCAGGGAAGTTTAAACCTTGGAAAAATTTCAGAGTTGCCACTTTTTCCTACGTGTAATGACAGAGGACATATTACTGCATATTTGCACAACTTATTCACTGTAAGTGTGTTGTATAGAATAAATCCAAGTCTACTTTTACTACTACTGGTACTAAGTGGGTGAAGACAGTTTTTGTACAAACAAGTTAAAATATGAAATCTTTTCCAGGCAACTACATTTCTGTGCTTTGGATACAGCTGTTTGCAAGCCAGATGCACAGATCAGTACTTCACATCCATTCTTTTTTGGTGGTTGCAACTGTAATTTAAAATTGTGTTGATGTTTTGTTAGGTGATTGCATACAAGATTTTCTATCCTATTAATTAAATACTTGCTCCTGGGCATGAGGCAGTTATGATACAAATAAAGAAGTCTTAAGCGAAAAAAAAGAGGACATTTACTGAAATTTTTCTTGCGTATAGAATTTCCACTATAATGATTACTTCCAGCAACTAAACAGAGTACTGTATCATCACATAACAGCACTGAATGTAATGACAACAGCCATGGGAACCTTTATACTAAGCCGCAGTGGAACCTCCATTTCTAGCTCGGGCATAAGCCGTGGATGGAATTGTTGTACAGTTTAAATATAAATTATATGTAAAAATATAAATTTCAAAGCATACTAATTGGAAAATAGATTGCTGAGAATTAATTTGCCTGGCTAATATTACTAACAAAATGCCATCTTTATTAAAACGATTGTGCTAGCCTTTGATGCCTTGGTATGTCACATAACTGAGTCAGGATCTGATCTGGTATTGCTCTGACAATGAATATGGTACGTGGCCCATAGTCTTCACTGCCTGTAGTACAATGACTTAAGCAATATAGGTATGACTTGTTAAGGCAAGTTCTGCACAAATTCATGCCACCTCAGTGAAGTCAATTAACCTAGTAGGGTGTAACTGGTGCAGAATTTGGTCCCTGGTGATTTATATTCATTAAAAACTTGAAGTGCTTTGCTGAATAAATAGCACTGAGGTAGAAGACTAACAAATGCTTTCAGGTCTGCTGAACTGTTAGAAATGGTTTGATTTTTCCAAAATATTCAGTTTAGGAAGAGTTTTAATCAATCCACTGAATAGCACCTGGTAGGTGTAGAGAGCTGCAGAAACTGCACAGTCCTGGAGCATATGATAACATATTATCCCCCGTGTGGGAGCACTAGTTACACAGTTTTCTCAGATAAATATAAACATAGGAACATGTAATAAGTGTTACTCAAAGCACAGCATGCATCAGCTGGGATTTCACTGTCTGCAGGTTTTAAATTCAGTGGTGTCCCCAAGGACTAATCAATATTGATGGCAATTATTCTTAGTCCACATAGCAAATGAAATGAACATTTATCTTCTTCCTCTTTTGCTTTGTCTCTTGCCTAAGATGTGATATAGAAATATCAAAACAATGAAAAGATTGTGTTGGAACTGCAGCAGGCTGACAGAGTAGTTACATTTATTCTGTATCAGGTGTTGTTGAATAACTGTCTCTGTTTCCTCAGCCGTTAGAGAGAAGGATAATGTGTAGAGCTCTCCTCTGTGCAAAATGATGAAAAATTCCTACAACCTTGATTTAAGGAACATGTTAAGACTATTATCACAGGATTTTTATTTCTGTTTTCCCTTTTGTAACCTTTAGCCTCTGGAAAGCTGGGAATTTAGATCCCTGGGAAGTTTTTCTCAGTATCTGATAGGCACTATATCTGATAGGAAATTTGTGCACACCACAGTACACTTGCCAAATAGAGGTGATGAAACTTAGATGTTACTGTAGCCCTGCAAGCATTTACATATATCCTTGGTTTTACTTGTACGAATTGGCTCAGTGAATTAAATGAGATTATTAATCTCTACAGAAGTATGTGCGAGTAAAGAACCTTAAAATGAAAGGATGTTAAATCTTCCATTGCCCAGTAATGGGATTTTCCATTTAATCAGCATATACAAACTGTCAGGATCTGGATGTTTTGTTTGCAAATGACTGGCCTCCATGCTAGCCTGGTGCAAAGACTTCCCCTCTCCCCCAGTTTTTGACCTACTCCTTTTAAGTTTTGATTCGGATAAGAATTCATTTTTGCCTCATGAAAGTGTTTGAGTAGACAGGAAAAGAGAAAGTGAATGGAGCTAGAAATTACACAGCTAGTGAAGGGCTCCAGGCCCCCCATGCAAAATGTGGTGGACCTGGGAAGTAGGTTTCACAGAGGTGGGTAGAGATTTCTGTTTCTGTAGGCATCCCACTGCTGAGAGTGTAACTCCTGTGGTCTCAGAGATTGAGCCCCACTGTTCTGAGGTTTTCCCTCCCTTGATGCTTTCCTTCTTGTAAATAATCACTTAATGGCAAGTCAGAGCCTAGGAAAATCATTGTTAATATTATAATAACGTAATTTGCGGCTCAGCTGGCAGTAAGCAACTGCAGACTATGTTTCTACATGTGATGATAATTTTTGGCTCACCGTGAAGATACATTTCTGTTAGCTCTGTAACAGGAAGCCCAGAAAACAGCAGAGTTAAAATAGGAGCTGGAGCAGAAGTGTGACACTGGAGAGTCCCAATACAGAGATGAGGTTAGTTGATGTGACAACTCAGCAGTTTCTCTCACTTGCAAATCCAGTGCAGCCTCAGTTTAGTAAACAGCAGTGAACTTAAAATCCTGAGTAGTCGGATTTAAATTGTATCCTGGCCTGTGTCTGACTGAGTGGATGCTCTTGGAAAACTGCAGGATTTGGTTCTGTGGCATTCCTGAACTGCAGGGATGGAGGGAAGAGCTGCAGAGGAGTTCATTTCCCCTCCAGTGCTGCCTGCTCCAGAGGTTTTGGCAGGAAGGCGGTGGGCAATGTTTTTTGCTGCAGCTGGATAGTCCTTCCTTTCACAGAAATGTGAGTCCTTTTCCAGCATTTTAAGATGTGTAAACTCCCATGCTTGTGGAGAACAGTACAAGTACCCTCTCAGCAAGACTCGAGAGTGTGTATCCATTTCACTTGCATGTTTTTTTGCCAGTGCAAGCACTTTCCTGAATATGGTAAACAGAATTTTGCCCCACTTCACCAACAAAAACACAGATTTGTCTGGCCATTGGGCACTCAGTGGTCACAACAGTATGGAGAGATACCTAGGAATTTGATTTTTCTTTATTTTTTGGCAAATTACAGGACCAGGTGCTACAGCCATTGTGTGTAATATGAACAGTGTTCAGTCTGATTCTTTAGTAGTAGTGATCTTTATCTTTGGAAAATAATGTGTAGTTTTGCCAGAAAACGACAATTGAAAACACTTGTAAAGCTCCATTTACAATTTGGAACAACTTGTAATAAAGGAACCGGGTTTGTAGTGGGGATATGTTGTTAATTATCATTAGACCTCTGCTTTTGATTAATGCTGCTAATTAGTTTCTGTCCTTGGCTTTTTCCAATTAAGGAGTAGATGCCTTGATGCTAAACACCTGGGCAGATTATCTAATTAGATGAAAAAATTACCTCTTCGTAGGTAATTATTTTAACTTTCAGCAGTTGTTTTGCACTAAACAGAGGTAGTTGTTCTGTCTCTTTGAATGACTGCACAGGAAATTACAAAATACGAGAAAAACATTGCAGACTGAGCAGAGTGGTGGGTGTAAGCCATTTCCTGTCAAAAATTGTCACAACTTGTGCATGTGAGAAGTGATCTCTATCACTCTTCTGGTAGACACAGGGCTCAAAAAGGAGGAAACAAAGCTAAATAAAAAGCAAGGGCAGGAAATATAAGACCCTACAGTTCAGATCCTAAAACCAGGGTGGGGCCAAACTTGCATCACTTTCAGAAGAAGTTGGCACCTGAATATGTTTAAGGGCCTGATATGGTGTGGCTGATATAGGTATTTGGAAACTTTGTACTTTCCTTTGTTTGGGGGCTGGAATAAACAGCCCCTCATACAAGCCCAGGAACACCTCAGGATAAGAAAAAGAGGGTCAGCCTTGGGGAACCAGCCTGCTGTCCCTCAGCTGCACCTCTCCCTGGCCTCCTTCATGAAGTAGCTGCCCAAATCCACCCGAGCTTGACATCTGCCTGAGAGACCCAACAAAAGTGACTGCTGTGTCGGGTGGATCTGGTTGGTTCTTCTTTGGCCACAGCAGACCCTTTACGTGGCTCTGTGCTCCCTTGCTCTCCCTTGTGGGATGGGTTATATGCAATTCCTGTTACTCTTGCTTGCTGGCATGATTTGCCGTGCTGCACTCTCCAAAATCTCGCTGTGGATGGTTACAGTTCTCCCTTTCTCAGGGAACAGGTGACCTCTTTACTTGTGGGCTTTACTGAGAACTGAAACCAGCTGGTAAACTCCATCTATTGCTTCCCGGCTTTGAATACTGAAAGCTTTACAAGCACAGGACTCTCGGAGCAGAGGACATAAGACACATTTTGAGGATCCTGGTGGGGACTGAGCCTGTGCAATACAGATGATGTGTAACACAAGGGCATCCCACAGCCTGCATCTCCAGGCAAGCATCTACCCCACTGCGTAGAAACAATAAGGGACAGTTTCAGACCCAGAGCGCTTTATGCTTTTTATCTAACCTGACAAAACAGGGGCTACCACATCTGAATAAAGGGAGCATGGCTTGTGCATATTCCAGGCTTCTAAAGGGAAAAAAAAAAGAAAAAGCTGTAACTAAGTTTTGCGGGTGTTGGTGAGGACAGGGAGGGGACTCACAGATGTCAAGAAGGGATGTATGGGGATGTGGAGAGAGAACTGTGGCGCAAGGGGATGGGGAGAGATTGAGGAGACTCTGAAGATCATTAATGCTGGCATGTTACATTTCAGTGACTGAAGGGCTGACTGATATCTGCAGGAGGGAAGGCAGAGGCATTTTAGTGTTTTCTGTGGTGACGTTTTTGCTGTGTGGTTTCTAAAGCAGAAAAAACAGGGTGGGCAACGATGGTAAGATAAGTGATGAGCCCAAAGTGGTGTCTTATTGCTCAGAGCCATGACATCATCTTTGACATCTTTGTCTCGGGGTAAGGTGCTTCTACAACTGTGTCAGGAGTGCAAGATGGAGGAATTGTATTCCTTTGCCAGTACATGACATACAAACCTGTGTCACATGGATCACAGTTGGTCACTCTTTGGACTGGCTTTATCTTTTGTGGCTGATGAGTTGCAGTTGCCATTGCTGGTTCTGGTTTTTGCAGTGTCAAAGTGATCCCCTGCGGGGGTCAATGTGAGGATCCTTTTTGAACTAGCTCTCTTGGGCCTGTTTTGTATAGGGGAGATCTTAGAGGGCACTCAGGTCCTAGTGGCAGTCAATGGGAGTCAGGCACCTTACTGTCTCAAACATCTTTGAAAATCTCCCCTTCTGTTCCTCCTTTCTCTTCTGGAATAAGTGACGGGGGGCTATGTAAGCCTCAGTGACAATGCTTTGTTGCTTCCTTACAAGGTAAAGTGGTAACTGCTTCACAGAGACAAGGTAGTAATTCTCCAGCCAGAGACTTTTGCCAAAATAATAGCATCCGTCCGCTGTGCAGAGACAAGTGATAGGTAGCTGCAGAGTTACAGGGGTGCTCCTGTGCAGCTCGCCACAGACACCCCCTCGGGCAATGCAGCTCCAGGGTGTAGACGGGCTGCAGAGCTAACTGGCACTTCCCCAGCTATGAGGCAATTGTTTAGCGAACAAAAGAAACAAGGATTTCTTAATTCTAAAAAGAAACAACAAACAAGAAGCCTGTTGGGCTTTTTTTTGGATTGATGGCCTGGGAGAAGCAGATGTATATCAAATCTTTGCTTGACTGAAGGTACATAAGAAGCTAGCAGGAACTAATGGTGCATTTAGACCTTTAGCAAGACAACCCTTAATTGTGGTCTTTCTTTATATAATCCACTGAGCTATTGGGAACATCTGTAAAGTTGCAACATGCAGGGAGCTGCAGGGGAGTGCTATACAATTAAATGTTGATTTGCATACAGTATTTGTTCAAAAGCAACATTTTTTGAACCAATTAGAATTATAAAGCATTCACATTAAGTTAAATACGGTATATTTAATTGAGAGCAGTCGAAAGATTGCAGAAACATATTTTTTGCTGATTTGACAATATAAATTTGAATGGCAAAAGTGGCAATTTCTTCAAAGCACTTTGAATTCCTTGTATGGAAGCCACTATAAAAGTGCAAAGTATTATCATGCTAATAATGTATTGTAGTGGAATGTCATGATTCTGCATATAAAATCAGAAAACTATCATTTTCCTTGTTTGCATAAACAACTCGCTTTACACTGCTAAATAATGGATGGAAATCCAGAGAGGATTAAAATAAATGAAGGAACAGATCACTTTCAAAGGCTAAAGCTTTACAGCTCCTGGCATTAAAAAAGAATGAACTAACCACATTTGTTAAACTCTAAGAGAAAACTTAATATCCATTTGCTTTGAAAATAAATTTTTCCCTAATCTACATTTACGCTTGCAAACATGGTGCCACATCCCACAAAGTAGTCAGTCCTCATAATCCCTTTGTAAAGTTGTACAAATTATCCTTGTTTTACAGTTGATAAAAACATACAGAAGTTGTAAAGGGATTCCCAGAAGTTTGAGAGACTGCTAATGTGGTTATCTGAGATTTCCTAGATTTTGTATAGTAATGGTTAGCCCAATGTCCTGTCCTTGGGCTTGGGAGACCTTGGGTCTAGTCCTTTATCTTAACTTGCTTGTTGATCCTCGCTTACCCATGCCTCAGTTTGCTTTTCTGTGACATAAAAATGATGATACGGACTTTCAAAAAGAAATCTTCTGTCATTATCCTCTATTTGATCCCAGTTATTGCTTGTAAATAATTTTTACAGCTATTCCATCAGGTGAGGTCGGCCCTAAAATGTACAATTTGATAAAAATAAATAAACACCACTAATACTTCTTTGGGATGAAAGTATTTCTCAGTGTTTGTGTGAAAGTTACCCTGTCTCATAAACATGTATTGGTAATTGAGGTGTTTTTTTTATCATTGATTTCTTTTTAATCCTCTCTGCATCCATCACATGAGTAAGTAGTTCACATCAGTGTGGCTTCCTGTGTTCCTCAAAACACAGAAACTTTATCTCTTATTAGTTAGTATTTATTTGATCACTGAAAATGTTAGCACATATTGTGAAAGAGTAGTTTCAAAACAGTGCACCCCATACTTTTTGAGAAAATCAATGTGATACAGCCTTTTTATTTGAAATACTTCATCGTATTCAAGAGAAACAGCTCTTTGTATTTTTGAAAAAATGCATTAGTTTCACCAGTTGTGTTCTGTTTCCATGGCTTTTTCTGGGATGAGGTGGTATTTCTTTCTTGGAGGGAAATATACTTTAATTTAGATAATAAGGAAAGAAATAATGTTTGCCCTAACTTCTTCCTTCTTTTTGTGCTATAACTACTTGAACACATCATGCCCAGAGTCTGTGATTTCTTCAGAACGATCACCAGCTTGAGCCTGGAGGTAGGTTAAAATATGGTTACTCTATAGAAATAACCCTTATCAGTGCCTTTATTATGTATTATGTTGATAAATCTAATACTCTGCATTATCTTTAATACACTGAATTTATCAGAGGCATTTGATGCAATTGATCTCAAATGCTTAATGACAAATCCCCCATATTTGGGATTTAACAATGGGCCCTCCGGCAGTTCTTTCCAGCAGTTCTTCTTTCTCTGAGCATTAATTTCAAGCTATTGGTTTAATGAGTTTAGTTTAACAGTTGGTGTGTAATAGGGACACTGTTCAGGACAATCAGTGTGTATGACTCCGTAAAATCAAATAGGTTTGATTTAGTGTATATATATATATATATATATATAAAATATTCAGGTTTATCTTTTCTGAGGATATATTTCTCATTGGTTTTCCTTTTCAGCAACTGTTTCCACCAAAATTGATGATGCCTCAAGTCATCTTGTAGTAATCCCTTTATAGCCTTTGCTAAATTCTGCCTTCAGCTCGCCTGTGGTAAAGTTCATATTTCTAATGTTATGTCTTCCTTGGATAGGGATGGAAGATGGGGAATAGAAATGCTCATGTCATTAAGTGAAATGACTGCTTATTGTGGTACTTATTAAAGGTTTAGAGTTATATTGTCAGGTGAAAATGAAATATTGTTTTCCTTCTCTGTGCTATGAATCATTTGAATGAAACAATACATATTTTTTTCTCAAAGATTGCCACATTTCACTTTACCGGCTATGTGTTCACTATGCATGTTTGTCTGTGGCACTGATAATAGATAGTGACTTTGGATTTTTTCCTAGCCAGCTCTGAGGTGCAATGAGAGCTGTTCATGCATAAGTGTGAAATAGGTCCCCTCAGAAAAAATGCCAGTAGCTTTAACCCAAAACAGGTTTTCAGAGAGTCATGTCTGGAAGCATGGAAGAATTTAGCAATCATGAAATGCAGTGGCAGCTTCCTCTTTCTCAGGCAGGAGCACAGATGAGATGCTTCATGGCCCAAGGATGCCATCATCCTGCATACACAGTTGACTAGAGAGTGACAGTTCCTATTTACAACAGCAATTTTGGCCTCAAAATTTTTCGTTCCAGTGTAGAGCAAAACCTCCACCTTTTATCTTTGCAGAAATGTAGCCATCTTAAATGTTTTCTTTTTTCAACCAAAATCAGAACTTCCTGGTTTGGGATTTGTGAAATAGCTGTGAATCATGTTGTGATTAGGCTGTTGGGCTATTCCCCAGGTCCCCATGCTCTTTAACAGAGACTTTTCTACTACAAAGTACTCTGGATCAGCCAGAGCAGAACATCCCCTTTCCCAGGGTTGGAGTCACCCTGCTACAGAGAATGAGCATCCTGAAAACTCAACAGAAACCCATTCCCCTGTGCAGAAAGTCTTCCAGCTTTGGCAAAACAGTATATTTGGGTACAGTTTCACCTGACAAAACACAACCTGACCAACTGTAGCTCCAACCACATGTTAAAGTTCACATACTGCAAATGATTTTTCAAGGGCAGAGTCTTTTACCCATTGGTAGCAGGGGGAGGAGTTTGTAGGGCCCAGGCCCAGGACAGTTTCTTTTCTCTCCATGTATGTATGCACAGGGGGACCGTACCACCTCTCCCTGACTGGACACAAACCCACCACAAAGAGACTCAACACACTGGTTAATGTGCTATGTGAATTAAGCACGCCTACTTGGTCAGTTGGGATATTGCTAACATCATTGCTATAATGTATGGGCTGGTTTGTCCTGGATCAAAGGGACGTCCCTTGAGTCCTACAGCCTGTCTCTGCATGCTGGCCCAAGGGGTATGTGAGTGTTCCTACAAGGTTTTTTTTTGAGAAGTGTGGAAAATGCAAAGTTTTCATGAGTTTGTGCTCCAGTTCTTGAGTGTGATGATGAAGCAGGGCTACTCTGGTGAATTAGAGATAACCGATGATCCCACAGGCAGGAAAATTGTTGTTCATCCCCCCAGGCTGACTCAATCAGTGTGATACAATCTGCTGCAGATTTGGTGTTCAAACAGGGGATTTGCAAAAGCAGCAGAACAACCTGCTGCCTTACTTTCCATTTGGTTAGTTACTGCTGGCAGCCCCAGCTGGTGTTAGGGGCCACGAGAAACTCTGAGAACACACACAGGAGGCAAAATCCTGGAGTTCTTTTTCTAGGATGTCTAAAGTGGGTACCCTGATAATTCATTCAAACCTGCAGACCACTGGCTAGGGGCAAAGAAAGGGAAAGGGAAAAATTTAAAAACAAGGCAAGCAGCTAAGGATCCTTCCCCTGATATGCCTTCTCTGTTTCCTGCAATTTGCAGTTTAGAGATTTACTGTGCCATTCTATTTTAAACTTGCTGTCTGACAAAAGGAGTTTAGTGAAATTTTTGGATGCCTATTTCAATAGTTTTTATATTCTTAAAAGCAATGGCTAAGCTTTCTCTTTCCTCCAACCCCATAATGCCATTTGTGATTTTATAGTTGTATGTATCGTGTTGTAATTATACTGGAAGGAGAAGGGAACTTCAATTAGCTTAGTTTTCCCTGAAGTTTGGAGTGAGTAGACAAAATGCTGATGCTTCATTTCTGACTAGAGGCAGTTCCTGGGCTTTGCAGTGCGTGTAAAATTTGCATAGTGCTTTGAAAATGTCTTCTATACATGCCTGTGATGTACAGGTTTCTAATGCATTGCTTTCCCATGGTTCTGAAAAGTCCTTTCTGATCTTAGTAGGCTGACTGTCATGCAAGGTCTCTTTTTTATGTTGTATGTCTTGAATCCATTGCACAAGCAATGTACAACTAGCCCTGGAGGCTTCCCTTTGTGACCAGGCACAGGACTACTGCTGTCCCTGAACATGTCCTTTGGTAGTTTGCAACACATTGTTCTAGTTGGATTATATCTCCTCTGCTACTTCTCCTGCTTAGGAATTCTTCAGCTGCAGATAGACTTTGGCCTTTGTCCTACCAACTAAAGCCAACCAATTACCCGATCAATGACTGACAATGACATAAAAAGTATGTTCTGTTAAGTTGTTTGGGCTACCAGCCATGGAAATGTTAGCGCACTGCACTCTCATTACCATACACAACGGAATTAAATGTATATTTCCAAAGAGAAGTAACCAGAAGTTTGTGCGCAAATCCCCATGAATAATGCTAGGGGATTTGTGCAGCCCTCTGAAACTGTCCCCCTTAGTGTATGTGAGAGCATTAACTCTTCATGGATGAATGTGTTATTGACTCTGAGTAAACAGCTCTTTATAAAGACTCTGCAAAGTGTTATTGGCCAATAATGCACAGTAAATAGACAAAGAGTTACACTGTGACAGTTAGAACAAAAGAGAGAAAGAGAGGGGTACAGATAATGAATCATTAATGATCATGAGTTGTGTGTTGCTTTTTAAGAGTTGCCTGAGGGAGGTAAGTGGGAGGGCTAAACCTCCACCATGTGGTAAGGACATCAGGCTGGCTGTGCAGAAGGCTAGAATAAGGTTTCCTTTAAATATCAGAGCCAGCTGTGGCTCCATTCTGATATTGCCAGACCCTGACTGATCTGTCCAAAGGTCTTAACCATAGTCTTATGCTAAAAACTTGTTTGAAGTCTAAGGCCAGTAATAGAGATTTGAGGAAACAAAATGGTCCCAGAAATAATACATTCACCTTTCCTGGAAGTTTTCTTAATATTTTTGGCTGATCGCAGCCTACCAGAATGTATTTGGCCTTCAAGTACTGTACTTGAGCTGGTTAGTTCAGGAGGAAGAGTATCTTCCCATTGCCCTGCTGTATGTTCATACATAGCATAAAAGAGAGAGCTCTGCTAGACTGTACCTAACAGAGAAGAAGAGGGAATATTCTGGATCTTTTAACTGCTATGAAAAAGTAGAAGTTAATTAAATTTCACTTAAGATATTAGGAATCTCCTTATTTGCTTCAGCAAAAAAAATCCAGATATTCAAAGACTGCTGACAATTTCTTAATTGCAAAGATTAGCTTGAAAACTAGTAATCTGATTTCCTTAAAAAAAAAAGAAAAGAAAAGAAAAAAGTCCTCAACCAACTGATTATCCAGTTGGGACTATAACTGAGAGGTCCGTAAGAAACATTCTGAGATTACCGTATTCATATATCACACAAATTAATCCAATAATCATGGAAACTAGAATACCTACTCTTAGTTTTGCTTTGGCTGTACGGATGCAGGCTTTTCAGATTGCTAAGTATAGTCTATAGAAAAAGTTGTACTTTGACAATTATTGTTCTGGGAACAATGGTTTTCTGCTGCTTTTAAAGGTTCCGCATCAAAAGGAATGTGACCCGTCAAATGTAACCAGATGTGGCACAGAGAAATAGCCTCCACTGAGATAAACATATGGCACCTGCAGGACAACTGCACATGGTAGGGTAGAGATGAAGAATCACATTTATTATCTGGACTGTGTATAAGTTAAATTACAGAAACCTCTGCACTGCAGTGTAGTGCTTCACTGGCTGAATATACAGAATAAACCAAGTCTGATCGACAGCGTATTTATGATGATTTTCTAAAACTCTAAAAACGGGGGGAGGGAATATGGGGACAGAGGAAAAGTGGGGTCCTCAGTCTCTCTATGTATTTGAATATACATGGCTAGATAGACATGTATATACAGAAATACATATAAAATATCAAATTGTCTTATTTGTGAAACAATGTGGGTCTCTTGTCTTTAAGCTACAGTTGCTCTTGGGCTGTAGTTCCCAATAGCAGACTCAAGAGATTATGTAACTCCCAACAGGTCCCATACATACATTTCATTATTTACAATTTCACTGTGTGTACCAGCTCTAAAATTTTAAATCTAACTGGTTAGAGTTGTGTGCAGAAAAGGATTATGTGCCATAATTTTGAAGGTAAAAATACACTAGTTTTCTTGTCTGGGAATTCAGACATCTAAGGGATGCTTTTTCAGGCTCTCCTTTAAACAATTTATTTTTAAGTTGAGACAGAGTAAGGGAAAGATTAAGAAAGTGAATGTGAATATGTGGGTTTGAAATGCGGCTGATGTACAGTCTGAAACAGAGGCACCATCTCAGCCATACCTAATAACCAGAAGCATTTACTATTATGAGGGGGGCACATGGGGACTCACTAATGGTTCTTTAGCCTGGTGGGAAGAGCCATAGAGGAAGAGGCATGTATGGGCTGGAAAATGAAGAGAAAATCGTTAATTAGTCAAGCAAGAAAGCTTCCACAAACATCATGGGTTTTAAAGCTAAAACAATTCCTTTGTTTTCGTTCCCTCTTCCCCTCCCCGTCTGCCTTTGAGCAGCTCCGAATTAACTTTGTAACTCTTAACTTCTGATAAAACTGAGAAAATAGATGGCACAAGGCACCATGGGTGACCTCTTTTGAGAAGCTGAGAAGGGGGCATTTTGCTGGCAGGCTTTCAGGGCTGGTGCGTGGGGTTCGAGCTGCAGCATGCCACTTCCCCTCCATGTCCTGAAAGGCAATGTCCTTGGCCTTTTGGGTTGCTGCCTCTTCTCCAGAGCGCCGGCCCCAGACTGTGGTGTCAGCAGCGTGATATGGAGTAGCAGCAGGGAGAGCAAAGAACAAGTGACATCTTTGACTCGCCTGCTCCCCCCGTGCTGCTGTGCTGAGTCCAGGGCTTTTCCTGGCTCTGCGCTTCGCTGGCCGTGCTATTGCCGTGTGCTGCTCCAGCGAGGCCTCTGCAATGTGCCTCAGCTCGAGGCTGTTAAGTTGTCTTGTTGGTTAATTAAGGCTGGCTGCCTAGGAAGGCCCATCTGTTCCCAGGTAAATTGTGTTGCTATTTTTCCTTTGGCAGGCATACAAAAAGCTCCCATCAGTCCTTCCAAAGGATGGACGGGCGGTCTCATGTGCCAGCGTTTGCGTTCCTTCTCTCCTTTCCCGGAGTCACAACAGCCAATGTGGAGTCACACCAAGTTTGCCATGTGTTGATATAAAAGACAGGGTAACACCCTCCCCTATGTCAGCAGGCTGAATGCTTGCAAAACACCCATACCTCTTGCTCTGCTTCTGGCAGCCCCTGTATGCTTTGCTGTCCCTGATGTCTCTTCTGGCTGCAGCTGTAAGAATGCCTCCATGTTATAACCCTGGTCTCTCATCCGCTCTAGTTCTTGGATAATCCTCTGCTGAGTGCTCCGGAGAGTGAGACTGAAAGGGAAATGTGCACCTAGTGTGTGAGTATAATAGTGAGCTTAGAACATCGCATGTGTTCACATTCAGGTTCTTGTTGCCACAAGCATTCACCTTTGCAGCCCTCACCCCAGTGTGGGAGGGAACTGATGTTTTCTCTATTTCAGAGGCTTGGAACTGGGACACCATAAAGGCAGACAAACAATTTGCCCCAAATGTGCCAATGTGATCCTGTAGCATGTGATGCTAATCTTCCCAAAGCATAGAAAAATGCCTTGGTTTCCAGCCGCCTTTGCTGTTGGTTCTCTTATATGATGGGGACACTGAAGGAGATAATTGTCAGGGGTGTCTGAGCATTTGTTAGCTACCCTTTAAGAGAGCCTTGGCAAGGCTGTAATGTGTCTGTGTTTTACTTCTTAGCCCCTTTCTCCCATCCTAGCTATGGCTGATGGGAGCAGCAGTTAGTAGTGAAAAAGAGGGACTTTAAGGAGAAACAGTTTGAGGATGTGGTGGTACTAAATAATGATTTCAATACAACAGATCCTTATTTAAAAATTGACTTTATGATGCATACACAGGCATGTGGGCCTGTTCCAAAAGTAATTAAACCAAAATAATGAGAAGAAGCTAAGAAGAACAGATATAAGTCATAGGGAAGTTGGATAGAGGGTCTGGGCCTGACTGTATTTCCCTCCTCCAGAACAAGGTGGGGATGCTGGAACAGAGACAGTTGTAGCAGGGTTGCTCTGTGAAAGTGGCCACCCCAGGACTGTGGGTCTGCAAGCTTTACTATTCTGAAAAGAATGAGCTTTATTTCATCCTGTCTTTGACAGCCTTGCCTTGGATTTGTCTAGCCTTCAGCTGGCAATGCAGCTCCTAGCCAAAATGCCTAAGAGTAAGCTAGAATGGGAGGGGTTTTTGTTCTTTTTTTTAAATCAATTTTTATTGTGAGTAAAAGGTAGGATAACATATGGAGATGGGAAGTTTTCCACAGAACCCAAGCATATCAAAGGAACAAATTTAAAAGAACTCCACCAGCACTACTGAATAAGGAATACTGAAAACAGAGGAAAATGTGATACCAGTATTGCATGGGAGGAATAAATATGTGGCACTGTACTTACACAGCTAACAGAAAGAAAATGTTTCCGTCCTAAAAATTTAAGCAGCGCTAGCAGGTGACCTGCCCAGCAAAGCTGCTGGGACTGGGTTCTGAATAAGCCAGGTCTTGTTGCACTTGTGGCTAGAAACCTCAGCCTGAGCTCAGTGTCAGAATAACTCTGTCATAACTCCAGGCAGAGCTTTTCCCACGAAGCTGACATAGAGCTACATTTCTGTAATTGTGGCAAGCAGACTGTGTGTGGTGAAACAAGATCCGGCTAGCCTGGACTTGCTCTCTGTGGTTAAACTAATTCAAATTGCAAGGGGTTCCACAGGTCCTAAAGCTTCTAGCTTCCCTTGGCTGGATTTCCTGTGATACCAACTACGTTAGCTTTTAAAGCATGACTTCTAAACCCTAAACCATTTATTTCTACAAAACATCCAGGGGCCATATAGAAGATCCGTAAAAGCACAACAACCACCTGAGCTTTTCTTTGCATGTATCTTCTACTTGCTCTTCAGAGAGGGAGCCATTGCTTTGATCTGTCTTGTACAGCACCTAGTACAGGGAGCCTGGGCTTGGAGGTGCTGCTTAGGTCCTGATAAGAGTTCTGCAATGGAGAGACCCTGTGGCAGGTGTAGGAATGGGGTAAATCTGGCCTGAACCCCAAGCAGGCTCATTGCTGCAATGGGAACACTGGGAGGATGCAGGGATGAGAGTGTGGAGGTGCACCTGAACCCAAGGTTGTCCTGTCTTCGAGGGGCATGAACAATAACCAGCCCCATCTGCCAGTTCAGCCATGAAACCACTGCTTTGTGCCTGCGCTTACCCATGCAACACTTCCCTGTGAACTGTGCTGTTACAACCTCATTTCTTGGTCCTGACAGCTACTTCAGGAGTGGATGGAGGCACAGAGGGAAGGAGGAATCTGATTCTGTCTTTCCAAAAATACCCTTTTGTATCCACCTACACTGATAGCTGCTCCTCAAGGAGTGAGTAAGAACTGGTTGCTGGATCTTCTCCTCTTCTCCGTGAGAATAATGGTAATAATCTTTCTAGGAGATGTCTGAGCTGACACATTCTATGTTGCAGCCAGACCAGCTAAGGATTTGCATGCCAAGGGTGAGGAAAGTAGTTGGCCTGACCTGTGGTAACTTGGTAAGCTACTGTAAGAAGACCACAACTGACCATGTGCCATATTTCTTTCAGAAAGACATAGATGTTTCTTCTCCTGGATGAAGTGGTTCTGGTCCACAGTGTCGTAACACAATTCAAGTAACAGGAGGTAGAGAGCTTAAGCAAACAGGAGAAGGCAAGATCTACTGAGAAGTATAGATCAATAAGTTATTGCTTGTGTAACACAAAATTGCTCAAACCTCAAGCCCGGATATATTGCCCTCTTTAGGTATGGGGTTGCACTGGATTTTCTCCACAACTGCAGTGACACCAGCTTTGTGGTTTTGCTGTGTGGCAGACTAGGTGGCTTACGCTCAGAAGGGAATGGTTAAGTTTTGTGTTGCTGAGGCATTTAGAGAAATAGTGGGGAGCTTCATATCATACCTTCTGTAAGAGATGTTTTGCTTTTGTGAGCTATGTCCACTGTCTCAGTGTCCTCACTTGTGTCCTGGCAAGCCAGTTGTGAGTTTAGGTTTTGCAGTTTCCTAGTCTTTTCTCTGCTGCAAAAGAAAAACTCTTTACTTGAAACACATCCCCTCTGATACACAGCATGTGAAAGAGTAATGAGCAAAAAGGGTATTAAGCTGAGATGGGGGCTAATAAAGCAAGATATGGCAAGTCTAGTTAGGAAGGATTTGAATCTGAAATTAATTTGCTCAGAAATAAAACAATTGATTATGTAAAAAAAGAGAATCTAGGGGAGCACAGTTTTAAGGCTAATGTAGATCACCATTTTCTGTGATTGGTTTCCTTCTTCCTGTAAATAGGTTGAAACTGAAAGACAACCAGTTTTGCCGGAGGTGTTCAGATCACACTGGCAACAATCAGCACATGTTCTGAATGAATAAAATAAGGACATTCTTGCCAAGTAGTTTCACAAACGCTCAAATATAGTCAAACAAAGACTTAATCTGGGCTCAAAGACACGTATCTCAGCAGATGTGTGTAAACTAAATCAAATCCCCTGGGAACAGTACTTAGGAGTTATTCTTAGGCTTTGGAAGGACAACGATGGTCCATCTGTGAATTTATTACAGGAGATGAGAAGCATCATATGAAAGTCATTGCTGGACTGTAGGACAACATGGCTGATTTTTCAGGAAGTTTAGAGGTCATTCCTAAAATCTGTGTTTAATTAAAAGTGAATCCCTAAAAATCAGAACTGAATCTAACATTTGAAGGCTTTCATTTACCAAGGTGTGACTGGTTAGTAGGAAGACATAGGTAATTTTGCTACTGGATTCAGTGGGGCCAGCATTTTGCAGAGTGCTTTGAAGGTTTTGGAAGTTTTTACTGACTCTTTTGACATTTCCTCACTTGTCAGAATAAATCTCTTGAATTGGCAGGAGCATAAGTATTTTAGGAATGTATGATTTAAAATAGTATGAGAGGATTCTGATGCAGAGATACCAGTTATATGGCAGCTTCTTACTGTTACACACCATTAATAAAGGCAAACAGAAACAGTCAGTCCTTAAAAAGCATAACACAGCCCTTTAGCTTAACTCTACAGAAGAACACAGCTCCACAAGTCCTTAGCTCTTCTCTCCTTATAGCTGAGCTTACTCAAACAGATGGGCTCTGCTTTTTGCAGAATTCCAGACTATAAGACTGATTTGCGAGAGAAGCAGATACCAAAGCTGAGGGGCCCTTATACCTTCCTGGTGGCTCCAGTTTAAATGATGCAGCAGATTGCAGCTGGAGCAACATGGCCCAGATAAAGCAGACTGTCCTTCACAGAGGAATGCCCCAATCCACAGAAGGTCTTACAGACCAAATTCAACACCTTAATTTTAATCTGGGTGCTCAACAGTTGGTAGCTACAAATCTGAGGGTACTGGAGCACTTCTATGGAAATATCTCATATACTGCAAACAAGCCTTCCCTTCAACCTGCAAACAAGCTAGCTTCATTCTCCAAAAATTTCTGAGGTAGTATCTTGATGCGGACAGTGCAGCAGTTTGATTTTGGAAGAGACAGATTAAAAGATTTTGGATTTCAGTCTTGCTATGGGAAACTGCTTCTTGGCAGAGATTTTGGTTTTAGCCAGTTGGAACAACTCTACAATGATTTGCGTGTTCACTGGTGCAGACCTCTCAGATTTTATAGGTGATTTTTTTTTTCATGCAAGGTATAAGAGTGAAAATGAACTATGAAAATAACTGGAATAATAGGCTGTAGCAGTTAAAAATCCTCTTAGACCTGAAGCTTTTTTAGAAACATCAGGAAAAAACAGAGAAACTTGGAATGGTGCTTCCTTCTGCATCTACAAACCGTGAGTACCTGGGAGAAGGAAGGAACTATAAAGTTCATTACGTATATTAGAGGAGCTGTGCGCAGCATATATGTAAATATGGAGGGAGAAATATGAAATGTAAATATTTTAATCCAATTGCAAAGAGAAAGTGAAAATGTTTTTGTTGATTTACAGCTGAAAAAACTGTGTTACTTTTGGAGGCTGAATCAGTGCTAAGATTCAAGGTTGAGACCTGGTCAAAGAAATGAAAACAAAAGATCCAACCCAAAGAGACCAACCAACCAACCAACCATCCTCACCCACAGATACTGACAACTGAAATACAGTTTGTGAAGCCAGGGAAGTCAGCAAGGCTGGAGTAAAACTTAGAGTGTGAATGGTGTGAATAAAAAATTTCAGAAAGGAAGCAATTATGAGGCCAGAAGGCATTTGGTTTGCAAAAGTGAGACCCACAGGAAGCTTGAAGTGTTATAGCAAACAGCAAAAGTTAAGGCGATGGCTGGCAATTGAAAATAAGATGCACAGACTCCAGAGAGGCAAACATAACAGTCTGCAAGAGTGTGCAATCATCAGCAGAGCATGCACAATCTGAACAACAGCTCCGAACACACAGGTGGATTCTCCTCTGGAAAAATGAATGACGTTAATTTTGAAGATGAATGAATCACTAGTCTGAGAGCAAACAGAGTAGTGACTCATTTAAAGTTGGACTTTGGTGCCTGGGTACTGATCAGTGTGAGTGAGTGAAATTTGGCTCATACTGGCGAGCTTGTAATTGTGAAGAGAGTACATGAACTGACTTTGAAGAGCCACGACATCCTGTAACTCTAACTGTGCTCAGACTGAACAGAAGATCCATTCCCTGGTTAGACAGAAAAAAGGGACTAAAACTAATTTGCATATTAAGTTAAATGTCAGCTCCAAATTACCAGGATAACTCTTGAGACACCTATTCATCTGTGTGTTTGCTTCTAGGAAATATTTTCATGGAGTATTTCAAATGATTCAATTTCCATCCTCAAAACATACGCCAGGTAGCTTCACATTTCTTCACTCCTTGTTCCTAAGAGCAGTGATTTCTAGAAACTCAGATTTTTACAAGCACTCATTCAGCTAGAAGCTTCTTTGCTATATGTAGAATTTGAATCTGAAAGAAAGTAGTTGCAGGTGGAAAGAACAGAAACATCGTGAAAGGGAAGCAGGAAGTCACTGTGCACCCTCTCCCAGAGCCCAACAGTCCAGGTCTGATCCTCAGAAGCGTTCAGCATCTTCCCCTCATGCTCTCCTTGGAGCTGTAAGAACTTAGCAGCTTTGGAAGTGAGGCTCTGGCTGGATCTCTGCTAGCTTCTGTGCCGGGGATGCCATTTCTGTCTGTGCTGAGATTGTAGGCTGTGAATATTTTTATTTTTTCCCAACATGACCTTTGAGCAGAAAGAACTGCTGATTCACCATTCTTTTTCTTCACCTGGAGTTTAAGGTTAGCTAAAAGAGAGGGTGAAAGTTATCTTCCATGTTTAAAATCAGTGGTTGAATTTAGTTGCCAAAGTTCATCCTTTCCTATCCCTCTGGAAGCTGTAGCATCACTACAAAACACGGACTGTTCTTTCTATTTATCAGGAAAGTACTAGCATCCTTTACTGTAATACCTAACTTCTTTTAATGCATGCTACTACTTAGCTTTTGTGCAGCAGTTGTGAATGGATGACCTAAAGAGTTTGTAAATATTTTAAAATTGAATATTCATAGCCATATTCTCAAGGGAATAATGCCAATTTACATCAGTTGAGGTTCTGTCCCCTCTAGAAGACATCTAAATGACACACTGCAGTAATCACACAAAGAATACAAGCAATTTTTCAACAAAGCTGAAAGAACAGTGTCTTATAATAGGACCAATATAAAAAAAAGCCTAAATACCTTTTACTCTAAAAAGTACTTGTTGATGAGGAAGGTGAGGCAAAGTCTTCAACTTACCTGTTATCATACTTAGCTTTTTTCCTTCTCTTCAAGATCTCTTTGCAATTCTGTCATGAGAACACCTGACAATGTGGGTACTTGCCAGATTCTTAAGTGTCCACAGGCTTAAAACCAGTCTGAGTAAAGAGTAGGGAGTTTGTGCCACCAAGGCTTGGATGCCAGTTGCCCTTATAGGCCCCCCAAACTTACAGTTTTAGACAATCATGGTGCTGCCTAACTTTGGAGTTGCCTAAACGTCAGTTTAGAAGTGTGTCTCACACTGCTCTGGCCCTGATGATGCTGACCCAAAATCTCTGTGCTCAGCTTGACATGTTGAGCTGAGATTCATGAATCAGTCATTCTCTGCCAGCCTTGCTTCCTAGCCATGGTTCACCAGGCTTCCTCAAATCATAGCTACTATTTCCCTTTCAGATACCACTTTTCTGGTGGCCAGAAAACTCACCAATGAAAGGTGGACCAATTTGGCTTAAGTTCCACTCATGCCTAAAGGGATTCGTACCCTTCATCACTGTGATGAATGCTTCAGGACTATACTGTAAGGCCTTCCAGGCCTTCTAAGACTGGGGCTAGAGGAGCAACCAGAAAAGTGGACACCAGCATATTTTGTTAAAGAGAAGGCTGGCAACTGTTTAAATATGTGTGACATACTTATCTTGTGACAAATGCTCAATGCATGAACTCCTTGAATATGGCCCCCTAAAAATAATAGGAATCCAGTGACTTGGCTGCCTGGATGCAGAGCATCTGCTGCACCTTCTTAAAGACCAGACTGGGGCATTCTGGGGAGAAAAATTAATAATATAAAATATTTAAAGATTAAGTAGAGCAGGCAGTGTTACTGTAGTTTCTCCTGTCCCCCAAGTGCTCTAGCTACACCAAGAAAGCCATTTGTCCCTCTGCCAGTGACTATGTGAATGTGCTGCGCAGAACAGAACATCTTCCACATCAAGTGCTGAGAAGACTCTGTGCAGGACATGGAAGTGCCTGGTGGTTCGAGCCTTCGCTTGGTGGGTGGAAGAGGTACATTCGCATCCCATCTGCTAGTGCAAGGAGCTGTCTCAGGGTATCCCAGGTCTGGAGGGACTATTCTGCATAAGGTGCCATCACTGCTGTCCTTGGCTTTATCTTCGGGTGAGCTCTAATTCTGGGAGGTGCATCAGGGTTGTGAACCCCAGCGTAGAGTAGTTGTCCTCCCTCCACACTGACAGGGAGTGTCTGTTAGCATGAGAGGGACAGGGCTAATGTCATGTCTTTTCTTAGTATGTCCTCCTGACTGACTTCAGAGCTGTGAACAGGATTTCTAGTCACTACTCTGCCTATAATGTGTTTAAAACTGTTTAGATACTTGGCTGCCATTTGCTTTCTTACTGACAGCCTCCTTAGTTGTATCTTCAGTGTGGGATCAGGTAGCATTTACCTTAAATGTCTATTATGCTGGTGAATCACCAGCCAAGGACAAAAATAAGCACCTCCTCGATCAAGCTTCCTGTTCTTTATATATTCTGCCTAGCTATGGAGCACAGGAATTTAGCTCAGGGTCCCATAAGCATTTTTAGATGGCTGTTCTCAATAAGCTAGCAGCAGAAAGAAGCAAAAATGTATTTTTTATTTCAGCAAACTTGATTCTGACTGCTCTTAATTTTATTTCTTCAGCATCAGGATAGTTTTTAATTGAGAAATGGTAGGGAAGGGGTAAGAGGAGCCAGGACTGTGGGAATAGTTAATTTATATTGAAAGATGTATTTTTATATTGAAAAATATAAAGATCACTGTCAAAGAAAGAATCTCCAAACTGTCAGCAATATTTTACTCTCAGGGGTATCCATTAATCATGACTGGGACAGAAGTTTTGTTGTCATGAATAAAGAGGAAGTGTACTACTTGAAAGAAGCTCTGCTATGTTTTGTGCTTTCTTCCTTTCTGTTTAGGTAAAAGCACCAATCAAGACTAATTAACCTTTTCTCAAAGGCCGGGGCTCCGGAGTCGGTGCTGCCTGCAGCCAAGCTGAGGGGACTGAGTTATATGCATTGCAGTGCTATTTTTCTAACAAAACGATTGTGCTAGTTACACATCTGATGGAAATTCTTGGCCAAGCCTAGGGATACTCAGGGCTCACTGACCCACAAGCAGTCTTGGTACCTGCCTCATAACAGGTTTTTCCCTTTTCCATCACTTTAGTGCTCCAGTGCCACTTTTATTACTGCTGTGAAACTCTGTTGAAGACAAAAGTATTTTCTGTCAAAGGGACTCCTTCCAGTGTTCCCATAACTGTCTTTAAAGGATGAACTGAAAATGTTGTGTCATGGCAGTATACAGCAGGAGCGTTTATGAAGTGTGATCACATGGTTTTCTTGGTAGCTGGAAAGATACCTGGGCCTGATCTTGCAAATTCTTCTTGTGTTTATGAAACTCCTTGTGGGGAGTTCAGGATCAGGCCCTTTCCGCTCCTCTCCAGACAGGGGGAGGGGAGGTGTTTATAACGCACCCTATCAAGACCTCCTGTCCTCCCTATCAGGTTAGTTTTGTGCAGTCATGTACATACTCCTGCTCTACGGGTGGCTGGTTTGAAGAAAATGGTCTTAGCTACTGTGATTTATAGGATGTGCATGCAGTTCATCTGAGTTGATTAAGAGCATGCTGTTACAGAGCAGCACAGATTTATTTTTAAGAAAATGTCAGGTTTTTAGTTCAATGTCTTTAGCAGCTCTTCCCGCGTCTCCTTGCTTTTCGCTTGCATTCTGGCGCGGTGCTTTTTTGCTGGGCTTCCCCTCCATAAAAAGAGGCTGCTGGCTACGACACCTCACCGGCTTGGTTTTGCTGTGCGGGCCGAGCAGCCCTCTCCTCCGCCTTTGCCGGGCGCCCGGCATCCTGCAGCGCCACGGCTTGTGCGAGCCGACATCTGAAGGCCCGCGGTGGAATAGGAGTCTGCGGCTCGCCGCAGCCCGGCCAGAAGGCTGCGAGGGGCCGAGCGTAAACAGAGGCAGCTGGTCACACAGCATGGTGTGGCGGGCCCACGAAACGTGGCAGATGCAGCTTCAGCTGTTATCGGGGACAGAGCATCAGCCTCCAAGCCTGGGTCACATGAAGGACCCGCTTGAACGGTGACAGTCCGGTGTCAAACTGCCACTCTCGTTTTTTTGAAGTCTGCCAGATCTTTGGAACGGCAGAGCCCCAGCCTCCAGTTCACAGGCCAGGGGACAAAAAGATCATGGAGAGCAAGGATTATGCCTTTCCACTAAGCTCTGCAGTGGTGGGAGAGCTCTGCTTCACTCAGAGCTGTTAAAAAAATTCTATTGCAGGATGAATATGAGTAAAGCACTGCTTATTTTTATTAATATGGGCTCTGCAATAGAACAGAAAAGAAGAAATCAAAATTCTCTACAGCTAGCACGCTCTTTTTACATCATCAGTTTAGTCATTTCTTTAAAAAAATGGCAAATTCCGTCAGGCAATCAAAATATTTTTCAGGGAACTGTTATGTTCTGGAAAATCTGCCAGAATTTTAGGCAAAAGAATCATGCTAATAAGAAATCGCACTCTGTTTTCTGTGCTGCCTCTTACAGTGGGAGATTTCATGCTGTTAAATTCCTTTCTCACACTGCTGTAACTTGCAGAAGCAAAAATGAGGTAAAACTCTCCATGGCTATCAGGATAATAGTTCAAAATTCAAATTTGCTATGAAATAAAGCATATGTATTTTTCATTTTGTGATGTACAGGATACACAGATTGCTCATACAGATTTAGAAAACGCCTTGAGTTGCTTACTGCTGTATCTCAGCATCATGTTATGAAGAGTTAACCTTTTTAGGAAAATCTTGGAATTACAGAACTAGATTTTGGCTTTCCTGCTTTAAAACTTTTTCTTGTGGAAGTTAATCAAGAGGCTTAAGAATCATCCCGGTAGTGTCTTTTTAATGCTGCATTTGCACCAGAGGATAGTATAGTGTAAGTATATTCTTCAGGCACAAAATGATACATTGGTTCTTATACTAAAAAAAAATGTTTCTAAAAAAATCTCTTTCTTTTCCTTTGTCAGGATAATCTTTAACTGAGTAAACAAAACTACAAAAGGAAAATAAAGAGAAATCCTAGGCAAGGCATCAAGAAAAAGCATTGTGATGGGCCAGCTTTAGGTCTGCAACTTAAAAGGCAATTTCTTTAGATCTTTTGCATTCAAGGGACTGTGGGTCTGTTTACCGAGGGATCAGTGGTAGGCATTTGTGAATCAGTATGAATTGAAGCCTGAAGCAGCATTGCTTCATTGCTGGTACGGGTGTCTATAGAAACAGATGTAAAAAGAAAAAGAAAAAGGAAAAAAGGCTAATATGGTATGATGTTCAAAGACTATCCAGTAAGAGATGTTCTTGTTCAGTCCTGACCTTTTCTGAAAATCTGGGCTTACATGAGCTGGAGAAACTTGCACTTTGACTGTACAATTGGGGTCTGTCACAGAGATTATTTCTTAATCCTGGGTACACAAATTAAGCACTGAAATTGCTTATATTTTGATGCCTAAATAAAAGCTGTCTGATTTTTCGAGGTGGGGGGAACTTATATAATGCTCCCTTTTGTCTTAGCGCCTCTGGAAGTCAGACTAGTGTTTTATATCACCAGCACCATTCATTTTTACTTAAATACTGTGTTTTAAGCAACTGTGTCAACTAGAGTAATTGTTTAAGAGCACCAACCCTACTGTACAGATCATATTCTTGACTATTTTAGTTTTATTCCCTGATTATCTTCTAAGAAGTGTGCTTTTTTGTTAGCAAAATGAGCTGTCAGAGTTGATTTTTAGAATTTGTCTGCACTTTTCCATTGCAAAAGAAAACAGCAAGAAATAAAACTTGTGAGAGTGCCCAAGCACTATGTTTAAAATCCTGTGCCTTTTTTATCTTGCTGTACTTCCACTCCAAGCTAGTTGCATATACTGCTTGATGTAGTCTTGCAAAAAGACCAGCTCTGCTGTCCCATCCTAAGGCAGGTGCTAGAGACGTGTGGAGTGGATCGTGCTCCAGTGGTGCCTAATTCTTCCACTGACTGTGATGGACTCTGGACAACTAGAGTCCGCGCAGATGTTAAACGTTCAAACAGCTGAAGTAAGCTGAGATGCCCCCGTCTTTAGAAATGCCAGCCCTGCTGAAAATCAGTGGTTTGACTGATTCTGCAGGCTATCAGTGATTATTCCCGTGAAGGCTGGCATCTTCAGTTGAGTGTTTCGCCAGTGTAACGGCTCCAGCCCAACCTTGCAGGGCAATGACCATGTTTGGCCATAGCTGTATTTAGGGGAGAAGGTGGTCAGAGGCAGTGAAGAGGAGAGTTCAGAGAAGACCTCATGGAGCTTTGTCCCAAATGGGACTCTTCACTTGCTCCGGGAACCTGCTTTCCCACAGCTTCTGTCCAAGCAAGGGCTTGGTCCTGACACCCATGCAGGTATCTGGCTGAGGCAAAGGTGCCATCAGCTGTGCTAATGCTCCTGGTCCCCTGGAGTGTGTCCCCAGTTGCTCCAAGGCCTGAAGCAATGCATGGACTCCTAAAACTCCTAAAGAGAAGGAGCTCCCTCAATTTGTTTGTGGGGTTCTGGCAAAAGGACAAGGGAAGGAGCATCCCCAGGATAACTGTGGCAGTGTGATCTAATCTCTTTGCCTGGCTTTGCTTCCCCATAAACTTATGGTCTGAGCTGACCTGAAACAACTTGGTGGTGACAGTGTTCTCCTGGACACACCAAAGGGAAGCCCAGTCTTTTCCCTGTGAGGTGGTTTTGTGTGTGGTGTGGCATCTCAGAGAGGGATGTTGGGTCTGTGTGCTCTTGGGGGAGTCCTGGGAGGAGGTGAGGTGTGGCTGAGCGGCCTGAAGGAAACAGATCATCTCCTTGCTGAGTAGACCTGAGATCTGAAATCATGCCCAGCCTGCCTTTTGCTTGGGGGCCCCAGACCCTGTTTTTTGTTTGTGTCATGGAGCTCCCAGCTGGAGGCCACAGCAAACGGTGAAAGTTCTCCCCGGAGGCAGCACTCATTGATGAGGCACCAGAAGTGCGCATGGCCCTTTCCAGGTGAAAAGCCCTTGCTCAGAATAGCTTTTTGCCCTTCAGTCCTCCACTGAATATTGAATACTGGAGACCCGCCTGGCTTGTAGTGCCCTGGATGGATTTTATCATAACATCATTCAGGTTGGAAGGGACCTCTGGTCCAACCTCCTGCCCAAGCAGGGCCAGCTCTGGAACCAGACCAGGCTGCTCAGGGCTTTGCTCAGTTGGATCTTGAAAACTTCCACGGGTAGAGCCTGCACAACCTTGCTGGGCAATGGCTTAACCGAGTAAAAGATGACCAAGGGGAGGAAAGGACTGGTGGAAAGGGAGTGGTATACACTGAAGTCTGCAGACAGCACCCAGGAGTGGGGAGCAGTGACTTGGGAAAAGAAGTCTGAAGGAGAAAGTTGTATTGCAGGGTGTACTGACACAGGAAGGCTATTCCTGTGAGAGCAATTGTCTCGCTGTTGCTTCACCAGCTGCTTTGTGGGAGAATTCCCTTGTTCTCTGAGCTGCAGGTTCTCCATGGAGAAGCCTGGACGTGGATCCAGAGAAAACCCTGAGCCCATGCACGGGGGAGCTGGTGGAGAGAAATTGATCCCAATGGGCACAGGGGATATCGCTGAATCTTTATTGGGGAATCTCAGTTTTGGGGCATGCAGGACTGACTTCAAAGCCAGACTGTGTGCTGCAACTGCCTATCAGACGGCAGAGTTTATCAAAGTTTAAATCAGGTTTTTGCATCATCAAAATATACTGTCTTGCATTTACAGACGTAGCTCAGAAAGAGCCTAAGCTTTACGATATCTGTGTATTCTTAAAAAATAAATACATCTTAGGACACATTCAAAGAATATTTGTAAATACTGTACCAAGTGGTATCTTTCACAACTCATGCCTCTAATGTGCTGTGAACAGAAGAACTCATAAATCTTGCTTTTAATTTGTTCACTGTCCCTGTGTTTCTTTTCAGCATTATTTACTATTGTAATTTATTTGCTCTTTTAAGACCACCCGTCCTCTGGACCGCAATCTGTTTTGCAATGCGTGGACATCCTACATGTTTAAAAGGCCTTTGGAAATGTGCGATTTCCCTCTTACACTGTCTGCTCCTCCAAGACTAAAGAATGCATCCATTTTATATTAGTTCAAAATAAAATGCCCAGCAGCACGGTTTCTACATAAAATGCTGGAGACGTCGAAAACACGGTAGGCCAATTTGTCTACTCCCTATCATAGGCCCGTCCCTCTGGAATACCTTTTTTTAGTGCTTTGTCCTGTCTAGCCATGGCAAGTGATGGGACTTCTGCTGTGGGATTTATGCTGTAGATTAATGAGCTGCAAAACTTCACATATGTTTAAATCATTGTACTTGCTCCCCCCTGTTTATACCTCGGCTGTCAGTAAGACAGGAGAGAGGCTAGTGTGCAGCCGCTTATCAAGGAGCATCGTAAGCAAGAGGCGGCCAGGCTTAACATCTGACGCGATAATAGACATCAAGGCGCCGGCACCTGATGTTAGCGCAAGGTGCCTTTCCTCTCCAAACATCTGGTCCCTTGATAAATTGTTCCACTTGCCGCTGCTCACCGCGCCGTGGCTCCCCAGGTTATTGCCGAGCCCCGGCCGGCGCGTGCTGCTCCGGGTCTGTTCTCAAGTTGTCGCGGCGTGCCGGCCGTATGATGACAATTAGAAGCAGTTAGCGCCCAGATGAGGCTTGCGAGAGGCAGGTGGCAAGAACAGGGCTCAATTAAGCAACACGCGCCAAAGCCTCTGCTAATGAGGCTGGGCCACCCCAGATGAGCAAGAAAGCATGTGGCCCTGACAGCAACAGAGGATTTGAAATGGAGAGGCAGAGAAATTGGTCAACAGGTATCATCGGCAAGCAAATAAGCCTTTCTGCCTCACCGCCGTCGGATTAAGTGGCGGATTTGCGTTTGCACGCGGAAAGTCAGCGAATGAGGCAGCTGTTTGCCGGAGAACTGGGAAGAATTTCATTTTCCCTGTCTTTTAGATCTGCTGCCTTCTTCCCTCTTTTCTTTTCCCTCTGCCCTCCATCTTCCCTTTTTAGGCTAACCTGCTCTTTTGTGAGAGCTGGGGCAATGACTGAATGGGCAATGTAAATTTGAATATCATCTGTGTTGTCAAGATGCTGTTGTGAAAGGCAATGAAGGTCAGAAAAATAATTAATTTGCTTGGCTGTCAAATTAGATCACGTTAAAACAATGCAAAAGCTGTGTTTGGGATCTGTTACTTAGCCCCTCGCTGTTTTATATGGTGAATTCTATTATTCTTTGTCTTTCTGTGTTAAACAGCAGTTTACATTTAGAGAACATAGTCACAGATGACCCCCTAGGTGATTTTTTTTTAGCAAGTCGTACGTCAAAGTTTTTTCTTCTGATCAAAACTTGCTGTTGAAGCTGTCAATCTGAACATAATACCACTTCTAATCCATGTCTCCAAATCCTACTTTCTTTATCACTGTTCATTTTAAAACAGTTTGAAAGGGAAGCTAGAGCTGTGAATATTTTTGAGTGTGTTGTGTACAATAGCTAAAATTCTGCAACTCATTGTTTTCTGCTAAGCTGCTCTTTTCCCCAGAAATGTTCTTAAAGTAGAGTTTTCTTGGTTAGGATGAAGAGGACAGTGTATAGTGACTTGCTTTCGAAATGTATCTGTTAAGCGAATGAAACTGAGAACACATGAACATGTTGAATTCACAGCCACAAGTTGACCCTAAGTCCCAAGAAAATTTAGTACAGCACATGCTATGCAAGGTAGTCCCTTATGCCTCTACGCCGGGCAATTGTTGTAAACTTATTTCCATGGCCATTCAGTATTTTGAAGGAAAACAATCCTGCTTTTTAATTGCTGTGCCAGAAATGAATCATATAATTATAACCTCTCCCACTCAAATCCTAATCCTTAAAACCCTATTCCTAAATTCAGAAAATTGCAAACTGAAGTGGCATTAGCAGGAAAACTTTCTCTGAACACTGTCCACGCTCTGTGCCATGCAGGGCATTGCAAAGCACTTGAATCGGTGTCGTGTCTCCCCCGGCTTGTGCTGTGCTCGCTACCTAGAAATAACGAGGGGAAGCGCGAGTGAAGCACGGGCCAGACACCCAGTGCCCCCGGAGTCTCGCTGAGACTCTTGACAATATTGCAGTGCGGTGGGGGATTGTATCTGTTTCTCCAACTGCATGTTTTCAAGTTACACAGCGTGCTTGTGTTTGAAGAAAGGAGAACTCTCCTAAAACTGTTTCACTGCAGCAAGTTGAAAGGGAAAAAAATTACTCTTATGCTTGCAGTTGTAGCTAGGTTTTACATGTTTAAAATTATTCTGAAAAAAATCCTAATTCCTTCAGAACAATTGGCATGATTTCTGCTACATTTTACGTTGTACCTTGGTACGCTGGTATACCTGAGGAATACCCCTCAGTTCTGTACACTGTCCAGTTCAACCCTAGCAAGAAGTTATGATTACTATAGCTCCATAGGAAACCTCAGCTTTGTAAGTTCCTATAAGTTGCTTAGGATAACACCTTGTGTTTTTTTCTGACTTCCATCTCTCTGGCCTCCGCCCAAGGTATTTCCTGCTGTTGAGCTATTAAGAGCTGAAAAGCTTCTTCAACCAGTGTGAATGTTTGCTGACAAGCGGCATGTCAAAAAATTTTTTTTTCAGAGGTAGTGCTTAAAGCTCATATTTCCTTAGGTCATGGAGGGAGATGTTACTCTTTACATGGCATGCCATGAAATTATCTTGTGTGGCGAGCCCCACAGGCCTGGAGCTTGTGCTAGGAAAGTAGGAAGAGCCGCAAAAAGTATTTGTGTGATTTTAGAATAAGGGCGTACTTCCTGCTGATCCGGTATAAAAACAAGTGTTTCCTCATGACCTTAGCAGATTGGGTGTTCTGGAATATTTTCGTGTCAAAAGCCCTTAGATGCTTGGTTGCGTGAAGGTTTCATGGGGATGTTACCCTTAATGTCCTGGATAAAGTAACCAGCTCGCCCTTGTAAATTGAAATGGGGAAGCAGGCTGACAGGAATTATTTTTCACTTCCTACCTCAGACTCGTGTTTCTTGTTTCCATGGGTTTCCGAACGGCTGCTGCCGTCTGCTGTATGGGATGCACTTCTGCCTGGGGTGACATGCTCGCTAGTGTCTGCGTGCAAATGCATTTGCTGCCCAATTAAAACAAAATGCTGGACACCTGCAGATCCCATGAGCATTAAATAATATATGAGTATTCAGTTCTTTTGTAAATCATAACTTGCTATGAGGAAATGAAAGAGATTGAAACACTTCAGCGTTTTTTGTATTTTGAGGACAAAAAAATGGATGCGTGTAATTTTCCAACCCACCTGTAGGACCTATTATGAAAATATCATCAGAAACTTACTCACTTGTTCTTTTTCCTAGAAAATGAGATGGTAACACATGGTTTTGAAATACAAGCCCTAGTTCAATACTTCCTCGTTTTAGAAAATCCTAATATAAAGCAAGGACTTTGACCCTATCTTTAGAAAAAAGGGTACTCCTCAACTGACATGTCCTGTCATATCTTTCACGTTTGAAGACTAAAGGGAGTATTTTGGTGTAGCATAAAATTAAAATAATAATGTAGCTGTGGGAAAGTATTTGTGGATAGACCTTGATGACTGCTGCTTTTGAGGAGCCTGGGAAGTAGAGGGAAAGCCTCTGAAGGGGAGAATCCCCCCATGGCAGCATTACCGCACGTGGATGCTTGGTGTGGCAGCTACCTACTGCGGAGGCCCCTGCGTAATAAGGACAGGGACGGAGGGCTTTTGTCTGCCTTTGAACAAAGCTGGGGCAGCTAACAGAAAAGGGGGGGGTTATCCACACAACCGGCAGCATGAGGCAGAGCGTGGACACAGACAAGGCATCGGAGAGAACGAAAGCCAAAAGAAAAAGAAGATCCAAAAGACCAGGTTCCAGAACGAGTGGGAAGAGCAGGTGTTAAGGAAGGAGACCAAAGGGAAACCCTCTGAGATGCCTTGTGAATAACCCGGCCGGACTGTCCCCCTGCGACCTGGTGCCAGAGAAGCTGGTGGCTGCTATGCTGAGGACTGCCTAGCACAAAAGCTTGCCGTGCGGCGGAGAAGGGCTCGGGGCGCCCTGCGATAAATAAATCCAGCTCCCCTTCTTGAGGAAAAAGCCAGGGGAAGACCACAGGAAGATGACTCACTAACTGGCATCCTTTGCTAGAAATGCATAATTTATTCAGGAAGAAGTAACATCATCTTCCAGCACTGTAAAGGAGTCCTCTCAAAAGATGCGGGTAATAGAGAGCAGATGATTGCAACACAGTGCAATATAAATCAATATATTTATATACACGCACACTATATTTTGAAGTGTTTCTATCTGTGCTTAATTTCCTCCCAAACATTCAGAGTTTGCCAATCACCCCTGCGAGGGTTTAGCGGCACACCTTCCGTTTGCGCAGGCAGAATAGTGTCTCCATCCTGTAGATCGCTTTGCAATTCTCAGCCCTTTGATATCCTGCAGCACAACCCACCGGGTTAAACCCAGACTAGTTGGAAGTCGTCCCCCTGTCTCTGTCGGATAGGATCTGTTCCTATTTTGACATCCTAAGCCTGAACTATGGAGCCTTTTCTGGAGGTCAGCATCTTCTTTACAACACAGAATTCAATGTCCTTAGTGGGTGGCATATGTGCAACGGGCCATGAGAAATGTTTATAGTGTTGAGATTAAAATAACTTCCCAGGCTCACAGAAATATCATTCTAATTTTATAACCTACCAGTGGAGATTATTAACACATTCCCCACTCCACTCTCATAGTTTGTATCTATTCTGCCTCCAACACATCATGTTAGACAGAACATTAAATAGAACAGGGCCACACACAATTGAAGGAGAAAAGCAGGGTTTTGGTTAAAATCACTATTTGGAAGGAAATTTAGACAGTTCTTTTTACTGTAGAGATATTAGTGCCTGAATGTGTTACAGCATGTTTTAGGAAAGGAAAAGAGAGAAGTGTGTACAGCTAGCACGATGGGCCAAAAACAGAGTGGGTGAAATCAATATTAAAATCTCCAAATAGGCAATAATCCATTGGATTATAACAATGATAATCGTGGAGATACTAAAGAGTACAGCTACATTTTAAGAAGCAAGTGTTCAGTGTGGTAAAGAATTATAGCTACACTGGCTGCAGTGGAGTTGTGCTGATTTACACTAGTTCTGAGCAAGAAGTCAGAAAGTTTGAAAACTATCTGGCACAGAGGGAAAAACAGTGAATGTGGAAATTATGTACCATAGTGAAGAATTAGAATAAATAGCTGTAAGAGGGCAATATGAAATAAAATCGGCAGAGGGAAATCTGGAAGCACTTATGAGAGATTGTAACCAAGAGGCAGACAATTCTGAGAGTTTGACATTATTTTTTTCTTCATGAGAACTCAAATCTGAGTTGTCATTTTGCAGTATCATCTTGTTAAATATATTCTAGGCAATGCACTGGGAACTCAAGTTTTCCATCTTTGGTGCCCTCCCACCCCCACCCATACATGCAGCAGGCACTCATTTTTCTCATGGGATATTTTGGATGCTTATAATCTGTAAAAAGATAAAAAGATGTACACTACTACAGATTACCAGAGTAAAATATAAGGATTTAACTGTCCCTTCCCCCTCCCCTCCTTCCCCTTTCTTTATAGAGCTGAATACCATCTTGTGAAAACTGTGCCTTCACTTTTGGAGAGCTTGACTCAAGGTGGGCGGGAAAAGAAAGGTAGGTGAGTGATACTTATGCATTTACTTAAAAAAAGTAACATTTATGGTTGCTTCTGTGCAATGAAAGAGCAGTTCCCAGAAAGTTTTAGGCTCAACTGCACTTCTTGCCTGCGAGCGAGCTGTCAAATTATCTTTGTTGGAAGCTGCACGGAGGTATTGTCCTTAATTGCTCCGATAATGCTCCGTTTTGACAGCTACAATACCTGGTTCAACATGGCTGCTAACAAAAAAAGTCAACCATTAAGTATGTTTTCTTAAACAGTGACTGATAAGTTGTTATCTTTCAGCATCTCCAGCTAATTAGACATCACGAGTCAAAGTTAATTTGGTGGAAAACATTTCTCGACTTAATGACATTTATGGGCAATTAGGCCCGTTGTAGAAAGGAGCACACATTTACATTTCAGCCTATTTCCAGTGCTTAACAAGAATCCACCTCTTTCTCCACTGGAGATTTCTCATTCTCTGAGGAATATGTTCGATGCAGACACCACAGGTCCTCTTGTTTTTCTGGAAACCGGCAATTGTTTGCATGAAACAAGCTACCAAGCAGTAATGAGGCATAGACAGAGATAAAATTAGGCACAATAAAAGCCTTTACGCTGTTTAGACTTCTGTCTTGTCACGATGAGGACTGCACTTAAATCCACCGTAGTAAAAGCTGAGAGATGAAAAGCCAGTTCAGATCTTACATTTGTCCTCTGTCAACTATTTTTGAGAAATGTTCATTAGTCTCGAAGTCTCTACATGGATTTGCATAGAGGATTTAGAAAAGCAGCACATCAACTTTTCACCTGTCCCCACAGTCTGTCTTTTCTTGCCCAAATTCTTCATCTTTAGCCAAAATTCACTTTACAGTGGCAAAATGCCGCCCTTCCCCTATGTCCAGCTCCTGTCAAAGCTGTGAGCTGAGGAAGGCTGCAAGGAAAATGAGTAATAGTCCTGCAAATTACAGGTGTCCCTGGTCTCCTTGGGCAGGTAGCTGACAGTCCAGGTTGCCAGACTTATGGACACACTGCCGGGTCGTGCTGGTGGGTGGTTGGTCGCAGCCCCTTGGACTGGGTAAAGGGCTGGCTTTTGCTGCTCTGTCTCTTGCAGAAGGCACGCTGTCAGGTCTGTCGTTTGGGTCTGATTTTCACAAAAGGTGCAAAAATGTAGCATCTGTGAGTAGTGTCATCTTTAGCTGAAATCGGACAACAGGTCCAAAAGCCATTGTAGGCAGACAAAGCTTGGTTGTGGTATCTCTTTTCCACTGGATTTCAGGCTAAAAGTACTGCAAATGAAAGAGCTGCATGGTAGGCTGAGCACGCACATATATATATGCTTCAGTCTTGCTTTGCCTGCGCAAATGGGTTGCTCTGGACCCAGCCCTGCTGGGCTCAAAGGCTGAGGCCCCACTGTAGAGACAGTGCAAACAAAGTCTAAAATTTTTGTACTGGATTGCAAGGAGCAGGAAGCCTCTACAGAACGAGCTGGGGGCGGGGGGGGCAAAACAAGATGTTCAACAAAATTGTTTGATAAAGTTGGTGTGGCAGATACAGGCAGGTCAAAGCATATTCTTTCAAATGCTTTCTGCAATTTCAGGGAAATAACATTTGCAAGGTGCATACTAAGATGTTCTGGGGACTCAGACATCGGGATCAGGCCTAGGCCCATTTTGGCTTGTGACACTAACCGTCGTTTCTGGAGCACTCATTGACTGAACAGGAAGAGTTACATTATGTCACATCTATGGCTGTGCAAACTGTGCAATTTTCTAACTTTTTTGTATTACTCAGAGAATTAATTTCTTTTAAACTAGGCACCTGCAATAGCAAGAAAATGTCATACCAAGTTTTTGTCCCTGTCATATTTGGATAGAAGGTGTCTTTCTTTATTCTTACCTTTTCTTTGTACATGTATTTTTTTCCAAAAGACAGCACTGAGGCTGCATTCTCTCCTGCCTGCAAGGTGTGATCAGTGGATACCACATCTATGCTGGCCTTAAGAAATGCACAACAGTGTTAATGAGTGACCTTTAGTAACTGAAACAAGGACTTGTCTAGCTCAACGGGTGTATAGGAGTATGATCCTAGAGGATGAGTGGATCCCATCCTCACACTGTGGTGGCGTATTTAGCCCTGAAAGCACAGAATCAGCCTCAAAATGGAGGAGGACATATATCGTATCTAGCTTCTTGATCTATTTGCTCAGCTTACTCTACAATTCAACGTATGTAAATAAGTAGCATGGCATTTGTGATACATGAAAGTCGTACATTTTATACGGCCAGGCTTTATTTACAAGAGCTCTGTATTAAAATTGTAAAATGCCACTGTCAATTATTCTTGTAATGACTCAGCCCCTCCACATTATCCCTTCAGGATTCTGAATTATTTTTCCTTTCAATTAACATATATGTGACAAATTCCTGTTACAGTGGAACTGGCTATTTGGCAGATCAAACAGAATACATTTGTGTCTTTTTACTGTTGCAAGGGATGATGCAGGTCCCTTGGAAATACAAAATCTGCTCTGACTTGATTCTACTACAGCAGTGAAACAAGGTGCCAAGGTTTTCAGAGTCTTTTCTGGGATTTGCTAGATTGCATTTAATTTTCTTCCATGTGCCCGAAACGCTGTGGAGGTTTGTTAAATGCTGTGTTTCAGTTGTTGCAAAAAGCTCTTGCAGGAGATAGGTTAAGGGAGAAAACCCTCTCCCGCCTTTAGCCCCGTGGCCAGTAAGCGGCGCTGTTGATTGAGAGAAATGAGAGTCAGTGATTTACGGCAGGGAATGGCTCAGAAACTCTTCCCGCTCTCGAGTGGTGCTCACAAAAGTAGAAATCTGGAAATTAGCTATTGAAAATCTCCATGCTTTGTTAAAATATTTTAAAGGAGGCTAGTGTCTTCTCATTAGATATCTTGATGAAGGGCAAAATATGCACTTTCCCTCTCAACTTAAGCGCACCCAGCTAATAAAGCAACTTGGCTTTCCAAATTATCATTGTCTAAGCTGAGACATACTGAGTCAGGGTTGTAACAGAAACACCCCTCACACCTAGAGTTTACTGTGAGACATAAGGGCTTCCGAATCTGTACTGAACTATACTACTGAAGTAAGTCACCATAGCTGGGACTATTTCTCAAGAGTGACTCTCAAAGGTAATAGTTCCTTATGCTTATTACGTGGTGGTGCAGATGCTGTCTTTGATAGCTACAGCTAATAATCAAGTGAATTTTCACTCGGTTCTTTGGTCATGGCACGAGGTATTTTTCCATAATGCAGGATTTTCCAGTAATGCTCTCAAGTCTCTCCTCCTGCTTACTTCATTATGGGCCTCCAAATCTCAGAGATGCTGGGAAATTGATCTGGATGACACAGGGCTTCCCTGAACATTGCTCTAAGCTGATGAGCTCTGTGCTTCTGCCTCGCTGTCCTGGTAATGCATCTCAGACTCTCCTCTTTCCTTTAGCTTACCTCTTTTTCACCATTTACCTTACGGCTCCCCGACGCGTTGTGTTCCCCTCTGCTCCCATAGAGCCTTCCTTGCTCTGCTGCCATTGCCTGGGAAGTGCAAATGAGGTCCCAGCTCGCGGTGCTGGGTGACCACCTTCCTGCAAGGGAGTCTTTTTTTAACATTGATGGGGCTGGATTGGGCCCTCCAACAGCTACACGCTCTCTGACTGACTTTTCCTGGGCCGTTACTCCTCCACGTCTCAGAGGCCTGCTTGATGCCAGCATTACCGAGAGAAGCCATACGGAGAAAAAGGTTGTTTTGTGTCCTCTTGCTAGGTTGTACCCCAAGGAATTAGTCTATTGGGAGTCAAGGAGAATAAACACAACACTTTATAATTTGAGAACAAGACACAGAACTTGCTGCTTAATGCTATCTTTTCCATACACTATTCATCAAAGCAGCGGGGGAAAAAAAACCTTCCCCCCCCTTCCCCTAATGGGGGCCTTTTTAATACATCTCAGAGCAAGTAATAAAGATAGTCATGCAGGTAGTGCACTGGATGAATGTTTATGATCAGGCATCAAATTTTGTCTCTGCCACAGCCTTGCTATGTGATCCTGTGTCAGGCATCCAGTCTTGCACTCTTTCTGCCCCTATTTTCCATTTGTAAAATGGACACAAGAGTGTTGCTTTCATACAGTTGGTGTGAGCGCAAATTCTATGGGTTTATATAGTGCTCATATACACCAGTAAGGGGGGGGTCAGGTACATCCATCGGAATAGTCCTTACTTGCTCGCTTCAGGTGGTTTTGGTTGCCCATGGAAGCCAGGGTGCCAGCCTTGTTTTCCAAACCCGGGCAGCTGATAAAGGGTCCATACAACAGACATAAGAGCTGCATCTTCAGCTTTGTGTCAGCAGGATAAAGAAGGTGTCCAAGGAAAGTCTGAACTGCTGTAGTGACTAATGCCATGTAAACAAATTGGACAAAGGGAAGGTAGCATTTCTTTCCAGGGGTAGTTCTGATTTGTCACTGGCAGTGAAAAAGTTAAAACTCATAGGGTTATTCATGAATTCCGCTTTTTAAAAACATGTCCCATTAAAATGCAGATTCAGTCTTCCATTTGCAAAGAACATAGTTATTTCAAATTCTGTATGGGAATCCTTTTTGTATTTGTATCTTTTGGGTAGAAAGTCCAGCTGCCTCTTGTGAGATTGCACATATCTCTTCAGATGTCAACAAATCATTGAAAAGTGTCAGAAAGGGGGAAATGAAAGATAATTATTCAAACCATGGAGAGCTACTTTGAAAGTGAATAGAATCTGTCAGATAGTCTTTTGAGAACAGCAGTTGGCTGCTTGTATTGGATATATTAAATGGACATATCTAGAGGCAAGTAATACTGTTTTAGATTCGGATCAGTTTAAGCTGGATTCTTTTTCTGGTGGAGGTAGCTGAAGCCACTAGAAATTATTGAGGGAAATTAGTTGGGAAGGTGTTATATATAGCTGCTGTGACCTGTTAAAAGAAATAAAAAGCTCTGTAAATAAAATACATGCCCTTTCAGCTAAAGAAACAGATGCTTTACATATTTGTCTATTATATTTTAAAACTGCAACAGGATTAAGAGCAGGGAGGGCTTGACTACCGTGGAAATAAAGAGGTTAGTGGCAGTGTAAAAGCTATGTTCCTGGAAGCAACGTATCACAAAGAGCTCAGAGGAGTCAACATTGGATCTCAGTATAAGAATATTATTGAGCATTATACTCCTTGCTCTGATGAGCAGCCTGATGACGCTGGCCCCTGAGGTTTTAAAACTTGCCACTGCGAGTAACTTTCTCCATGTCCGTTGGGATTTCCCACATCTAAAGCCTGCAATCAAACCAGAAATTTGCCTCTTTTTTTCCCAGAGGAAATTGAATAGAGGATGTTTTGTAAGAAACTGAGTACAGCCTAGCAAAAAGCCTTCTGAAACAGTCATAAAATGCTTGCTGCTGTATCACCCAGGTCAGTAGTTTGGTGGTTTTATTGCTAATGCTCCAGAAACGATGAGCTTCTTAAATGTTTTCTGGAACATCAGTGAGTGTAGCGGTGCAAGCCAAAAAGATTAGAATCCATTCACAGAAGTTGCATGATTTAACTGCACTGATCCAAATTAATATGGTGCAACTACTATATGTAAAGAAGATTTGGAGCAAATGAAAGGTGTGGAAAGAGGTACTGAAGGTGAATGAGAAACACATGCAGGTGGGAAACTGCAGCCAACATCTTTCCAGTTCATTTCTTTCAAGACACTTCTTTTCACTGCTTTTTAGTAGAGCTAAAGAGTGTCAGCCCGTCCTAAGTTGTACGTAAATGGTGATAAATCCTACATCAGGATTAAATTACCTGTGCTTTTGTAGCATATAGCCCCTGGAGAGGAAGACAGCCTGTAGAGCAGTCTGCGTGGGCCTGGCAGAACGTCTGCTTCTGGCTGGGAAGGGCTGGTGCTCCCGCCGTTTTCTTCTTCCTTCTTTCATTTGGTGTAGAAACGTTTTCCCCTGGCCCTGCAACCCCAAAGGGAGAGCAAGCTCTGGCACCTCATCAAGACGGTGCTTCTTTCTGCTCTCTGATGCGAGAAGGATGCTCCCTACCTCAGCCTCTGTTTCCATCTTCCTGCAGCAATCTAGCTTTCAGCTTTGGCCACTTAAAAACCTGGTAGCAAAACCAGCACTCCTGGAAACCTCTGCCATGTGCAGGTGCTCTACCACAAGCACAATGAATCCTGTTGTCTGCCAGATATTTTAAAATCCCTCCTACCATGAGCCAGCCCATCAGCGTAGGTCATGGTGTCTGATAGATATGAACCAGGACACATTTCTGTTGGGGCCTGGAAGTCCTAGAGCATCTAATGGAAAATCTGTTACTTTCAAAGCAGTAATGTTTTTTGCAAGCTTTGACGATAAGTCACCAAGCTAGATCTCATTTAAAAGTTTTATTGAGTCTTCTTTATTTGAACTGAATTTCCCAAATTGTCCAGCAAGAGCAAACTGAAAGTCTACACCTAGATACAGTATAATCTAATCCTGGCCAGCATATCCCCTCCCAAAAAGCACAGACAAAAGGCCATTTCTCTAACACCTGTACCATTTACAGATGTGCCCAAGCCAACTGCTGAGGTCCAGATCTCAGCTCCTCCAAAAGGTACAAATGATCAGTGATGGCGACTGTGTTCATGCCACTGTGGAGGTTAAGAGTGGCCCATGAAGAAACTGAAAACTCTCTCATATCTTGACTGCAAGCAGATTGATAATTTTGGTTCCAGTCCCTCTCCTTTAATACTTTTCTTCTGATCCACAGATACAAAAATGAACTTAGCTTCCAGGTTTCAATGCACACATGCACATATATCTACCATGGTTTTGGCAACGGAGTTTGTTGGCTAAGTTAGTTACAGTCACACTCATCACAATGTTGTGATGTTATTAATTTTAGTAAAAGGAACTTTGCAAAGGAGCATAAACAGACCCCAGAGTCTCAATGTTATCCTTGTTTTCATCTTCCCCTTACCTGCAGTAAAAATGGGAAACTAGAGGATTGAACTATCCCTGACCTTGCTCTGTAGGGAAAAAACAACAGCTCATGTACATGGGGCAAGAAATATTCAAGCAGTGACTTACAAAGTACCCCTAGGGCACAACATTTCTCCATGTTTCCTGGATTTTCTCCATAGGCTGAGTCTTTGGAGACCTTGCTAAAGCACCTCTATGTTAGCCCCTGACTACTCCAGGCCCTGCAGTAAGCTGCATGGTCAACTCTGGTCCCTTTCTGGACAACTATGTACAGAAAAATGGGAGCAACTTATGTATATTTTTGCTAAATTTTATTATGTATGTTTTTGCTTTAAATTATTTTGACCAGAACCATTTTCTCAAAGTCCTGGGGAATGATAACAACCTCTTTAAAACATTTTTTAAGGAAAAATGCAGGTTAGAAATGATCTGGCCAGCTGACCAACCCCAGAGGTTTTCTAGTAGATGAAACCCCATCCTCTCCCTCTCCTGGGCTGGGGATGGTTGCCTGGGGATGTGCAGCATCTTGACCAGCCTCCGTTTTGTTTCATTCCTAGAAGGGCTTTTGCCTGAAGGTGTCCCCAGAAACCCCATGAGCTCCCTCCTCACTTTTGCTTTTTTTGTGACCACAAGGAGAAATGACACCCTTGGAGAGCTGATGACATCTTCGTAAGGGACCTGTCTGGGGAACTTCTTGTAGGATGAGATATATCTTCTGAATGTGTTTTTTTGTCCCATTGACTATCAGGGGAGCTGTGGTACATTTGGGCACCTAACCTGTAAACACCTGGTCAGGTGTGATGCATGCTAGCACCTGGTTGAGTCAACCCACACCTTCTCCCCCTGAGCTGGAGAGCTGCTGCCTGCTTGGCCCCCGCTCTGCACATGGGGTGAGAGGCTGCCTCAGTGCCTGGAAACTCGTGACAGTGAAGATTGGGAAGGAGCACACACTTCTTTTTTTTGGGGGGGGGGGGATTTTTTTCTGTTGTTCTATTCTGTGGTCTAAAAATATAATTGAAGTTCAACGCAAAGTCATTGCCTGATTCTCCCCTTCAGTTATCTCAGCGTTATTCCACTGAGGTAATGGGAGTTCCTGATGATTTCGGCTAATGTACAGGAAAGGAGAATCAGGCCTCAAATCAATCTGGTGTTACAGTACAAAGGGATTAAACAGAGAAAGGGAGAGAGAGAAAGGGAAGAGCTGAAATGAAAGAAGTTTGAAAGAAACAAGAAACTGTTGTCTTCGGGGAGCTATGTACTTTCTCCAGGGAGTTTTGCTACTAGATAATCTTTGAGATGGTGGAACAAGGTATTTAAATCTCTGTTCAAATACAGGAAAAGAAAGAAGAAAGTAAAGAGCCAGCAAAAGAAAAGGTGCCTTTTTTTCTGGCAAAACAATCTACCTCTTCTGTTAAAAAAAAGAAGTTGCTGTATCCTACTGATAATTATGCCTTCAGCAAATGGTCTTTTAAATTCAAATGTGTTTTTTTCTGGTGAGAAACCAGCACTTGGCCCTGAATGTTTTTCTTGCAACCTGATAATGTTGATTTTTGTATATGCATGTGTATATATATGTATTTACATACATATATAAAACTGTTGTGTTTGGCTTTTATGTGAATGTTTGTTTTTTGGTGAGAACTGTGCACTTGCCTGTGTAGATTAGCAGCCCTGACACCAAGAGAGTGTCAGTAAAAGCTTTATGTTCTCAAATTGGTGGCACTAGAATTGTGCCCCAAAACTGAAGCGTCTGCATTATTTTTCAGGATAATCTTACAGGCCTCAAAGAAGTTTGCAGTTTTTTTGTGCCAGGTGTTGTGTGCTAAGAGCTCTGGGTCTGGAAACCTATGTGGGTAACAGAAGTACTATGCCAAAAATGCGGCAACATTTAATGATTTGTGTATGAGAAGTTTAATCCTTTAGGTGGGAGGTTTATAATTCCACAGCGGATTAACAGTCTATGCCATTGAAAACTCCATGTTGGTGATGGATTTTTTTATCTAACCTGGATTTGGGCCTGCAAACTGTATTTCTGCATGAAAAGATAGAATCCAAATATTCAGGTATTCAAGCTAGGCATGTTAATATTAAGGCATTTTTATGTCTGAGAAAAAAAAAACCAACATCTAAAAAGAATTTCTGCTGAGTTGAAAACAGAGTTTTTCATTGGTCCTGAATTCAGTTCCAAAAAGCCAAGATAAAACTGGGCAAGATAGTCTGCTACTGGTTTTTTTTGGTTCACTATAATGATAACTCTGTTGCTATGATTTAGCCGCAAATTAAAAACCGATTAACCTGTGCATGGACAGTGAAATGTACTTTTTAATATAGATGCTACAGGCATCTATATTAAATCTAGGTACGGGCTCCTCGCCATTTTGAAAGATAAGCCATTTCATGCCTAACACAAGGGTGTCACCAAATTTATCAAAGCTATTCTAGCAAAGTAATTCACTGGCAAAGGCCCCTCCCCATTTCCGTCCTCTCCTATAATACTTTGTTTTCAGTTCTTATAAACCTATGGCTCTGATCCTGCCCTAGTGCCTGGTAACGCCCGAACGGCAGAAATAATAGCCAGCACTTGTGTGACACTGAAGGGACATGCATGCGGGCTAGCACGCAACACTACAATGATATCCTTTAAACTGCCTGCCTGTCAAAGTGCCTTCCAGCCCAGTAGACATTCAGCTTAATAAAATGGGAGTTAGGCTTGTGTTAATCATTCAGGTTACCATGAAGCATTCCCACAAAGTCTGTAAATATTCACACATCGGTAGCATTGTCTCTTTAAAAGGATTAGTCTCTTTAATTAGATCTATCGTGCCTTTTTACTAACGTTTCTTTAAAAGATACAGTAGTACAAGCACTGTACCAGCAAAGATAAATTGCCTCCTTTGAGAGAGTGACATTTTGTCCATTGAGATGGGCCTTTTTCTTGGGTTGTTGTTTTGCCCCATGAAGCAGCCATTCAGGTATAGCAGTGCTGAGAGTGCCTTGTTAAAGCTCAGAAACTATTTGTGAGGCTGTGGCAGACTTGGACTTTCCAACTGGCACAGAGGAGAAAGAGCCGCTTGTTTCCCTGCTATCAGAAAAAAAGGGCTGGTGCAGGTGGTGATGCATCAGTAAAACGTTGTTGGAAGAAAAGCTTGCAGGTGCTGCCTCTGAAAATGGATGTGTACTTCCTGGGTCTAGCACAAGCTAAAGAGGACTGCCAATACAAAACAGAACTGCACTGTTGCCTTAAGAGTGAATAAAAAAGATGTTTCAATGCTGTCGTCGTATCTGGATGGTTTGCCATGGAGGACAAAAAGTCTCCTATAAAATTGGGTTTAAATAGTCCTATCTCACTTGTGCTCTGGGTGACCAGATTCAATTGTGCTGGTGTCCCCTATGCAGTATGATATCATAGCTTCAGAGGAAGGCTTTATTTAGAGGTCACATTAGTTTGTCCTGTGGATGTAATCATTTTTTGTGTCATGGACAATGTTTTACTGTGAAGATATGGGCCAGATGGCTCAGCCACTTGCAGTCCAGAGTTAAACAGGATCTTTATTGTTGGCGAATAAACAGAATCTATTGTCTGTTGCTCATGAAACTCTAGTGTCCATCACTGTTTAAAGATGAAGTATTAAATTTTCATGGCTTAGGAAAGAATATGTAAAACAACAAGTAAAAGGGGGTGTGGGCTTCCAAAACATATCCTCATTGTCCATTCTTTTTTTCCCTTGGTAAATATCTATGAGGTATTTCAGGCGTTCCCTCCCATTGTTCGATGTTGCTAAGCGCTCAGGTCCCGCTTGTCTTCTCCCCCCAGCCCGGGGGAGCATTTTCAACCACAACCATTACCGCTGCGGGGCTGTGTGGGGACTCAGCTGGGATTTTTCTACTAGGAGCCTTGTATACGGGAAAGCGGCTGAGTGGTGTCCGGGCAGGTAGATCATTTCCAGAGCTGTCTCTGGCTGTTTATTGCTTTATATCTCCGAAGGCTTCCCCTTTGCCGCGACTCTCCCGTGAGCTGGTGACACACAGAACGCTGCCCAGCAAGCGATTAGAGAAAAAGAGATTTTCCTTAGGACCAAAGAGGTCAAATTCATTTCTTCCCCAGATTTTCCCCCCAGGGCCTGGCATGGTAATTCAGAGCTTTTTCCTAAAGAAAATGTTTATTTTCTGTTCAAACTCACCCCACCCATAGCTTCCTATGTTGCAATGTCAGAAGTGTTTCTTTCCTCTCTTTAATTGCAACCAAAGCCAACCTTGACTGGCAAGGAGAAAGTCCCTGACAGGTTTGGGCTCAGTCCAGACCTTCTCAGAGAGTCTGTCAGCCAACTGTTTGACAGTATGCAAATGTATGCAAATGGAGGGACACTGGATGAACACCTGCAGAAAGTGTCCATCCCCACTCCCGCTATGCTCTACCTCCGCTGCAAGTAGGGCTTTGAAATGCTGCTTCGTATCCCTCTGTCAGTTTATTATGCGTTTGTCAGCAGAACGTAGGGCTGCACTCTTTGTCCTGACGGGCTGCAAAGCCCCATGTGGAACGGCGAGTGCCAGGAATGGTGCGATGGCTTCTGTCCAGCCCTTGTGAATCCTTCTTTCTGTCTTTAGGACCTTTGCTTCAGTAGCTGAACCCTTTTGGGGTTGCCTGTGTCAAGGAAGGCCTTCTGTTTTCCTGGGAGTAAAGACATCATATTGGTGGAGTCTCAGCAGAACAAAAAGGCTCTTTCTCGCTAGCAGCTGGAGCACAGGGCTGGTAGGGATTGTGCATGCACGGCATAAAACCAGCATCCGTTTCGAACTGGTTAGGGAGGAAGGAGAGGCACCTTGAATAAAACAAAGTTTCTGGCCACGTGTCAGGTACCTAAGAGAAGTGCTGGCTCCTGAACCCATCAGGTGCAGCTGTGGGTTTCCTATGAGCCTCTGGGGAGCAGAGGGCCCTGGGGTCCGGGATGACCTCTGTGTGCATCCGTGATGCTGTGTTTTGCTCCAGTAAGTCTAGCCAGCGAGCAGGAGAGGGAGCGAGGCATTTTGAAGTGCTCTTTAAATGGAGAAGAGCTGTGAATTCTGGAAAGATCGGGACCATCAGCATCGTCATGTTCCTGCCAAAGGCTGGACTCACTGCAGTCATGATTCGAGTCTCGGCCTTCGGCTGCCTTGGGCAGATGGGACAGGGGCCTGAATCCAGGATCCTGAATCCCCGGATTTAAAAATCGCTGGGTTTTGAGAACATGCTGATTGGATCAAAGATGTGTATCTCATGCCAACTTCTAGTCAAAGAGGGGGATATGAGTCTTGCCAAGTTCTGTGTAGCAGCTTTAGTTTTAGATTGCTAAACATTTGAGGTAAGGGTGAATGGGTCATTTTTCCCAGTTAGACTTAAGGACTGCATAAAGGCACAGCCTTTCCAGTTCCCAGAGAGCTCACTGCTGAGACTGGGCCACGACTTGAAACAGCTCTAGCTGTTGCAGGGGCAGCTTTCAGCCTGGCTTGGCAGACTCCTTTCTCTCATACACGGTCTCAATTAAAAACCACTTGCTTGATGCTAATGGTGGTGTGCTGGTCATCTCATGTATATCTAACTTGATTATATGCAATTGCAAAAATATCCCGTCATAACACAGAGATGCTGACCGCGTGTAAAGCTGTGGCTAAATGACACGTTGCGCACCATGAGCCTGATGTTGTGCAATGGCCTTGGTTAAATCAGGGCTCCTGAGTTGCCCCTAGAGAGCTGTGCATGGAGGTGTGAGATTGGTGCTTTGCTCAGCCACTTGCTCTGGGAAAAGCCAAGCCATGATGGACTTGAAACCCACGCTGTAAAATATAAGCGAATAGTTTATGCCAGCTCTTCTAGAACGTCAGGCAGCATAATGCCACTGAAGCCAGGAGTTGTGTTGAGTTTTGAGGGTCAGAGGCCTGCCAAAAGATGAGAAACACCCTTCAAACTTGTGATACCCGTGGCCTTAGAAATGCAGCCAGGCTTTTGCTGAAAGCCAGCTGAATGTTGCATAAACCTGGACTTAAAGCAGCTGGTAATTGTTCCTAGGGCTTCTTCTTTGGCTGGGGACGAGAGCAGGTAAGAGATGGGCTACTCTGAACAAACTTAGGTGGTCAGTTTGTAGGGTGCCCGCCAGAGCTCCCTGGCACCAGATTTTTCATCTGCCTGTGAGGAACGGGAAGCTCAGAGGGGCCTGCTCTAATTCTCAGTGCGTTGCCATATCATACTGAAATTCGTTCGCGCTTTCTCTGGAGGAAGAAAGTAAATGCGCCTTCTTTTATGGCTATTTTTTCTTCTTACACTTTGGAGCCCAAGGTAGTTGCATTTAGCAGCTTTAATGTCCTTTCATTGCTGCTGCTTGCGGGGCTGTGGTCATTCAGGCAGCAGTAACTTTGAAAAAATGACCCGTCTACACCCAAACAATAACAGAATCCCCCTTTTTATGTTGGCAACGCCCACGGCTTTCTGTTTGCTTCAAGACTCCCCACGTAGACGCAACTGTTTGACCAGCCTTCCTCTGAACGACTTAATTAAGCAAAAGAAAAAGTGTCAGTTTCTGCCAACCTCACAAAAACAGAACCGTGGGGGTAAAAAGGGTACGCGGCATTAACCCACATTCCTCAACTGGCTAACCAAGGCAGACCTCCGCTTTAGAGCACTGCCAGCAATATCCCAGCGCTGGGCGCCGGGCGCCTTATCGCGACACATTGTTTAGTGCCCGACAGCAGCCGCAAGGGAGCCGCGGTCCCTTCCCGCTCCGCTCGGGGTGGGGGGCATCCAAGAGATTTTTAACAGGTGTGAAAACAGGATTTTTTCCTTTTTTTCCTCGCGGGGATGGATGTGGGCTTCGCAGGCTATAGCGCTTGCGCTCCCTCCTGCCAAGCCTGGCAGGTAGGTGCTCTCCATGCTGCTGTCACAACCCCCTCCCACGCTGTGCCAAGCACACAAAGCACCATAGGAGGATAGCGGTTATTTCTCTTGCTCCGTGAGCACCAGACCCTTGATGTGGCCGGGACGCCCCTTACCCACAGGACCTGTCCCAAGCAGATGTGAGATTCTCACCCCCAGAGCGTTGAGGACCTTGGCTTGCACTGCGGGCAGCAAGTTGCTCTTAACCGAGGAGGGGGCTACGAAGCAGAACTGTCCTCCTGAGTTATGTTCTCCCCTTCTGCCTCTATCTCCATTAAAAGCGCATAAATTCATTTTAGGCTGCAGTTCCCCAGAGGCCAGGGGCTGCTCTAGCTCCGCGCGGTGCGCCCACCAGCTGTTCCCCCTGGGAGCACAGCGCGTATGGGGGGCTGCGAAGGCCCCCGGATTTAGGTGTGTGCTACTCCCGCAGTCTCCTGTCCCTCAGAACGGATGAATAATTTTTAAATAATAAAAGTTAAAACAAAACAAAGCAGGTCCCCAAGCCCTTAAGTGCTCTGATGTATTTTCTGGCCCCCTCCAGGCCTGACACTGTGTGGTATAAGCACAAAGCAAGCCAGCTGCCAGGAGTTAAATTCCTGAAACAACGGTGATCCCCCATAACTGAGGTGTTTTTTCCTTCTCGAGCGCTGAGATTTGAACAAACACGGCCAGCGCTGGGGCACGCTGTCCTGGGTGAGAGCGTAAACGCGGGGGCACAGCACCGCTCCAGGCGCGCAACGGCACCAGCGCAGTGCTCAGGTGCCAGCTGCAGCTGCGGTGCCGTGAGACCTGCACAGCTCTGTCGCTCGACGCATGTGTGCACACACGCACGTTCGGCATCACTAACGGTGTTGTAACTACGGTGTTTAGGACGCCGTGGCAGGCTGTGGCAGTCTACAACCCCTGGCAGACAAAACTGGCTTTGGGGAGGGCAATCAAACACTGTTTTTACCTGATTACACAGCGCTGAATTGCAGAGGGAAGTTTTCACGGCTTGCACTGGTTTAGAAGAAGCCGCTGTTTTGTTTAAAGCGAAGGAGGATGCTTGCGTGAGTCATGCTGGCTTTTCACTCTGTTGCGTGCTTAAAGCGAAGGGGCGACGGCTCGACAGCAGGCCTGCAGTGAATGTGAAATGACAACTGATCCAAAATTAAAGGGAAAGGAGTGAAAAATCTTTTTTGCAACCTCTGACTGTTTCATTCTTTTGCCACAACAGTACAGGAACCACAGCCTTTATTGTGATTAATATCTGGGAAGCCTCTTAACAAGGCTTAGCTTGATAGGTGGCTCTTGTTGGACGAAATTTATGGCCTGGTACTTCCTCAGTAAGACTTCCCACGTTGAATTGTTGAACATTACTGACCCTGATGCCCAACACAAGGGGGTGGGGATTTACACAGATGTCTGGTAACTGTGGAAGGTGCAAAAATCCAGAAGAACAACCTGCATTACATCCATTGGAAGCGGCTGGTTAACAGAGGTCAGGGGGAGGCCCAAGCCAGTGTGTGAGCCTCAGTGTTTTGGTGCAGTTTGTTTTTTGATTAGTGCAGTTCATGACCGGGCCATCCCACCTGAATAACAATCAGTGTGATTCACAGCGGGCCAGGAGAGGGCAGGGACGCCCGCGGCGCCGGGCATATGGAGCCAAGCCCTGGGAAGTGCAGAACCTTCCAAAACCCAGATGGTTCGGTTTGACATGTTTGGCAAGGCACCAGGAATAACCTATTACGATATGGAATCATCAAGATCTCGACCCCCCCCCCCTTCCTCCGGACTGTATTTACAGAAATGAAGCCATATGGGAAAGTGAGCGCTGCTGTGGATTAATGAACATGCATGAAATAGAGATTCGCTGCTGCTTAATGATGCAGTCATTAAAAAACTAGTGTCTGCGCGCGGGTTTTTTTTGGGTTGTTGTTGTTGTTGGGTTTTTTGTTTTTATCTGACACTATATTCGCCTTTTCTTCATAAAGAAAAATGCGGCAGCCTCCTGTCACGGCGAGCAGATGGGAGGGCAACGGCGGGCCGTTGGTGACAGGAGGTGGTGAGCACCAGCCTTCCCATGCAGGCGGAGGTAAAGCATTCAGGGAGCCGCGCGGGGAAGTGGGGTACCTGAGCCCTCCGTGCTCTCCTTTCCCGTCCTTGCCATGCAAAACCTCTGTCCTTGATGACTAGTTTCCGTTAAAATGTTTAGCCTGGTTTCCCAGGATAAATGGGTTAGCAGAGACCAGCAGGGCCTTGCGAGGTGCTAGAAAAAGCAGCAGCTGAAAGAGCCAGAGCGTCGCCTTCGAAAAAAAGTAAAACGAATGCCTGAGCTGCTGGTGGTCCCTGCTCGTCTCGCTCGTTTTGGGGAGAGCGGGGATGGGATCTCAGGTGTCCCATCGGCCCCCAGGTGTGGGACGTGCTACATGCCTGAGGGCCACATCCAGGGTCCGGCCTAGGTTTCCGAGCGCCTCCGCAGGGGCGGGTGAACGGGGTTTGGTTTGCTGCCCGCAGCTGGGACGACCTGCAGTGGGGGCACAGGGAGAAATCTTGTGAGCTGCCAATTTCGGAAAGACGTTTAGTCCTAGGAATAGGAGGGCTGTGGTTTAATAAAAAAAGCGGCTCCAGGAAAGGTGGGCGTTTTAGCCAGAAGACTGCTTGCAGGGGGGGGGCGGGTATGAAAGAAGAGGACACATTGCTAAGAGCGAGACTCAGAAACCACCAGTCTAAAAGGCTGATGTTCTGCCTGCCTCCTTCTCCCATCTCTTTCCAAAGAACACTGCTTTCTCCCCTCCTCTTCTCTCATTCCTCTGTGTCTTACAACTGAGCCTCTGAACATTAGCAATAGCTGAACTGTGACCTGTGCATAACTTGTTTTTCACTGTGTTGAATATCACTGTCCTTCAGGGTGGAGTATAACGTATAAGTGGGATTCAGTGTATCATTATTTTAAAAATAATTGTTTCCCAAAAAGCAGTCAAACTCGTAATCCTGAGTTTCCAAACTTATAAGATGAGAGACAAAGAATTAGAAGAGATCATTTACACAAATTACTTGTACAATGTCCTTTGAACATTGTGCTCTAAATCTTTTTAGTCTCATGAGTATTCATGGTGTTTTTCAAATAATTTGAAAGTGATTTCTTAATGAAGGCTAAAATATCCCTTTTAAACTTCTAAGTGCTGTTGTTTTTCTTTGATCACATCTATATGTTCCATATTCCAGTGCCCTTCTCTCTACTGCATATTCATGTTCTTGGGATAATTTAAAGGCATACTTGCATGTTTGACAGCAATAAATAAAACTCATCCATCATATATCAGAACCTCCGGGGAAAATTAAATATCCCCAGTTTCAGCGCTGTTACTGTCTGCATGATTATGAACCTGGTCCAAAGCTCATTGAACTGGTAGAAATATTTAATGAGCTGGCAGAGTATTTATTCTTGGCTAAAAAGAAAGGAAACCCATTTAACTTATTTTTGGCAGACAGTGCCAGTGTCTTATTACAGACAGTGAGACATTGCAAATCCTTACCACTGAATGCTGGTCTTGCTAATTGAACATCATGATTTTACTGGTTGCGAACTCAGTAGTTATGTAGAAGAAAATGGATGGATAACCAGGGCTGTGCTCTGGCTCAGCATGCTGTCCTTATTGCTGTGAAAGATGTGAATTCTATTTGCTTGTGGGATAGAAAAGTTTTATGCTTTTGGACCCCTTTTCAGCAGTGGGGAGCTGTTAGAGCAGCTCACTCCACCTTGTGGAGCCGCGTCTTGAAGGGTGGCTGGCTCTAGGAAAACAGTGCTACTCTTAGAAATGCCGCTGTTCAAAAATGTAAGTATCGAGACTATTTACTACCTGTCTTCCACGTCCTGGAAGCTATGCTGGTGTCAACACCTGCAGGAGCTCCCTGATGTGGCTAAGCAGCATCACACTGGCATTACAGAGGGAGAAGCAAAGGGGAAGGAAATTTGCACCAGGTGTAAAGGTGCATGTCAGGATAGCTGGGATCAGGACACAGGAGCTTCTGTTTCCCCTCGCAGACGGGTTAGTCTGAAATTACGGGTAGCTCGGTCCAGCTGTGTAACAGGGCCTCCTGGGCTCGCTGTGGTGCAGGCAGGCTGCGCAGGGAAGCTCTGTCCGGGCTGCCCAGCCCGAAATGCAGTGGGTTGCTCGTTGTCGTGGTTTATTTGAGGAGAGGGGAGGCACCAGTTTGGGATGCAGAAGGTTTTATGGGCCTATTTTCCTGGCCACCAAAAGTGCCCCAGCAACAAATTGCACCAATGAAACAAGGGGGCCTCTAAATCAAGTCGGTCACTCAATGCCTACGATGCCGCGATGCTTTTTACTCTCTGGTCCTTCCTCAGATCCCAGTTTGGCTACAGACCTACCTGCCACTTGGATCAAAGAAAAGAAAAGTCTACCCAGGCCAGGAGCTGAAGTGAAGCAATGCCAGGAGCCGTGGGGGAGGAAACACAGGGTAGGATTTAACTCACCTGTTTCTCCCCAGATCCCCTGTGTTTCCTCATGCTGCTTTAAGAAAGGTTTATTGGAAAGGTGGGTGTCTCTGTCACTCCTGTGAGCACAGAAAGAGCCAGGCTAGTGAGTTTGGAGCAGGTTGTTAATTTTTGGACACCTAAAAGTAGGTGTGATACCTCCCCGGCTTCATGATCATCTGGAGGAAGATGATATACGGGAAGGAGACCCAGCTGCACGGTGAAGGGCCCTGAACAGCAGGCGAAGAGCGGGAAGTGACACTGGGAAAGTTTTTAACCGTGCGTTTCCCAGTGCCCAGCCAGAGGGCAGGTACAGATGCAGGAGCCGTGGGGCAAAAATACAAATCACAACCCATGCTACGAGAAAATTTAGAGCTGACCAGTGAAAAACGAAGCGCCCTGACCTCCCGCTGAGGGCCACAAGGGCTGTGCAGAGGATGCCCTGGCTGCCCTGCAGACCGCTGCAGAGCCAGTTGCTGTAGCTGTGACATTCCCCCCGTAGTTGCCTGAGAAACGTGCCCAAGCACCTCATCGGCACTCCCTGCTCTTAGCGTCCCCCTGCCGGTACTTGAGATGCTTTATGTGCTGATCCCAGCATCTGAAGGCGCAGGCGGAGGTTAAGACCCCGTCCCGTAGTCTGTACTACTTAGCGGGATCCCTCTTCAGTGCTCTCACCCAAAGCAGGAGATGATCATGTTTTGTGACCTGTCACGCCAGCACTTCAGGCTTTTGTTCGGGGAAATTGGCCTTCCTCTTTTTGATGTGAGAGGATTTGGGCTGTGTCATTAGAGCCATCAGCCTGCCAAAATTAAGGGAGCAAGGGGAGAAAGCTGTTTCTCCGTGAGCGGCAGCAGATCTGAAATATCTCCCCTCCTTTGAAATGGAGGTTCCCGTCCCTGCAGCGTTAACCCAGCCCCAGGGCAGGGAGACAGGCAGCTGGGCTGCTCGCCATGTGCAGTGGGTGCCCCGGAAAAAACAAGCTGCTCCCGAGGCTTCATGGATGTATTACAAAACCTCCCCCACAAGAGTTACTGCCTTGATGTCTTGGTATCTGAAAAAGAAAAGGAAAAAAAAATCTTCATTTGCTACACAGAGCTATAGACTTAGTTTCCCCCTTACTTCTATATATCCGGGGTAAATTTTATCAGGAAGGCGGAAGTGAGGAGGACAAGGGATTTTAGGCCTTCTCTCCTAGGGAGTTTGCTTTAACGGAGGTAGTGTCTGGGCTATCCTGTGGGTCTCTGAGCAATGAGCTCCACCGTGGGAAGGCTGACTTTCATTTCTCTGTTGCCCTATATGCATTGATGGTCTTAGGTATGCGCTGGGATGTGGTGCGGTGGTCGGTGATCAGTGGGACCAGGCGGGATGCAGGTGTCCAAAGATGCCAAGAAACTCCCAGGAAGAATTTAAAAATGAAGCCAGTGGGAACTGGGCACCGTAAGAACTACTAAGTATATCCTGGTGTCTCCAGGAACCTGATCTTAAAATTCTCCTGCTCCGCAGAGCGTGTTGCCCACTGCTAAGCCTAACGCATGGCAGGGGCAGTGCGGCATGCCATGGGGCCTTCTTCGCCTGCTCAGTGTGGGGGACCGGCTCTGGCACAACAGTTTCTCAGGATGTCTCCCCTTTGCGTGGTATTGCCTTGCCGTGCGGTGGCCTGGGGCTCACCGCCGACACTTCCTTAAAATGACCAGGGACTGCCACAGCTCGGCCTTCTCCCCTGAGGAAGGAGGCTGCTTTCTTACTGGCAGGTGATGGATATAAGTACTTCTGTCACCATCCTCAGCTCACCTCCTTGGGGTTAGAGCTGAGCCAGGTTGTGCTCTGCGCGGTGGCAACTGGGGGGAAAACGGCTGTGTCTCTGCCATCAGCCTTGAATGAGCAGTGTGCTTTGCATTGCACCCTTATACCAGCAGTGTCTCGCTGCCCACAGCTGGCTGGAAAATACAGATGTGTCTGAAATACCTTCTCCCTCCTCGTCCATTTTATGTTCCCTTTTATAGCCAGTCTTTGAAGTGTGTGACTCTGAAGGTTTTTGCCAGCTGTGTTGCCAGTTCTGGTACAACAGGGTCTTGGGATGTTGTGCGGGGGCCGCGCAGGGGGGGGAGCGAGGGAGGAGCTGGGAAGCTGGGTGGCCCAAGCCCTGGGACATGCCCAACACTGTCGAGCAGGGCCCAGGCAGGGTCGCCCAGGGGACAGACACATGTGGGGCGTTGGTGCAGAAGACTTGATGGGAGCTGCCCCAGGGAGACTGGTCATGGCCACAGTTACCAGGTCCTTGCCCATCCGTATCACTAGTATTGCTGGGATCCATCAGCAAGAAGTGCCTCTGATTTGCAAAATGTGAGCCTGGGGCCGGGCTGGGACAGACCTGAGATGCTGGAGGAAACGACATAGTGCTGGAAGGGATTTTCTCCATTGCTTTCGTGATGCTCCCAGGAAAGGGAGCCTCCAGGCCTGGAGAGCAAGTGAGAATGGTGGTCTCTGTTCAGGTTTTTTGAGAAGGAGTTGGACTCTGGGCTGGGTGCTGTGAGGATGGGCTTGGATGCCCTGTGCTGAAAAAACAAACTGCTGGAGGGGGCCTTTGAAGTTCCAAGGTGTCTTCCTGCAGATCTGTCCAATGTGAGGTTCATTTGGGCTCCTGCTGTGATGCTGCTTCTTTCCCTGTGAGCCAGGGCTGTGCTGGGCTGACTTGGAGCACCAGCATTTTGGATATGGGAGGTATCTCATTACCAGTGACGCTTTTACTCAGCTTGATTCAGTGGCTCCTAAACATTTTTTTTTGTTTCCTTTCTACTGAGGGTGCTGTGAGTGCCTTATGCTAACCTGATCCAACTCTGAAGAGCTGTTTCTACTCCAATCATTTACTCCCATGTTCAGTGTCTATTTGTGCCTTGTGCAATAGCAGTGCAACAACACCGTTGCTCTGTAACCCAGTCGCAAGGTAGCTTCATCATGCATAGGTAGGATTATACCCACATTTCAGGTTCAGACCAGAGTATGGCTGTGTTTTCCATACAGCTACAGTGAAATAAGCTGCAGCATGAATTTATGGTGTGTTAGCTCCATGACAGTAACTGTGCATGTCCTCACTCCAAGGCAGAAGCTGGGCACCTTACTTTTCAGTGCGAGAGTGGTAACACATCCAAGTCCAGCCTGCCTGACATGCTGTTGACCAACAGGAAAAGAAGTCTGTGCAAAACCATCAAAAGCAAGTGTGATTACAACACGGAAAGTTGAAGCCAGCTGCTGACAACTGCATTTGTCCCTCTTGATCTCCATCCCAGGAGAGGGGTGGGTGATGAATTCAGCATGGGCAGGCAGGGAAGTCACCTCCAGCTGGCCAGACCAGCAAGGCTGGCTGCTCTTGGCTGGCTCAGTGGCAGAGAGGGAGGGGAAACCTGTGGTCCATGAAGTGTGGACCCGCACATCCTTCTTGATGTGCCTGCTGATAAGGGCCTGAGCCCCTGTTACTTGCTGCCTGCTCCTGGCACCCGGCCCCTGCCAGCAGGAGGTACCCTGGACATCTGCCCTGGAGGGACACCAGGACTGCAGGCACTGGTGCCCAAAAGGGGTGGCGAGCAGCACACAAGGGGAACCATATCACCCGTGCCTTTCATTAGCTGTGTTTAAAAAATAAACTGGATGTGGCGAGACAGTGCAGACCTAGAGTCAGACTCCTCCGAGGAGGGAAGAAGGGAAAGTGCATGAAATGTCGGGAGTCCCGCTCGGACCTGCAGCGTGTGATACCTCTCTGGGCAGACGAAAACCAGTAGGTCAGGACAGCAGCTTTTTGTTGCTATCTGATTACAGCCATTCTGTTCTTGTTGACCCTGTGCTGTGGGTTTTTTTTGTTTTTTTTTTTTACTTGAAAGAATTAAAAAGTACAGCTTCCATGAATAAATATAACTCTTAGCTCCATCTTATTAGCTAAAAGCAATTTAGGGATAAATACAGTGGATGTTAACAAAAAGCAAAGAATAGAAAATTGTTTAAGTGGCCAAAGAAACTTTATCCCATTGTAATGCAAGCCAAGCTATGCCAGCTATATGTAAATGTATGCAGTAGTCTCTGTGCATGTGTCCACTTTGAAGTTGCCATCTGAATTTAATTCTGCCTTTGTGATTAAATCAGGCCATTACGTTTAATCTCACTTAATAGTAAGAAACGCTCTTTGTTGTTTTCTATAGGCAACATATTCTGCCCCTAACATATACAGCTTGGCATTCACACTTTACTATTAATCCCCGATGGCTGATAATTGCTTCATCTCCAAGTTCTCTGTCCAATTCACAAGGGAACTGATTGCAACTATTCTTCCCCTATACATTAATGCACTGTTTTGGTCTTACTTCTTTGGCTCAGTGAACCCTATCAAGCTGTCCACATTTTCTGGGCATGTGGGCGTATTGTAAGTTGTTAAATTAAATTCTGCGCTGACCCCCTAAACACCAGAATCTATTAGCACTGCAACTTAGCTGATTGACAAGTGAGGCTACTTTTCCACTCAAAAACTTGAAATAAAAAACAGGCTAAATAAGGCTGAATATTTTGTTTCAAGTGAAAGTCTGAGGTCTTCTGCCTGCTGTCTTTCTACTTACATTTTCATTACTGCAGCAGGATCAATTGTGTTATTACCGTAGTGTTGTTTCATTGATCTTGCATATGTCATTTATGAAATTTCTCTGGAAAAAGACGAAGTATGCAGAACATGTCTTTACACTTGAATCTGGGAGCCCATACATAATTTTTTCTTAAAGTATAATCAATTAAGAGACCTGGGTTTTCTGATTTTCTGTTTTCTTTTTTTTTTTCCTTCTCAGAAGAAGGTCCTAATTTGTAATTATTGAATTATACTCAAGGAGCCTCAGGCTGCCATTATTTTGCCAGAAATGTAAAAAAGTCCGTGCAGATTCCTGCAGGGAGACAAATTCAAACAGACACTCAAATTCCCCAGGGACAAACACCAGCAGTTTTGAAATGTGTTTTTCTAACACCCTGTTTGTTTTTCCTTTCCGTTACCAAAAGCCTGCATTTAAACAGACGCTTAGGCTTTTCCGCCACAGAAGAAATAGACTGATATAGCGAAAAACACAACTAAACAGGGTCTTACTTGTTTCCACCATCAGCAGTGTTATGATATAATACCTTCCATAGCCACTGCACAGGGACAGCAACTATGTGCTATTAGATGAGTGATCGTGTCACAAGCTATTTACATTTGGAAGTGTGGCACTAGTAGGCAGCATTACTTCACTATGATTTGTTTTCATTGTGTTGACTATATTAATAACACTCCTCTTAACTTGTCATCTAAAGTTTCTGAAGTGCTGATTTGAGGCATGCTGCAGTCCTGAAAGGGAAGAGATGAGGCAGTGAATGGATGAAGAAAGGGATGGGTGTTCATGCAGACAATGAGAAAATTTGAAGTTTCATAGTGATGATTTTTTTTTTTAAAGCTCACCTGTATGGAAGGGCTAAACCCCATCATGCTTCACAGCAGAAGCTAGCTACTAACCAGTGTGAGTTTGGAGGAAATGGCCCTGGCTTGTCATTTGTAGTCACAGAATCATATAAAAATGTAGGTGGGAGGAGATGCTACCTAACTGCGAAGTTAGATCAGGTTGCTCGGGGCTTTGGTGAACTTTGTTCATTGCCTCTTGTCCTGTCACTGGGCACCTCTGAGATGTGTCTGGCTCTGTCTTCTCTACAACTCCATTTAAGTAGCAGGAGACCACCATAAGATCTCTCCTTAGCCTTCCCTTCTCCAGGCTAAGCAAACCCAGTTCCCAATCCCATAATTAATATTAATATTCTCTGTGGCCCTATTAAGCATCAAGCACTGGATGAATGACTTCACAACAGAGCCAAGTAGCTGCAATGTTTAGGTGGCACACAGGCTTGTCTCTTCTATACCATGCATGGCCACCTTGCCTCACATGAGATATCCTCATACCTCAGTGAAGTCTTTTGTAGATGAAGGGCAAATGATATTACTGAATTTGAGCAAAAATGGAGGTTATAGTGATGGGCACGCAAAAATGCACAGAAAATTTTGCCACTCCAGTGAAATGTCCTTGGTTTTCGTATCTGCATTCATGGCTGGAGCTGTGGAGCCTCCATGGACTTCTCACACCTACGTTTCCTAACTTATACACAGGGTAAGGCATTTTCCTGACCTGGCAGATGCCAGATCCAGCTTTCAATGCTCTGGGGTGGTCCACAGCAGTGTGATACATCAAAGTGGGAAGCCATCAGCTGATGTTGACCTATGCTGAAGACTACCACACATCTCCTACAAATCCAGCTAATGTGTCTTCTGCTCTCTGAACAGGCTTCTCTGAATCTACTGTGCCAAGCACAAGGTCTTGCCCTTTATCTTCAAGCTCAGGATATCTGAAAAATTGCTTACTGCTTCAGCACAAAGTCTATAAATTATGGCTCCATTTGTCATGAGTTATGGATGATTCTTCTGTGCTGGGACATTTTTCCATGCAGGTGACAGAGCTATCTCAGAGTCCAGGCTGAAACTGGGCAATGAGTTCCCTGTTGTGCTTAGATTTGTCTCAGACTTTCCCCTTCTCCGTGCCAGATGAAAGATGCCTTTTTTTTTAATCTGCCTTCTCCACTACCGATACAGGGAATAGGTATACGCAGGAGATATTCCACCAGGCAGCCCTGTGGAGTTTTCTGCAGAAATTGCCTCAAGAAGTTGACCCAGGGCAGTATTATTGGATTTTACTGAAAAACCACTAAAGAAAACAGAAGGTTATTTTTATCATATTAATTTTAAAATCACTTGAAAAACATTGCTATGAGCCCCAGTTAACAAAAAGTCAAAGACACAGTGCTATTGCACAAATATATCAGGCTTTAAATGTTACCTTGAGTTAAAAATCTGCTTGCACTAATCTGTGGTCATTCTATAATCAGTTCCTAATAGAGGAATAATGCTAGCAGAAAAAATCACATAGCTAAGTATAAAAGTTTTATATAATCTCCTTCCATAAGTCTAAAAATCTTGAGCAGTAGAATATAATATGAGCCTCATCTTTTTATATGTTTCCTTCTTTTCGCTTAATTTCTAGGACTTCAGTTCAGAATTAAACACTTTCTTTGGTTCAGATATGTGTTCCTTCCCATTATGTTGTTTGTTCAGGGTGACTGTGGTGAGACTGATGTTGAGTGATCGGAGTGAAATCAATGATGTGATTTATTAGCCACTTCTAGAAAGAACAAAGCCAGTGTAACCAGGAGGTCTATAAATTTTTTCTACGTCAAAAGAAGAAGAGTTGTTTTTTTTTTTTTAAAATGCAGATGCAGCTCCAAAAGTTGTGGCTTGTATTTCTGCAATAGTCTCCCAATCTCCTACGATTCCTGCAGATTAGACTAAGCAACGTACTGTATTTCCATAAACATGAGCACACATATGCTCTGGGGCTCAATAATTTATTCAGAGTGAACCTTCCCACTGATTTTCAATAGTTGACTCCAAATCAGTGTCTCTCAAATGTGGCACAGATGCCTTTTATTTTTATCCTATTTCAGCCACCTCTTTTGCTAGTAGTTAAGTGGCTCCTGTGAGGCATTTTAATTAATTAATTTACATTGCTCAGTTGCCTCACACTAGCTTCAACAAAAGTCACTTTATTTACCTCATGAAACAATCATGTCCCACTGCATGCTATAGTCTTGCTATAGGCAAGTAAATGGCTATAAGGTGGTTGCAGTCTCTACTCTTGAAAGAGGAATCTGATTCAGCAAGAGTAAAGGATTTTGTCACGGTGGTTTCCAAGGGCCACTCTAAGGAAAAATGGTTGGGAATGAGATTAATGGCCTAATTAAGGGAACAGGAGAAACAACCTGCTAGTTTCGCCTTGGAAGTGGTTCCTACTGCAGTGAACACTTTGGAACTGCTACAGCCCCCAAATGTTGAATGCTGTTTAATAAATCATATTAAGTTATCTCTCCATCCAAATACCTATATAACTTCATTACCAGCTTCTCTGAGCTGTGTCTTAGCATTAGACTGACTTACATTACTTTAGATCAGACAGAGCATCAGTTAGAGTTAGAAGGGCTGGCTTGAGTTTCAAGTTGCTTGTTTGCTTTCTGTTGTAAATCACCCAGACTAAACTTCAACAAAAAAAGCAGTGTGAATGTTAGTGAACTGGTAGACACCCACAGAAAATGGATGTTGAGGTTTATTTTGAAAACAGTAACAAAAAGTTGTTTGGCATACTTTTAGTTCAGCTTCAATTAAAAGAGCTTGCAAAGAATCATGTACATAGCAGCTCAAACAGCAGCAGCCTCAAATGACTTAAAAATTAACCGTGTTTACTCCCTTTGTATTTAAAGATTAATTTTATTCTTGAAGTTCACCTGGGGGCTGCCCAGCAGCTGCTTTGGATATGTTTTTAACATGACACAGGGGATCGCTGGCATTGCTCTGCTCTACTCGGCCATCCGCACTGGTGAGAGACGAGTGTCTGAAACATGGAGCTTTGTTGCCTGGTGTGTTGGGTGTGCACCTGCCTTTGGGAGGCCAAAGCAATGCTAATTTTGCCCTACGTATCTGGTGAAGATGAACCGGTACGAGGTACCCACTGAAGGGCTGCAGCAACTTGCTCTGTGTGGTGTGGGTAAGAGGCAGGGATAGCTAGTTGTATACTACAGTGTTAATTTACCAAAGGAAGAAACCAGGCTATATTTTTCTTCATTTGTTTTGACTATATAAAGGACCTTTAAATTGGGCAGAAAAGCCTGGTAGATGATATGCAGCCAGTTGTAAGTGCCTGTACATTGGCCCTATTCTCTAGGCAGAGGAAAGTGAGACTAGTGTCAACTGCGTGTAGCTCACAGGGAGACATTGCTAGCTCCGCACTGAAAAACAAGGCTTGCTAGAGGCTTCTCAGAAACGTGCCAAGAGCTGAATAGCCTGGACATGTGTGTCCAAAGGTGGAGGTGAGTACAATAATGGCTTACAGCATGAAGGCTGAAGGTTGTCTTTCCAAGCTTGACCAGGATCCCTCTTCTTGCCTGAGTACTGAGCACAGAGCTGGAAGAAATGCAGCATTACGTGGGAATTGAATTAGTGCCATGCTGGCCATCCACGAACCCCGTGCAGTTAAGAAAGGGTGAAGGGTAGCCACAGGAAAAGAGGCTGGCGCTGATGACTTGTGGCTCTGCACATCACAAGGGGAGAAAGCTGTGTTTTAAAGACAAGAATGAGTGAAGGAGGAAATTTCCTCCCCCCTCCCAAATTGCTAATAAATGGTTCCCCCAAGTCTGGTCTGTGCAATCTGAGGTGGTCACTGTTACCAGTGGTGTGCTTCCACTGAAAGGGAAAGGCATCTGCTGGGAGGAAAGCATTAGCAGGAGCTGTACTTTAATGAGCTGTTGCTATGAGTTAGAAGAACACACTCCTTTCTTGCTGTAACACACCAGGTTTTTTTCGACTTAAAATCTTCCTTGGAGGCAGTACAAGAACCTGTGGGTTAGACAGTCATTCGGACCCAGAAGCCACGTGGACAGTGAAGCTTCTGAGTGCTTATGGAGAAACACAGACAGACTTTCAGAGCATTATTGCCTACCTCTACAGCAAGCTGCATAGTAAAAATGCACGATCTGGGCTGATGCAGTTGGTCCATGTTTTGCATTTTTAGAAAATAGTGGTGTCCAGGTCAAATGTCAACATCCAAGTCCCACTCAGGTGAGTCTGTAGGAAAAGAACTACTAAGCTATAGAGAAATCTGCTCACACTTCAGTTTTTGCTAGCAGGGCTTCTAGTTAGCTACAGCCAAGCTATGAGGGAAGTGGAGAGCAGCTCTTGGAAGTCAGGCTTTACAGCCCAGCCTCCAGGGTTCATCTTTACATGAACCATGAGATGGGACACCTTATAACATTTTCTTCACAGGGAAAAGCTGCACCACTGACAGCAACAAGGCAACTTGCATTTACAGCAGTTCTATGGGCCAAAATGAAAAATTCTTCCAAAAACTGGGGAGGGAAGAGGCAGAGTTAGAAAGAAAATTTAAAAAGCATGTGCCCTGTGTTCCAGTTTCAGTTCTGTGCCTGTCTGTTCTGAAAACCAGACCAAGCCATTTCATATGTCTTCTTTAGGTGCTTCTTCTCACCCACCCCCACTTCTGTAAAAATACAAAAAAAAAGAAGTTACGATGACTTTAAAAGCACTTTGAAATCCCTGAGTAGGAAATATTATGTAGTAATTTCATGTTGCTGCTATTCTTATCATCAAATGTGCTTGCAATGTTCTGGTACCAAAAAGGTTTGATAATGCCATCACAAAAGCAGAGCAGTGAGAACTGTAACAAATAGCATCTGTCAATGCAAAAATTGCTGTAGGATGACCTTAGTGGGAACAGGATGGCAAGAAAACGGCTTCTAGTAAGTTTGGCTTTAAAGAGCTGCCTTTTCATTTTCTGTTCAGAGGCTGTGATCCTGGCGTCTTTTGCTCCTATTGCAGCAAAAGCCTCAAGATCAACTTCAAAGCCTTTTATTCCTAGAAGGACTGTAATGTGTGCACAGCTCTGAAAGCACATGGAGCTTTCTGCGCGCCCGGTGATGTCCTGCCCGTATCAATAGTGCCAGGAAGCAATTCCAGGCAGGCAGTGAATGCCTGGCAGTCCTTTCACTGAAGTTGTTAAAGCTGTCCAACCTGCATCGCGGATCCTGCCACCACCCAAGTTGTACAATAACCATCTGGACTACTCTTTAAGTCTAATTCACCACATTGGACAAAGTTACTGTTTCCTTTTTCATAAACGTTGGCCGCTGCAATAGCAGGGATGGCGCGCTGATTTATTTTGTCTCCAAGCTGTTCTTGGAGGATGCGCCCTTTCCGTCTGGGACTCCAGGACTATCTTTATCTTTACAGATTCAAATGCAAAACACCACCCCACTCTCCCTGCCACCTTTCTCTTACAGTTTGCAGTGAAGTTATCTGCATGCTTTATCTGCTGACTACTAAAGCTAGCTATACAATGCCTGCAGGCTGAAAAAAAAATAGGCCATTGGATTTTTAACAGTTATAGTGAGATAAATATTATCAGAGTAAGGCTAAGACTGTTAATCCAGTCATTGACAAAAGAAGCTGGAAGAACTCATGAATGACTAGGTATTTATTTTTTTATTATCACTGCACAGTCCTAGTTAAAAGGTTTGCACATATAAAATACTACGGAGCAAAAAAAACCAAAAAAAAAACAAAACCCCCCCCACCACCGTAAAAGCCCAAACAAACACACAAAACAAGGAACGCCTCCTCCAGAAAGAAGTGCACAGCGGTACCACACACATGGGTTCTCCCGGCGTACTGCACCGATTTTTGCACACGGGTGTGCCCATCCTGCGCAGCGTCTGGTTTAATGCCGGGGGCAGGTGAGGGGGGAGAGGACCTTTAGTGGGCACAAGCCCTTGCCGGGCCCGCTTAGCGGCACAGTATATACACCTATATGTGCACAGACATGTGTATATATACATACATATATATATGTGCGGCCGGGGCCGGGGCCGCTCACCGGGGCCGCGGCAGATGGCAGCGGCGGCGCCGCGGGCCTTTAAACGCGGCGCGGCCGCTCGGGGCCGGCGCTGGCCAATGGGAGCGCGGGCGCGGCGGGGGCCGGGCGCCCATTGGCTGCGGCGCGCGGCTGGCAACGTTCGGAGCCGGCGGCGGTGCGAGGTAGGTGCAGCCGCCGCCGCCGCCCGCGGCCGAGGGCCGGTGCGGTGCGGTGCGGCGCAGTGCGGCGCGGCCTCCGCGGTGGCCTCCTCGCCGCTTTCCCTGCTCGTTTCCGAAGTGGCGGGGTCAGCGGCTCCCCCGGGGGGCCCCCGGCCCGGCCTTCGCTTTCCCGTGTGTCCTGTTGTGGCGGTTTGCGTTGGGAGGGGAGAGGGGCGGGCAGCTGCTGCTGAGGTCTGAGCAAAGGCGGTTTTGTGAGCGGTGCGTTTGCCGCCCCGCAGCCACCCTTGCAGGCCTTTTCTGAAAGTGAGCAGTTTCAATGGGCACTTGCGTGAAAGGAGAAATAAGCAGCTCAGCCTACAAAGCCAAGTAACGTTTCCCGGTTTCACAGAGGGGAGAAAATCCCCTACGAGTGCGATTGGCACAGAATACAAAACCCAATACTTCCCTTTCATGGCTAACTTGCATTACTGAAACGGTGTCAGCTTAGCCGTTGCCTCCGGTTGCAAGGCCGCATTTGTGCCATGCTGCCTCCAGGGTCTCATCTCCTGGGTTTCAGAGGACTTTGGCGAAATCCCTTGATGCTGGCAGAGAAACGAGAGAAAAACAATGAAAGCTGGTATGTCTGGTAGGAAGAGACTTTCAGCGGAAGAATAGTTCTGTAGAAATACGCGTCAAAAGAATGAGCGGTGGGTTATAAACACATTTATCTCTAGGTCGCCTGCTCAGATCTGCAACAAGGGACTCTCGTGCTCTTCAGCGCACGGTTCAGCAGGCTGCGGGAGCGGGCTGGTGGGCTCCGTCAATGTTCCCTTTATTCCATTTTCTCTTCATGCTGAACCCACAGCTGCGAGAGCGCAAGTTGTGTGCTGGGAGAAGAAAGGCACAAAGTCAAGTCAAGGATATGGGCATTGACGGCGGGAGTCAGCGGTTGCTATCAAGCCCAGTGACAAAGTGAAACAAAGCCGAGGCATTTTAGAGACAAGGTTTTCCAGAGAGAAATGTGCACAGACGGGTTTTGAATGAGCCTTGTATATGCTTCTGTCAGACAATTTAAACAAATGGGAGATCGTTTCCTGTCCAGCAATGGCTTGGGCTCAAAACATACTAAATACTTCTGAGAAGCAAACTGTGTTGCTTGTGGGGCTGAGACGAGAGCTCCAAATGAATCCTCAAAAACATGTGGGTGAGAGTGTTGGGGCACCTCAGCATCCTTTTCCCACTTCCAAAAATTCCGCATGTTCTGATGCATAGCAAGGTGCAGATTTCTCTAGCAAAAGCACCTTCTGCGTTTTTGCCCGATATTATTGCTTTACTGCTTGTTGAAGAGGCAAAAGCCCTGAAAAGAAACTTCATTCCCACTGCGAGTCTGCACAGCGAGAGCACACCTTGCACTCCTGTGAATTGTGCCTCCAGTGCTCAGTGCTTGTTTTGAAAATAGTAACATACTCCACATTCCCCTAGGACTCCTCACCACAATCGATACAAAAGTTCAGCATTTAGAGAAAAACCAGTAAGCGTTCTGCAGACTGTAGAAAACATGAGGACAATCTCTCCGAGGAGCTGCTGGGTTTGAAGTTCCCAAGGTTGGGCTTTTTCTTGAACAAACTGTCCATCACCCTGGCAAACTTCCCTTTGACAGGATAAGGAGGGCACGGGGATGGCAAGAGCCTTGCAGGAAACAAGCCCTTCCCTTTGGGAGCCCCTGACCAGAGGAAGCGTTATTAGGACTTGTGGCTGATTCGGGATCCTTTTTCTCCTTGCACCAAGTGAAGCTGGAGAGGGGATGAAGACTGAATTTAAAGAGATCTTGTCTTCCTCTTTTTCTGTTCCCCTGTTTCGCACTCTGCTGACAGCCGCTTCTGCTGCAGCAGCACCCCGAGGGTCCCAGGCGGGGAGCAGTCTCCTGCTGTGGGAGAGGTGCCCTGTCCATGCACACTCTTTTTTTTTTCCCCTCTCCTTCTGAAAAGGATTTACAAGAGCAAGCATACTGCTCGGTATAATGCTCCAGGCTCAAAGCTGAAAAACTCCTGCTTAGACTTCTGCTCCATCACAATTTTTTCTAGAAGGGTAGTTTTCATCCCTGAAAAAAAATGCTTTAAAATCCAACAGGTTTGAGTTATTGTTGCAGGAGTTCAATCCTGCTTACTACCTTCCCTCCCCCTTCTCTGCATTTTCCAGATCCCCAAGAAGAAAACAAAGAAAGAAAGAAAAAACCCTCAGAAAGAAAACAGGGGTCTCCTCTCAGACTCTCACGCTTGCAGCCTGGCTCCTGGCACGCTTCTAGGCATGGCACACAGCCTCTTCTGCCAGGCACAGACTTGGCAAACCTGTCCTGGGGCTGGCCCTAGTCATTGTTTTTAAGTCACCTTCTTGATTACAGCAAGAAAAAGAGTTTGTGGTGGGTGACCAAATTGGCCACCCTACTAGACAGAAGGCAGAAGGAGGAAAAAATAAGAAAGAAACAGGCAAATGAGTGTTGCGGGGAGAGGGGAGAATGATACCCAGGAGGAGCACTAGCAGGTGCCTCCTATTTGTAAGACAGCTATTACCCAGCATTTTCTTGCTGCTCGTAAGGCTGTGAGATGGTATAGTTAGTCCCCCTGCTCTCCTGAGTTGGGACAGCTGCCAGGAACAGGGTGACCTGCTGGGTCTCACCACTGGGGAGACCTGCTGCAGGGTCCCACCGATTTTGGGGAAGCTGCCCCTGGCTTGCAGCGGTGAGACACAACACTGCCTGCTTTTTTGGGGCCATGGCAGCCCAGGGAAGAGCTTTATGGCAGAGGGTGGCAGCAGCATCCTGAGGCACTAATAAAAGGTTAGCAAATACATCCTTATAGCAAAAAGACTGAGTTCTGAAGGTTATGGTACACCTTTGCACTATACTATACCGTGCTACTTATGCACTGTGCTTTTGGGTGAAGCTATGGTAAATTCTTTTTTTTTTCCCTCACCCATTTTCTTACTAACATTCCATTTTCAAAATGCAGGTGGATAAACACAATAGCTGTGCGGAGGATGGCCTGAAAATTGCTTCTGACTAAATTGCAGTCACTGTTCCTGTTAAAATGTGGCCATTCGAAAAAAGCTAACTCAAACCCCAATTTCAAAGAATTATATTGAGGGAATATTTATAGTTTGCCACAGATGTCTGTAGCATCTTGGGAAATTTAGTAAAAAATACACAAAAATAATAGGAGTACAAGTATATCACCTTGCAAAAGTTGGCTATACTCTGTTAACACATAATGCCCTAGTATAAAATGTATAGTTACCCACTGTTTTGACTAATTGAAAATAAAAGGGGAAAAAAACCTTTGAGAGGGTTTTCTTTTTTCATTATGAAACAGCCTGGAATAAGCAATCAAATGCTCACTTGAACTGCATAACATGGCAGCAATAGCAGTTGCACGCAAAATAATATCCAGTCTTTCACAAACCCGAGGCATTCGGTGAGCTGTGAAATCACACGCGCTAGTATATAAAGTCCATTTCAAAGCCCGGGCTTTCCTCGCAAGAGCAATATTCTTGGAGCGTCCCTGGAGTCGGCAGCCGCAGCCAAGCGCCGTGGAGGCTTACACCGATACAATAAAAAGGACAATTTGCTTGGAAGCCTGTGGCTAATTTATAGCACAAAGCCCGATGTCACGGACAGTCGTGCTGCCGAGAAGTTGGCAGGTTAGCGCCGCGGCTCCGGCAGCCCGAAAAGAGGCGAGCGCTCCTGGCCCAAGCCGCGGCGCTGGCTGGCGGGCCGTCCGCACTGGCTGGAACAAGCTCTTTCACCACACCGGTGCCGGCCAAGTGCAGGCACAGAAACCGGCGGGGAGTGAGGGGGGAAAACAAAGGTGGCTCTGAAGTCATTTCCCCACGCTGAATCCAGCCATCCGGCTTCCCCCGCTCCCATTGAGGGAGCTGGCCGCGGCAGGAAGGAGGCCGTGAAAGGGAACAAACGGGGGCCGGGTGTCCCGGCGGCGGGGCTCCCCTTCCCCCCTTTCGGAAAGGCACGTGGGATTTATTGGGGACGCCCCTGAGGCGAGACCCATGGCCAAGTTCCCCAAGCACCTGTGGAGGAGGGTGGCCAGCGGTGCCCCACTGCCCCAGGGACGCGCGGTTTCCATGTCGGCTTGCTTTATGTAAGGAAGCAATCCCCCCCGCTCCAGTCCTAGAGAAAGGAAACGGGGGGGGATTTCAGATGCCAAAAGGGAGTGTGTGTGTGTGGGGGGAGGGGTATGGGATCTGGTCTTGAAACCAGAGGATGCGAATCTAATGGAACATCAGCTCTTTTTAGCAGAGCGATGCGGTTTGCATATCCTGACAGCTGGTGCACGAGGCCGCTCCATGAATAGGTGCTCAAGGTGGGGTTTCCAGAATAACCTGAATTAGGCACTCAAATCCCCCTGTGATTAAACAGAGCCCGGACCTTTGGCTCCCTGAGGTGCCTTTGAAAATCCCAGCCTACCTGATGGTGCCTCTGCAGTCAGCAAAGCACAGAAGAACCTGCTACACTTTAAATACGAGCCCAAAGTGATCTTCTCAGCTGTAGGCCCTGAGTGCATTTTTTCTTGCAGGATTCGTGGATGGGAACATGCGGTGGAGGACGATGCTCGAACCAGTGGTGTGGGCCCAAAGCTGTGTTGCTGCACGGGCATTGCTTTGCCGGGGCTCAAAGGTGTAAGTGGCTTAGGTGGCTGCACTGAAGAGCAAGACTGGCTTGTAGGGCCTAAAGACTTGTCTACAAAGGCAGGTCAGTATGGAATAAGAACATTCACATGGCAAATTGGTATGTGATAGCCATGGTGCAGCACATTTCAGCTCTAACTTATTTCGTATGAGCTTCCCAGTACAGACAATGCCTGAAAGTCAGCGTAATTAAGAACCTGGCTCCTTGAGATACTTTGTTAAATAGGATTTAGCCATCTAAGTTGCTGAGGTTTTGCATGCTGAGTGGAATGATGTCCAAATTCCCTTATAAATCTGGGCCAGTGTCACATATGCAGTCATTTCTGTGGCACAGTAAAGTCCCCTTGGAGAATCACACTGGAGAGATAACGTGGAGCAGCAAGCCAGACACCTGAGCCTTTGACTTGAAAAATGGACAATAACATGATTCCTATTCCTGTTTGACAGGAAAGATTTGGCAGCACAGGGAAAAGAAGCGCACCAAATAGCTAGAACGACCAACTCCAAGAACTGGACACAACACTCTAGTATTTTCCCTTCGCAATTTCCCTCCTGCTCTTTCCATCAGCCAACCTGTTAACACTCTCAGATGCGCTGTCCTCACAGTGAGACTGCCGTATGTTTGAATATGAGACATGCTGGCTGGTGTGAGGGAAAAATGTTTTGTCCATCCTTGCCTGCACAAACCTGACTTCACCAAATAAGGTACTTCCAAAATGTTCTTTTAAGAAAGCAAGAGCTGGTATTAGTAAAGCCACAAGCCTGACTCTTTTTTTGTGAGTAAAGCTACGCAAAACAGATCTGATATATGAACTTACAGTGCCCTCAAATAACCACCTCGAAAAAATGAAATAAAAGTTACTCCGCTCTTTAAAAATTGTTTTGTGTGTGATATGTAAAAAGCGTATACGCACATGGAGAGAAGGCACATGCACACATGCTGCGTGGTATAGACGGTACCGTCGCATTAGGGGGAAAACCAGCCCCGTGTTTAGGCGAGGGCAGTGAGTCAGCTGGGTTTCAGCCCCGCTCTGTGCGGCGACAGATGCTGTATGCTAATGCCGTGAGGAGAGTCGCCTGGGGCAGAGACGAGGCTCCTCTGTGGCATCCTGTACCAAAGCCATTCTCGCCGCTGTGCGCGGGAGCGCCAGGCGCTTTCCTGGCCTTCTCCCGGGGAGCGCGGTCGGCCTGGCCGCTGGCGGACCGCTTCCCGCGGGAGCTAAGCAGACGCGTGTTGAAGCGAGCGGGTGCACTCGCTTTTCCCAGACGGTTGCGGTGCTGGGCAAACAATAGCGTGGCGGCGTGCACCGCCGCAGCTGCCCCTGCACACAGAGCGGCGCGGCGCCCGCAGCCAGCCGCCCGGCTCTTCCCCTAGTGCTGAGCGAGCTCCCTGCCGCTTCGGGGGGGATGCTCAGCCGACGGCGGGCTGGCCCGGCCGGGGGCAGGAGGCAGCAGGGATTAGCGAGCGGTCTGGCTGGCTTGCGCAAGCCTTGGTGGGGATAAACAGGACCGTTTTGTTGCCTTGAACAGCAAACCTGAAGAAGGAAGTTTTGCCTTTTGATAGAGGTGTCTGGAGTATTAGCCGTTCCCTCTGTGTGTGTGTGTGTGTGTGTGTGTGTGTGTATGCAGAGAACAAAAATGCAAATGAAAAGCCTTTAACTTTTCATCCTCTGCCTTCTCGCATTGACATGAGTGCCATCCCAGAGCAGCTACTTGCTTGTGCTGTTTCTAATCTATTCTTTTCAGTGACTACTCATTCAAAAGCACTAACATGGTATTAAAATTATCAGTGTCAAATGCTTCACCTGGCCCCTTTCTTGCCCAGCTTCCCCAGGTTGCCTGGTCCCACGGCAGGCCCAACGTAGTGGAGGGGCTCCTCCTGACCTCGCTTGGCCTGGGATTATGCTCCGAGAATAGGGACATGGAGGGAAAGCAAGGACTGATTTTCATCAATAACCTCCCAGCTGTGATGTTACCTGAACACTCAATAACTCTGCCTTTGGCAGAGCCTTGAGTAGCATCCCAGCTTCCATGTTAGTGTTGAAATTCGTGGTGGAGGAAGATGAAGATAGGTTTTGGCGGTTGGCAGGGCTGAGGACACTGTGTAATTCCTTGCCCTCGTCCTTCTGACAGCACCACTGGCTAGAGGCAAAAGGAAGGACACACTGAAAGCAAAGTCTAGGTGAGGAAATCCACCTGCTCTCTGGGTGCCGGAGAGGTGCTTCTGCTAGAGAAGTGTCCATGGTTTCTGTGAACTATGGATGCACATCTGGAGTCTTATGGCGCACCTCTGGAGTTTGGGGCTGCTGGTGTGGAACGATCATGTTAGGGTGAGGGAGGTCTGCTCTTCAAAAAGGATATCCAAAACATCATAACTTTTCTCCTAAAATAATACAGAAGTGTGGGAATCTACTTGCAACTGTAAAACAACTGTAAGTCCTGCCACAAACTCATCTGAGCAACATTCACCTTGGAAAACATTTGTCAGATGTGACATTTTTGGGACCGTCACTGCTATCAGGGTTTTCTCCCTGTTTCATTACCCGGCACGGCTAGGGCAATAAAAATGCCAGCTGCTTGTCAGCAGCCAGGCTGCAAACCCTCCTGTAGCCAGCCTGTGGCAGCTCTGGTGTGGCTTGGCGGTGACAGGGCCTGGAGGGGGTGGACAGAGGCACCCTGCTGCTGGGGGCACCCGCTCCCACTGCGGCCTTGAGGGAGGTTTATCAGCCATGGGACCAAAGGGAAGATGAATACTACACTGATAGGGTACACTGAAACAGCAGAAATTTCTGAGAAAAATGCACACATTTTTTTGTTTTGACCTGCTCTAAACTTTTGCTTCCAAACTATTAATCTCTGCTGTGAGCGAGCAGGTCATTAATTCCCACCAACTATCCCACCTAGTTTCTCCAACCAGGTATCTGTGCTTGGTTACCTTGGGTGATGGGGGGGCTGATACTCCTTCCCAGGCACCTCTCAGTTGCTAAGGACTTGTTCTGGTCTGATGTAAAGGCCTGATCAGAAGGGTTTGACATGATTTGCTTTCAAATGAAGCACCCTACAAGTAGGGCCATAGAAGATGAAGCTCCTGTGGTACTTGAAAGTAAAGGTAGGGCTGGATTTTTGCAGGCTCATAGCCAAATTGGATGTCCTGCCTGGGTTCATTGGTGCGGTTGGTCCATGTGGACCATACAGTGAAGGCAAAGACTATTTTTCCTTAAGTATTTCATGTATCAGCAGATGTTCAGAGGCTTAGATGGTATGTGGAGAAATATCACTCTCTTCATGCTCTGTTCTTATATCCTGACTCTATATCTCCACTGCTGGCTCTTATCAGAGATCCTGGCCTCACTCATCTGACTCTGTGAGCCATTCTCATCTTCTTAAATCCCCTAATTTTACCAAAATAGTGCTTTGGCTTTTTTGATGAGGGAAAACATGGGCAAGATGTAGGGACTGAGTACAAGTAACGTGAGACACAAGGTAGTTGGTGTTCATGAGGTCGGGATTTGGAAATCTGAACACATCATTGTGTCACTCTGGGTTTGTGAGCTGAAAGAAAGCAGCAGCACAGTGGCAGCTCTTCAGCTACTGCTTGCCTGAGCTTTCAGCAGTGGCTTTTTTTTTTTTAATTTTGGGTCACCTTCAAACAACCTTGTGCCTTGTTTAAAGTAAATGTCGCTAGAGCCAGGAAGGGGAAAGCGAGTAAACCCAGTGTCTAAGAAAATACAGATTTGCGTCTGCAAAGCAATTGTGCTGCTTTTGGCAGTTGCAGGTGACAACCCTAACAAGTGCCCACGAGCAGATGAGAAGTTTATAGGCTGTTAATAAACTGTAACCAATCAGTGAATGCTGGCGGGTTGTGTTCAAGCTGTTTGGGGCCACAGGTCCTTGGGAGAGCTTGCACTTGCTCTGCCTTTATTTCAACATAGCAGAAACATTAAAGCATGTGGCAGACTCTTGATGTTTGTTATAGTGAATAGACATATGTCCCTCACACTAGCATGTAGAATATCTAATTAAGTTACACAATGATAGCTTATACCCAGGGGCAGTCGCAAACAAGACTCTGTCACACTCTTAAGAACACAAACAAAATGAAAATTGCCTCTTTATACATTATAATGAATATGTTTTCAATACATTAAAAGTTCATTTACTAACAGACTCCGCAAGACTGAGTGGATTTCTGCTAATATCATTTTGTTTTTCAGAAGGATCTGTTTGTATGGTTAGGATTAGGGGTGGGTTTGTTAATGAAGCTACTGAACATTTTTTCCCCAATAGACTTGAAAGAAGAAATGAAATCTTAATTGTGTATTTGTGGTGTTGTCTCAAGTAAATCCAGCTCTTCAGAGCCCCACCTCGGGAGGGGGGTCCGTTCTGCAGGACGCGTATGCTGGGGATTCATGTTTGCCCTTCCCCCGCACCCCCTTTTCCTTACTAGCTTTTCGCATTTTTTGCAGGCAAGAGAAAGTCACCCTAAAGCTGGACGGCTGCAGGGGCTATTTCCCACTTCCGCGTTGATGATGCCAGATGACAAGGTATGCCTGAAAGGCCAGTGCCGCGACGTCTGGGGAATAAGTCCTGATCTGTGCACAGGTTTTCCTGTGGCCATGTCAGATGGGGGATTATTCCTCCCTTTCTCTGGTATTATTATAACAGCTCAAGCAGTGTAAAAGCAGCCTGTGGCATTGCAGCTTATGCTTCCCACCACAGCACACCCTTCTCATTAAGGGATTTTTGCACCACTTCTATGCGGGAACAGTTAAATTGCACAACTCTTGTGCGGGCAAAGGCTCTGCGCGGGGAGGGCTGTGTGACTTGGGGTGATGCCCTCACGCCTTGGTTATGCGGCACGGGGCTGTTCCCGGGGCGCAGGTGACGTGTGACAGACACACGCTTGCTCGTGATGAAATCCCGTCACTTCCACCTCTACCTTCCACGTTAATGAGAGGTGGGAGAAAAAGCCCTGTCCCCTTCCTTAACCTGGACAAGAAAAGGAAGCTGGGGCCTGCTCCTGCCAGCCGTGTGCCGGAGCTGCCTTTCAGGGAGGTCCCCAGGTCACACCAGGCCCTGGCAGGTGTCCCCCCACCCCTCTAGGGCACAGCTTGATGCAGGCTGTGTTACCTGGGCTATTTTACAGTGGACCGGCCATTTCTGGTGCCTTTTTCAGACACTTCAAAGAGGGGCCAGCATTCAGCGGACCCGTGTTCAAGGCTCATGCAAGCGAGGCCTCAGCTGGCTGTCCTGGAAAGCGAGGAGCCGGCCCCGAGGTGACAAATCCCTCCCTGGGGGTCGCCTGCCCTGGGCGCCAACAGAGATGCTGCGTCGGTGGGAAAAGTGCTCCGTGAAAACCCGAGCGCGGAGGAAGGGGCAGCCTTTACGTGGGGCTCCCCTCTCACCTCTCCTGTCTCAAGAGCCCCCTGGTATTTTCAGCCTCGACTCTTCCCCCTGCCCCGCCACCGCAATGGGGTTTTTGTGTGCCATGGGCTGGTGCTTCACTTCATCAGACGACGTCACCCCGCTCCTGCGGGACGCCCCGGAGAGGCAGGCAGTGCTCTGACGCCGAACGTCCCTCCCAGCGCGCTTCTGTGCTGGGGCAGCACTGCGGCAGTGGCCGCAGCTTCGCGGCGACTCGGGAGCTTGCCTGCTTTTTGGTATCGCTGAGAAGAGGAGGCCGACGAGGAAAAACAGTGGCTTCTGCCTGCGTCGGTTCCCCTGGGATGGCCGGGCTCTCCCGGGTTTCAGCAGCTCCCCCTGCCACCTGGGGCAGTGCCGGCTCCCTGCAGTCCCGGTGCGCTGAGCTCCCCGCCTCTGCTGCGCCCGTCATGGCGGAAATCTCCTTTCTATGTCATCTGAGCAGCATAAAAGAGTTGAGTTATTTCTGACAATGCTGGAAGAAAGGAGTGGAGAGGGCAGAGGGCGAAACTTTGTAGAAATTTCAGCGTGACTCTGAATGCAGTGTAAACCTTGGGAGGGAATAATTGAATTAGCACCTTGATTTGCTCTCGCTCCCGCAGCACACTGCGATACCTTTTGCTGCCCTAGCTGCAGTCCGTAGCATTTCTGTCCCTGTAATACATGTCATACATCTCCTTAAGAGCTCTGTTCCCTTAGACAGCAAACCACATTCTGCTTGACTCCCTCAGGAAGGACAAAACAAGCCCCCACCCCGAAACTCTGCTAATTTCCCGGTTAAAAGGATTTTTCTTACATAAGTGAGTAGAACTGTGGCTGCTTTTGTTAAAAAAAAAAAAGTGTTTTTTTTCTTTTTTTAAGCAGACAAAGATGTGTATAAATCTGTGTGTCTTATACATATATGTATATGTCTTACTGAAAATAGCATTTAACAAATGCCTTCTGCATCTGCAGAATTCTCCAACAATCCTGACACTGTGATCAATCTGTATTCTGGTGATGTCTGGTGACAGTGATTGATTGATTTTTCCTGCTAATAGGATCAACATTGGGAATATATTAAACTAAAAGGCACACTTCTGACTTTCAGGAAACACCCTGTGTATTGGGCCTGATCCAATTGTATTGGTTTTGGCAGCAGGATACAATGATTGATGACAGCCAGGGAGTCGAGGGCTGCTTGGAAGAAGAGTTGGATTCCCTTAGCGGTCTCTCCATGTGCATGACACTGGTTTCCTGCTGGGACAGGGACACGCATAAGAAGGGACAATGGAGCAGGGTGGCCCATCCAGATAACCTCTTCTAATGCATATGGTGAGATCTGACCTGCCAGTTCAAGAAGAGAAGGCAAAAAGCTGATGGGAAATTAATTCTCAGGAGTTTGTCAAGACACCTCCAACAAGTGAAGATAAATGGCAGAACCAAACTTCTAAAGATAATCCCAAGAATAGGGATGAATGAAAAAGGGAAACACTATTTTGCATTTACATCCATCTTTTAGGGTAAAAGGCTTGGGGTAAGCACTGTGCTTTTGGAGGATCTCGACCCTGTGTGTAACTTTGTGTTGTTTGTAACTCCTGCGACGTTTGAGCACCCCCAGGGTTATTTGGGCCATGTGTGTGGGGAACAGATTGCACATTCACCTCTTTCATTCTTTTTCTCAAGCGGATGGACTGGGAGTTTGCAGAAAACTTTTGGATCCAGTCATGTTGCCACTGAAATCAATGCAAAACCTCTGTTGTCTTCAGAAGCACCATACAAGCATTGAGAGCAGAGACAAGAGAGCGTGTTTGGACTTTTGTAGGCTGAATCAGCAAGTATTTCATGCTATTTTGCGAAGGTGGGACTGTGTGCTCTCCTGGACGCATTCCCATCATTATATTTACTGCCTTTCCTTAATAAGCATTAGTAGAAATGTTAATATATCATTAAATGTATATATCTGGAAATTCAGTTTCCCTGACCTGGTTATCCTGGAGGCTTGGCAGGCTGAAATATACACAGTGCATATTTTTAACCTGCATTCACCTGGGCTGGAAGTGTAAAAGGGGCCAGCTCTCATGGTTGGAGCCAGGCTTTCAGAAAACCTCCCTTCCCATCTCAGCCCCTGCCTAGACAATCAGGTTTTCAGAAACACCGAGTTGGGCTGCAGGTGCTGAGCACTTCAACGACTCAGGAGAAAATTGTCACATGGAGATACTCATAAATCTTTTGAAAATCTGGCCCTCAACTTTGAGACCTGAGTATGCAAAAATAATCAGAATAACATCAAGTCAGGGGACCTGAGGTCCCCATCCCACATGGAGACAAAAGCACCACCGCGACATGGGGAAATCTGAGCAATGCAGCATCAAAAAACATCTCGCAACATCAGGCAAGAGTTGCTGGCCTGGTGGCCTTACCAAGGGCTGTTTGCAAAGAGATGGCTCCGGTCATCTTGGTGTGTGTGAAAGAGGACGAGCACCTGCTGCTTTCGGTGCACCTTCCTCTCTGTGGGTGTACGAAAGGAAGGTGCAGGTGGGTTGCAGAGTGTAGGGTACAGTGTCAGGATGGCTGTCTCTCGCCTATGAAAGTGTAAAATCAAGTCCTGGCCCCTGGGCAGCAAGGGAAACTGCATCACCTCTCTGCCTTTCGTTGTACAGTGTCCTGGTAACCATGTGTCACCTTTAGCGCCCTGACTCTGGCTCAGGAAGGTAGCAATGACTTCCCAAGGGAGTTTTGCCCCCAAATATCAACATGCTGAAGCTTTCAAATAGAGAAATTTGGGAATTTCTGTCTCCAGCTTGTACATGTAACTAAATGTGTAATTTGTGCTTGTGCTCTCATGTAACCACAGTTTCCCCTGCTCAGAGCAAACCCTAGTTTGGAGAAAAAAAAGAACGGCAGCTCTCTGTGAAAGACTGGTATTTGAAAAGCTGTCAAAGGGTATTTGGGTACTCATTGAAAATGTTCATTCAGATGGAAAGGAAACGAATCTGCAGAACCCACTCAGGGAGCTCTGAAAGGTCCTATCCCAAAGTACATCCTGAATCTGTAAAAAGCAGAGCCAGCGCCTTGGTACCCGCCTGCTGAAAAGGCACGCACCCCTTGCAGGAGTCGCAGGCCTGGCGGGAACGGCCTGCTTCATCGTGCCCTTCAGTTTTCCACAGCAGACTTTGGACTGCTTAGGTCAAAATTTGCTAGGCAGAGGCTGCAGAGATCCCCCACCAAAAAGAGACAAGAGCGTCAAGGAGGATAAAGGTGGAGGAACTGCCTGGGTGTCCTGCCATTACTAACCTTTCCCTTCCTCTAGTCTTCCCTGAAGCACTGCGATTTCTGCCCCAAATTGCCAACCTCTGGCTGTGCCTCTCTCCTCTTTTTGTATTACGCCTGGGATAGCCAGTGAGGAAGGGAGGGGAAGGGGGAGGGAAAAGGGGAGCAGTGCAGGTGGGGGCGGCTGCTGCAGCAGGTACGTGGCCCCCCTCTGCCGCTTCATGGTGCAGTGACTGCTTGTCCACAGTAACAGCCATCGGAGGAGCAGGGCGATGCGAGTCGCTTCCCAGCTACTGCTTCCAGAGCAGGAATAACCTATGGCCCTGCAGGAAAGGGGTGCTCCAAGGCCGGCCCCCCAGCCAGGCTGCCGTCTACGGTGGTGCCAGCCCCGCAGTCCTGCTGCTCCCAGGGGCAGGCTCATGCTCAGCCCGCCAAAGGGGGAGTGGGGACCCTGGATGGGCAGGCTGGGAACCGGGAGCACCGTACGGGTGGGCTGCTGGCTCCCTGCCTCGCTAGAGACACAGGTGACCCCCAGCAGCCCGCTCCAGTGGGTGTGGAGCATATGGGCTCTTCCCCCTCGATGTAACCCTATATGCTGGGAGCCGCGGCTTAATCTGCGGGCAATGCAATCAGGGGAGCCCTGGGGGGCACTTGTGCGTGCAGGGGAGCATATGGGCAGCAAGGCAAGCGGCAGGGCACCGGAGGCCCAGCGAAGCGGCTAATTTCATTTGCAGGTAGCCCAGGAGGCTGGGGCGGGGGCTGGGGCAGCACAGCTGGCAGTTTGGGCCACCGGAGTGGCTGGCCCCGGCCCCGGGGCTGCCCGGCCGTTGAGGGGACCCGCAGCGCCGGCCCCGGGGCACTGTCCCCCCCTCGGCAGCGGGGGCCCTCGCTGCTTTTTAAGGATGGAAATAGCCACCGGGGCGGGAGGGCCAGTGCCCGCCCCCCGGCGGGGCCGAAATGCCCCTGCAGAGGAGCCGGGGCGCTGGAGCCCCCCCGTCGGGGCTCCCCGGGGCCACCTGTTAGTGGTGGGAAAAGGCCCGCTGGGTGGAAGAGCGCGCTCGGGCAGGCAGACGAGCAGGATTTACCAGCTTCTGGCCACTGCCGACTTTTGCATCTGTCAGGGCGCTAATTATTGCCTTTAATGGAGACAAAGAACCGCTCCTAACGACGCTCCCGCCAGTTCTCACCTGCTCCTGCCCTGCCTCCGCGGCGGCGCTCCCTCGCCGGGGCCCGGCTAATTGGGAGAGCGGCTCCGCTGACCGCAGCCTCCCCGCGGAGGGGGAGGCCGAGCCGGGCCCGCGGCCGGGCCGGGCCGGGCAGAGGTACAGAGGCCCCTGCCAAACCACGGAGGGGGGCCGCATCCGAAGTGGGGCCGGTCCCGGTGTCAGAAACCCGCCGAAGCTGTTGCGGAGGGGCACGGGGCTGACGACCGGGCGCTGCTGGCGCGGTTGTGTCCTGCCCGGGACCTCCCCGTCTGTGCCTCCCCTTCCCGGGCTGCTCCGGGCCCGGCTGAGAAGCGGGTTTTGTCCCCGCAGCCCCGGGGCAGCTGGGGTGGTCTCTGCCCCTTCTCCGCGCCGAGCCTGGCCCTTGGCTTGCGGCGCTGAGCTTGGCCTGGGGCTGCGGCGCTGCGGCCCTCGGGGCACCGTGCCCAAGCCCCCCGCAGGCGCCTCGGCTGGCCCCGGGGGTGCTCACGCCTGGCTTCCCCCGGGCACGCCCCCTCCCCTGCCCTCAGTGCGTCCCTTAACTGGCAGGGTTTGCCCTGCCCGGGGTCTCCTAGGGCTTGTGCCGCCAGGATCGCCGCCAAAGCCGCAGAGCGACCCCTAAGCGCCCGGCAGCGGCAGCGCCCTCCTTGCGCCGGGGTCAGGGCCAGCCCTCCTGCCGCAGACGGCGCCTGGGCAGCCGGGAGGGTGCCCGCCCCGTCGGTGGCCTGCCCCCCTCCCCGGCGTTGGTCCCTGGGGCTTCAACCCTTCTGGCGTTAAAAGTTTTTTTTTTTTTTTTTTTTTTTTTTTTTTTTTTTTTGCCGCAGCCGGCACGGAGGGTGCTGGGAAGTCGAGCATCTTTCGAGGGGCTGGGACGAGTTGAGCCGTGTCTCTCTGCAGAAGGGAGCGGGTATTTGTCACCCCCTGGGGTGGGGGGGAGGCACTCCTGTCCCGCTGCGGGAAAGGCTTGACTCGGGGTCCCCGTGAGAGGCGAGCCGAAGCAGCAAAACCAGCACGGCGCGGGCCAGAGCGGGTTACGGAGCCCTCCCCGGGGCCGGCAGGCACTGCCGCGCTGCCGGCCCCGAGCCAAACCCCGCGGGGACCCCGGCCTGCCCCGGCCGTGGCGCCGCTTGTGACCCGCTTCGCTTTCAACCGCAGAAGAAGTCGCCGGGGACTGGATTCGCGGTCATCCCCACGCGGAGGGCTGCGCGCACAACACTCCCCCGTGCCCGGTCTCTTGTCATATATATATATATATATATATAAAAATTTATTTACACACGCGTATATATGTGTGTAGGTGTAGAGGTTTGCTTGGGGAAAGCAAAACAAAACAAAGCTGTGTTTTCCGGCGTCCCGCGCCAGGCGCAGCCCGGCGGCGGGGCGGGAGCGGCCCCCCGGGGCGGGCGGCGGCGGGACCGTGGGAACCGCGCCGGGGAGCCCCGCTGCCCAGGGCAGCCGCGGCCGCCGGAGCCGGGCGCCGCCGACCTCCTTGTCCCCCAAAACGCGGCATTCACCTGCCTTGTTTTCTTTCTCCTTAAGGAAAAAGGGGAAAGCACAAGCCGCTCCACGCCCGCACTGGGCGTGCGTTCAGAAACCTCTTTCCTTGAGGTCTGCAAATGCGAGGGGATGAAATACAAACCATCGCGCACCACACCGCTCAAATATCTCGGTACGAAACGGCTAAAATACACACACGGGTGAGAGATATTATCAACTTTAGGAAGAAGAAGAAAAAAAAAAAAGACTGCCCCCAAATAATTTTCTTTTCCGTGGGTTTTTGGTTGGTTGGTTTTGGCTGAAGGTCAAGTGCGCGAAACACTTACAATGAGCAAACGACACATTGCGAAGTTTAATGTTTCCTTTCCTAAAATTAATATGTGTCTCCTGTCAAGTGCTGGATTCTGTCGACAAAAATCTGAAATTTTGAGCCCACTAACATTCGTTTGTTTCCTTGTCACCATTACTCTGCGAGGAACAAACGAGAAAAAATAGTTTCGATTAACCCGCAAAACAAACAAACAAATAAAAAGCTTAGAAAAAGGGCAAGTATCTACTTAAAATGTTCTAGTCCATATCCACTTTTCCCTGGTAATTCCACAGCACATTTTATCTTGCCGTGCTAACGGATTAATGCTGCTAACACTGCTAACTTCTTCCTCCCGACTTGTCTCAAAACATAAACGAATAGGAAAAAGCAATTTATTTAATTTTTTTTTTATTTAAAATCTCAACAGTGGATCACTTTTTTTTGCAACCAAACAAGTAATAAATATTATTTAGCAACTTTTTTCTTTTTTCTTTTTTTTTTACAAAAATAAACAGATGATAAAATCTCTGCAAGGGGCAGTGATAAGAAAAGTTGTTATTTCAGAAACAAGCCCAAGTTCTCATTATTGCAACACAGACAGTGTGAAAGTTCCTACACAGAAAGAGCATTAAAGAGTTCGAAACTTTGTTAAACGTGGCAGGAACGAAAGTCGTGTTATACACTTAAAAACAAAACAAAAACAACAAAACAGTGAAATCAACCCAAACCAAACCGTTGATCATTCATAAGGCTTACACAGTACAAGTGCACGAACGGAAATCTCAGGCAGAACGGACTTGCATTATCATTGAACGGTATATTTACAAATCCCGAAAGAGAAACAAAACCGAAAAACGGAGGTGGGGGGAGGGAGGATGGGACGGAGGGGGGAACCACAACTTTTCAGGCTACATTTCCACCAAAAGCCCTACTTCTTGCAAATTCCGTGAATCCCAAGAGCGACCAGCCGGGTGCTCAGACGATCGACTCGCTATGCCAGGATGCGACCCAGAAACGGCTTGAGCGGCTCTGCGTGCAGAAACGCAGCCGGGAGCGGGGGGGGACACGCAAACAAACCGACCGACCGACCGACGAGATCCCTCGGCAGCTTTGGTGCCTCCGCTTGAGAAGAGCCTAGAACTATTTTCATCTCCTAGCAAAGTTAGGGAAAAAAATAAAATAAAAGGAAAGAAAAGAAGGTGCGCGGACGCTTGCTTCTGTCGGGGCGGCTTCCTCTCCGTGAGCCGCGGGCGGGCGCGGGCGGAGCGCGGCCCCGCGGCCCGGGCCGCCCCGTCCGCTGCCGCCGGCGGAGGAGGGCGGCCCGCGGGCCGCTGTGGCCCCCGCGACGGCCGCGGCGGGGGCGCCCGGGGCCGGGGCCGGGGCCGGGGCCGGGCGGCGCGTCCGTAGGTCCTGGCGGTGCCGGCGCGGCGTGGCGCGGCGGGGGCGGCCCCGCCGGCGGGCTCATTTGGTGTCGGTGGCCAGTCTGGGGAGGCTGGCGGTGCCCATGCCGGAGACGTGGTGGTGCGGCGGGGCCGAGACCTGGCACATGCTGCAGGGACAGGGCATCCCCCCCCAGTGCTGGAAGCCGCTGCCCAGCGGGGCCGCGGCGGCGGCGGCGGCGGCCGAGGGCGACTTGAGGAGCCCGTGCGGGGGCCGGATGGAGCTGACGGCCGAGAGGCCGGAGCCGGGCAGGGAGGCGCTGGAGACGGCGGCGGGCGGCAGGATGGGGTGGTGCACGGGGTGCGAGGCGGGGTGGGCCGGGTGGCCGGGCAGCGGGGCCGAGTGGGCGCCCATGCCGCCGGGGCAGGCGGCGGGGTGGAAGCCAGCGTGGTGCCCGCCATAGATCTCGCTGACGAGGCGCTTCATCTCCTCCAGGGAGTTGGTGAGCATGAGGATGTAGTTGCGCGCCAGGAGCAGCGTGGCGATCTTGGAGAGCTTGCGCACCGACGGCCCGTGCGCGTAGGGCATCACCTCCCGCAGCCCGTCCATGGCGATGTTGAGGTCGTGCATCCGCTTGCGCTCGCGGCTGTTGATCTTCAGCCGCAGCTGCTGCAGCTCCGGCTCCGTCATCTGCTTCTTGTCCTTCTTGGAGGAGGAGGACGAGGACGAGGAGGACGAGGACGACGAGGACTTGAAGCCCAGCTTGTCCACCACCACCACTCCCGCAGCGCTCATGGCGCTGCGCAGCTCGGCGCTCAGCTCCGGCGGCAAGTCGCTCTGCGTGGAGCTGGACACGGTGCCGCCCGTGAAACCCCCGCCGCTGCCTTTATTCCGGGCCGTGAGGAAGAGGTCATCGGGCTCCGGCGAGGACGGGCGGCTGGAGACCAGGCTGGCGTCCGAGTCCATGGCCCGACAGGCGGGACCGCAGCGCACACCGGGCTGCCTGCGAGGGGGAGAGAGCCCGGGGGCGGCCCCGAGGCGGGTGAGCGCCCACGGAAACCCCGCGGGGCGCGGCCGCCACGTCGGCGAACGGCCTCCGCGCCACCCCGCGCCTCCTCCCGCCGGGCGCCCTCGGGGGGCACCTCCCGGCCCGGCCCGGCCCTCCCGCTCCGCGCAGCGCAGCGCAGCGCCGGGGGCACTTACCGTGCGCGGGCAGCCGGGGGGAGCGGCGCGCCGCGGCGGGCGAGCACGGCAGCAGCGCGCACCTCGCGGCGCCGCCGCGGAGCCTTTATAGCCGCGCCGGGGAGGGCCGGTGCCGGCGGCGGCGGCGGCGGCTGCGCCAATCGGCGGCGGCGGCGGCGGGGCTGATGTCAGCGGGGCCGGTCCGGCCCGAGGGCGCGGGCGGGGGCGGCGGGAGCCCCGGCGGGGCGGGCCTTTGTGGCACCGGGAATAAAACGCGACAATGACAGCGCCGGCAACAGCTGTCGGGGGGGACACCCGGCCGGGGGGGGGCGGCGGCGGCCCGAGCGCACCTCGGCCCGCCGCCGCCGCGGCTGGCCCCCTCAGGGCACGTCGGTGTTTCCCCGCCGCCCTCGCCGCCCGGCCCCCGCTGCCCCCTGCCCCGCCGGCCTGGCGGGCCGCCGGAGTCGTTGTTTTCCCTTTCCTCCCCGGTCAGTGCCATAAAGGAGGCGCGGGGAGGAAAAAAGCGGGTTTAGCCGCCCCGTTTCGTGCGGGGGAATTTCCCCGCGGAGCAGCGGACCCCCCTCCCCTCCGGCCCTCCGGCCCCTCGGCGGACGCTGCCGCAATTTCGGGGCACTTTCCGCCCCGCGACGGCAAGAAGTCAGGCAGCCAACCGGAGTGAAAACCAAAAGCGGCCCCCCGAGCAATCCGCCGGCGAGACCGAAGCAGAAGAGGGGAGAGAAAGAAAAAAAAGACGCCAACCCCCAAAAATGCTACGCTGGGAAATCCCGCCCGGCTCCCGGCGAGTCCCCGCTCCCCGGCAGCTACGGCCACGGGGCTGCCGCTTCCTCCCCCCGGGGTAAATCCCCCCCGGCCCCTTCGCCTTTTGTTGTATTATTTTTACACCCGTGTGTTTCCCAGCTGGCTCGGCCAGCCTCAACCATCCGTTAAATATGTATTTAAAACGTTAAGAAGTGAAGCGTGGAAATGTGTTTCCCAACGGTTGCGGGGATGATCCGTAACAGGTCAATTAGGAAAATCTGTGCGAGCGACAGCCGGCCCCGCCGCGCGTCCCGCCGTGTGTCCTGCCGTGTGTCCCGCCGTGTGTCCCGCCGGGTGCCCCGCCGGGTGTTCCGCCCGACGTGGGGGAGGCTGGGGCTGAGCCCTGGAGGTGAGCAGCGGGGGTGGGGGCGGGGGGGGCGGGGGAGGCCGGGCGGCTGTGCAAACTTTGCATTTCAGCGTAAGGAAGTACTGAATCGGCAGCAAGAAGCCTGCCTCTGCCTTTTGACTGATCGCTCTATACGGCGCATTGTGAGAGGTGCATAAAACAGGGCAGCGACGAGCAAAACTAATTAAGGGCGGCAGGCGGGCGCCTTGCCCCCGGCCGCCGGCTCCTGGCAGGGCCCGGGCCCGGCGAGGCGGCGGGGGCGGCCGCCCCGCGCCGAGGGGCGAGGCGGAGGGAGACGCCGGCCCCTCTCCTCCCTCCCGCCTCGGAGGGCCGCGGTAATTTTTCTTCTTATTAAAAGCCTGGGACGGGACAGGTCCCTCCGCGTCCCAAACCCCGTGGTGGGGGCCGCCCCCCCCGGCGGGGCTGCGGGCTCAGCCCTGGCCGCGGCGCTTCGCCAGCCGAGGGGACACCGCAAGCCCGGGAGGGGGGATGCGGCGGGGTCCGTGCCGGGGGGGGCTGGATGCCGAAAGCGGGGTCCCGCTGCCCCGGGGCCGGGCTGGGTCCCTGGGAAGCCGGTCCCACCCCAGCCCCCCGCGCAGCAGCCTGGGGCTCCCGGGGAGTGGAGAGAAGCTGTGGGCAGGGTTTTCCTTTCCTTTTTCCTTTTCCTTTTTTCTTTTTTCCTTTCCCTTGTCCCTTTTCCTTTTTTTCTTTTCCTTTTTGCCCTTTTCTCCTTTTCCCATTTTTTCTTTTCCTTTTTTCCCTTTTCTCCTTTTCCCTTTCCCAGGTTCAGAGAGAAAGAAAATCCCCCTCTGCCCCCCGACGCCGCCAAGGGTCAGGTCTATGTCTCTAACGGAGCAAGCAATTTCTCTGGCGACCGCCACCCCTCTGGCAGTGGCCTCCGTCCTTCCTGCAGCCCCCGGGGCTCTGTGCCCGGCGGCGCGGGGGCTTGCGCGGGGCTGACGCTGCCGCGGAGCGCAGCCGGGCACGGGTGAGCTGGAGGGCGGTGGTAACAGGGTGGTGTTTCCCCGCTGCCCTGGGCGGGGGGCTGCAAGGAGGAAGGGGGGGGTGATCTCCGCTGCGAGATGTCAGATTAAATGTCACGTTACTCCTTTGGCTCATTTGGGCTTGATATTGCAAACTGCCTCTCGTTGGCGTGGTCCCGGGGAGGCAGCCACGGAGGGCTCCCAGAGGAGCCGTTCACCCCCAGCTTGCTTTTGACAATAAAATGTGGAGCAGAGCCTACTTTATTGCCTATGAATATGTATTATCTTTTTAAAAATCGTGACTGTAGACAACTAAGGCGTGAATGAAGGCAATCAGGGAACATGATGCAGTGATAACTTAATAAAAACCAGACTGTTGCTTTCACGTTGAAAATCACTTGGAATGTCATTAGCTTATTTTTTTGGGATTGTTATTGCATATACTCCCTCCTGCCCTGTGGCCATGGTCATTTCCTAAGGGATACCTTCCAGGTCCACTGAAACTACCCTTATCCTCCTGCGAGGAATCTGAGGCATCCAAAGGAAGAAGAGCTTATATGTGACCGCTGCTTTGTTAGGATTGGCAACAGAAAACAGTTTTAATGATGCCTCTGAAACTGTAAGGCCTGATCTTCAGTGCTGCCTGCCTCCCATCTGTTAGCAGAGCTGTGTACTAGGAATTAGACCTTGCAGCTCCAGAGGTGCCTTTTAAACTTTCCAGCTGATGGCATGACCTTTGGGGAGTCCTCTGGGGTCACAGTTGCCCCCCACATGAACACTGCAGGACCCCAAATCTCAACACGGAGGACATGAGGAGGAGCGGGTTGCATGCACGCTCTCTGCCCACTGGTTAAAGGTATGAGGTGAGTCTCAGGGCAGGGAATTACGATTACAGGGAAACTTCTCTAAAGTTCAGGTTTAGTCTCATCCAGGTGATTTTTTTTTCTTTTTGGAACCATTCCTCTCTCCCCAAATGCATTTTCTGCTATGCTTCTGTACTTTCAGCTGAAGTCCAGCCTATGGACTTTGATGCTCTTCCACCTGCCAAACTAACATATTTGATGTCTGTGATCTCAGAGAAAGGGACCTGAGTCCATTGAGTGGGGGAATCATTTTTATTCTGTTGGGGTTCTTTTTTTTTTTCAGTGCTAGATTTGTTTTTGTTAACACTTGTTCAACTGCAATGTTTTAGACAAATGCTCCTTGCCAAAAACTCAGCATGTCTTTCCATTCAGTCACAGACTGGAAAAGCTCCTAATCCTTGCAGGAGTCACCAAGAAGGAAAGCTCAGAAATACCAGAGCTGATGTTTGTGATATTTTCAGGATTAAAAATATACTGGAAACAGGCCATTGCCTATTTTTATTTAGCAGGAAGAAACCCTTTTTTAATAAACCTTTGTCACTTATGAGCCTGCTGACATCTACGACAAAATGATTAGACTGCTACCTCAGTTTCATTGGAAACCCAGGCTAAATTCTGTATATCTTATGTCTTTCAGGCTCAGTCATCCCTCCTCTCAAATATGGCCATTTACTTGAACAGGACAATGAACATCAGTGAGATTAATGGGGACTGACTTTCCCTGACCTTAAAATGTTATCCAAAAAACCTAGTCCGGAATCCATTTAACTCTGCAGTGCAAGTGTAAGATGTATAAGCATCTGAATATTGTTCATTGTGTTTAAGGCAAGATGCTATATTTTTTTACAAAGTACAGTATCATTTCATTTAATACATTGCTGGAGGAAAAACTCTAAAGATGCACTGCTAAGTCCATACCGCCACCATATCCCCTTAAAGAAAGGTGGTCCCTAAAGTTAATGAAACAATGCAATAGCTATTTCTTTTTGATTAACAGTTGCTAAATGGTATCAACAATTTCACATCTTACTGGAGATATGATCTCCTATTGGCAAATTAGGAGAAAAAGGCAGAAATGCCTAGAAAACGCAGTGCAGGGTGCGACGCATGGAGGTGCACTGGACGCCCTGCTGGAGGCAATGGGGCGACGGGCAGGCTCTTTTCAGGATTGAGGTCACACTGACACTCTTTTTATGCCTGTACTGAGTAAAGAAATATCTGTACAACACCTTTTTAAGTGTGGATTTTGAATTATTTCTAGTCTGTGGAAGAGTGGAACCTCTGCAGAAATGTCACCTTGCTAGGTGGCCATGTGTTGTGCGTGATCGCTTTCCTCTGACACAGGTGAATACCTCCTTTCTTGGCTCTTGTTTAGATGGTCAAGTCTAGGCAATATAATTATTACAGAAGAGAAAAAAGGTTTCTTCAGCTCCTGCTGAACTTGGTGCTCTTCCTCATGCACAATTCCTATAAAAGTGAGCTGCCGTTGCAGAGGAAGAGCTGTGGGAACGCACAAGAGAAACAAATCAAAGTAGCGGTTAAAATCATCTTCTGAACAGACAGAGACAAGGAAACGGAGTTAGAATTGAAGTTAGCAACATGTAATACAATTTGCCCAGCCACGCTCAGTTTCCTAGCTCACAGGAAGTATGATTCACTCAAGCACTTGGAGGAGGCTTCACTGCTCCAACAAACTTCAGCACCAACCAGATTCGAAAATCACCCCCATGTTTAATCCGGGGGTCTGGTCTGAAGTTCTCTTCATCGCCTGGTCCCAGCAACAGCAGCCTGAAGCTGAAAAGGAAATAAATATGTTATAGACAGAGGGCCAAAGAAAGTCCTGGCACGACTGGTTGTGTCTTCTCTGCAAAAATTGGAGTGTCCTCACGAAGACTGAATTTAGCCTAGAATATCATCTGTTAATCTGATTTTTGCAGGCAAATCCCATATAATACAGCATAGACAATTAGTTCTAATTTTGAGTGTCCTGGGCAGCATTTCAGGACTCTTTTTTTTTTTTCCCCCCCACATTTCACCTTTTGTCCGTATGTGGTCATCACATATTACACTTCATATCTTTTCCATTTTGATGTCTTTATTTTAGCTGAGAGCTCCTTATGAATGAGAGAGATCTGGCTGAGTTTTAACAATTAATGGAACATGAAAACTGTGGGCATATTTTGCTTCCTATTTGAACACTCACTGGAATCAAAATTTTTCTCAGATTATTCCTTTGTCCTGTCCCAAGAACATCTTCAAATTGCCCCCCATACTCAAGAAAAAACTGCTTTTAAAATCCTGATAAGGACTATGCTATTAGTTTAATATGTCTGTCTCACTGAGTATTTTGTTACTTTTTGGTCTTAATGGAAATAATCCCCATACCAAGCTGTCTGTGCTTTTCAGAATGGGTTGTGTGGCTGTTTCAACATATAGCAGCCTTTCATATAGTAGCAACAACTGCCTGAATAATGCTGAGTGTCTTGCTCACTGTGGCCATTTCATTTGTAAAGTTACTGAAACAACTTGACTGTTGGGATCGGGAAGTTCTCAGTCAAGCTGTTCGCTAATGATTAAAAAAAAAAAGAATAATAATACCTTGGTAGCAAAAGTCTACACTAGAAAATTGGCAAGATCTCTCTTTAATTTGCTGGGAGTTTTGGGGGGCCGTAGCCTGCCCATGTCGTCCTGGAACTTGCATTAATGGAGTAACAGCTGAACTAAGCGTTCAGAATGAACATGTCAAAGAGGGGAGTCTGTACGACACCATCTCTTGTAGTCCATGATGTCAAAGGTTGCTGCAAATATCTCCCTTGCTTTCTGGGTGGCATTGTTTAGGATAGTGGCCCCAGCAGATGGCCCAAAAACGCACCTCGGCCAAGCAAAGAGGGACCACATGTGATGAACCATAGATGTCTCATTAGCAAACAGGGAAAAAAAAGCAAGAATGAGAAAAAAAGATAAAAAAGAATACACAGAGACATTTACATATTTACATTGTTTCTCCCTCATTTTAAATTCTCCTTTAGTTGAAGTGTCAGTGTGCTTGCTTTTCTCCTTCTGTTTGTATGTTTACTTGTGCTAAATAGATTATGATAATCAGGCACATAAATGCATGCAACTGTTATTATGGCATTTTAATCACAGAGTTTTTCACTGGAAGCCTTCATTAGAATTCTCATAATCTCACTTGTTAGTGTAACAAACAGTAATAAATGCCAAGGAACTTGGATTAAGTCAGAGACATTCAGACATTAAAGGAGGAATATGGAAATGTTGTCAAATCTCTGCATTATTTATTGAAATGTCACATAAACAGTTCAGGACTTTAAATATCTTACTCATTATAAGGGTAGGGTGTGCGGCCACCTGAAGATAGCAATTACATTTTTTCATAGAGTGCTGTAACCATATGTCTCTCATAGGTTCTTTGCAACTTTGCTGAACTAACTGGCTACCCAGGCACTTTTTAACTATTTATTTTTGTGTGTGAACTCTATCGCTGAGACTTTTCGCCAGGATTGGGGGGGTTGCTCCCAGGGGGCTGGACGCAGCACAGGAAGGCAGTGCGTTTGTTTTTATTTCGTACTTTGGCACCTTCAGGGAGTGGTGATTGCACCCATCGCTGGTGTGGGGCATCCCACCTCCGGCAGCAAAGTGCAGAGCCATGCCCTTGTAACACGAAATACCCCTTGGTAAAAAGAGGGAAACCTGCAGCGGCTTGGTGAGGTCATTGGGGAATTTGCCCCACAACTGCTCCCGCTGGCTTGCATCAGTGGCACCACCAAGGTAGTTGGATGGGGATTTGCCATTGAGTTTTCAGACCAGAAAGAGGTGCTGCCTCCTGCGAAGCCCTTTGAAAAGCGGCGCTGCTCGCCCTGGCGTGCGACTCCCTATAAAGGTGACGCTTGCTTCCCCGTCGGGCATTAAAATGCTGCTGCGGTGGAGGGACGCTGCTCCTGTCATAAGAAAAAGAAAATAGCTGCTCTTTTCGTGCGCCTCGGTGGACGCGCTTCTCACCGCGCAGGCAAGGCCACCTCCCTCTCATGAATATGCACACATGCTCCCGCTCTGCGGGGAGCCGAGGTGGGCTGCAGGGCCTGGCCTTGCGCCACCACGGACACCCACGGGAAATGTTCGAGCGGCACAGTTACTCAAAGTTTCTGTCTCTTCTTCTTTCCCCCTTTTTCCTTTTGTATTTTTCCCTTTTAAGAAAAAGAAGGAAAATTGTTTGCAACGGACAAACACAGTCATATGGGGTTTCTCACCGCCTTTAGCTTATAGCGCAGCAACTTTTGTGTGCGTTTGAGCTGTAGCTGTATAAACGCAGGCAAGATCCTGAAATGAGTGAATGGTGTGAGTTTTGCATGTGCTTTTTTCCTTCATTCAACCTGGCATTAATACTAGGTTTTGCAGGAGGACCCAAGGTCTTGTCCATGGCAAAACTCTGGTTGACCACAAAGGAGTAAGAATGTTCTGATTTGTGGGGACTGCAAGGGGATTAAGTGAAGCTATATTAGAAGTTTGATTCCCTTTTCCAAAAAACGAAGGCCCATTTTATAGAAGTTGCCATATACTCTCTGTTTTAAATAAAATTCTGAATCAACACATTCGGCAAACATGGCAGAGAGGGAGCTTCTGTTCATTTGCCTGAGAAAGTTAAATTCTGTATAGCACCAGGAAAGAAAAAAAACCAAGGCCTCACCCACAAAGTTAAATGCTGTGCAAATGCTGTGTAACTCAGGATTTTTAATATTGACTCAAATGCAAAAGATACAGGTGGGTTATATAAAAATGCAAGTTTGGAGGCTCTGAATCTGAATTTTCTGTGGTCTCTCCCTCTCTCAGTCCTGAAATACAAACCATACAACAAGAATTTGCTGTTCACAGAAGCTGATGGGCCAGTGAGGCCGTTTTTAATTCCCAACTCCCTCCTGAAAACTTTGAGGAAACATTTTTGTAGACTCATGGGCAACAGCATTTTGCAGAAATCACTTGCCCTCCCACCCCGTGCTGTGCAGTCCCTCCACAATCTGCTGGGCTACAGAAAGGTGTTCATCAGTTGGCAGAGATTTTGTGTATTTGCTGGAAGAAAAAGAATAAAGATTCCTTGCTTTCGGTAACGTGCTGGCAGGAGTTTTGATCTTTCGTATAACATGCTGAATTTATTACCTCGGGTTCTTCACACCATTTCTCCTTCCACCGATTTGCGCGGGGAGCTTTGCCCGTCTGGCCGGAGCAGAGGCCCCTACCCGCTCACATGTGCGCAGGGGTGCGCTGTCTCGAAGCAGAGCGTTTGCACTGGGAGATTTAAAGCACATGTTCCCTTGGAACCACTTGAAGAAGATGTTCGCAAGTGCAGATATAAATGCCTTAAATAATGTTGCTCGTTTTAACAGCTCCACATGACCCCCCCCCCCCGCCCCATCATTCCCCTGACACGATGCAAGTGAGGTGCTTTGCACTCCCCAAACCCACCTCAGAGGGTAAGGCTCTCCGAGGAGCTGGCAGGGTTTCTCTGCCACCCCCCCGCCCCCGAGCAGCTGCGGCTCTGCCTTGCGCGGCCGCCTCTCATGTTAGCTGCCGCGGGCGCCCTGTGCGGAGGTGCGCCTTCCCCTGCCCCCTTTCCTGCCCTTCCCTGCAGCTGGTGGGGCGGGCTCGCAGGTCCCGGCCGAGAAACCGGGGCGGCTCCCTAGGCGAAGGGAGAAGATCGAAAAGGAGGGGGATTGGGGAGGGAACAGACTGGAAAGAGGAAGACGACATGGACAATATATATTTCTGGGGTGGGGAGTGACAGAAAGGATTGAAGCAATGATTGCTCCCTGCTGTCTTGGGGAGCAGACACGGAGCTGAGGCCTCTCTGCCTTCCCCAAAATGGGAGCACTTGCTCAGGTGGTTCTCGCCAACACCCTCAGAAAAGTTGTAGGACCCCTCGCCCCATCTCCCTGAGACCTCTACCTCCAAAGCAAGAGGGGCTGAAACCAGTACCCAGGTTCAAGAGTTGTTTGGGTGAGCGTCAGAGAGAAAGGGATGGATACGCAGCACGGTTGTGTAGCTTTTGTTTCATAAGGAAGCTGAGGCTGAAAACCAATGGGAGGCAAAATCAGGAGTGCAAGAACCATGGGCTTGAGTCTGGATGTGGGTGCTGCTGAGTTTGGTCCAGCACTGCATACCCTGGGCTCTCAGGTCCCCCTGAAGCCACCGGAGACGGGGAGTAGGAATAGCATGAAGCTCTCATGCCAGAATCCCTCCTGAGCTTTCCTCCAGCTGCAGCCCTGGTGTCCATGAAAAGCACTCAAAACCCCATCTGGGTGAATGACAAAGAGTTTAAGCAAACCAGCAGACGTTGTGAAAGACTGGCAGATAGTAGAAAGTTGGGCTGCAGGAAAACAAAGACACCAGGAAAGACTAAAGACAAGATGCTCTGAGAGGCAAAAAAGACAGAACAAGGGCAACGGTGGTGCCTAGAAAGAGAGAAGACAGAAAGTTCACGCTAAGTAAGCTGTGCTTCAGGCTTTAGAAAGGTCCTTATACTCAGAGCATGAATTATATGGATTTAGAGCTTGCTTAGCTCTTTACAAGGAAAACAAATATTAATCTGAAGAAAGATCTCCCTGTGTTTTGGATGGACAGGTGTTCACTTGTACCAATAGACCTAAATCCAGAAAAATCCCATTTTCTCAGAAGAGGAAAGGTATGGGAATGTAATTTTGATTTCCACCAGCAAGGATGTGGTCTCTACTGGTTGCCCCCATGGCTTCCTCCTCTTATTTCCAATCCCCTTTTTCCCCATCATAACACTGAATAAGTCACAAAATCATACAAAATCACAGAATGGTTGAGGTTGGAGATCATCTAGTCCAACCCCCCTGCTCAAGCAGGGCCACCTAGAGCACGTTACACAGGATTGTGTCCAGGCGGGTTTTGAATATCTCCAGAGAAGGAGACTCCACAACCTCTCTGGGCAACCTGCTCCAGTGCTGTGTCACCCTCGCAGTGAAGAAGTTTTTCCTCATGTTCAGATGGAACTTCCTGTGTTTCAGTTTGTGGTCGTTGCCTCACGTCCTGTCGCTGGGCACCACTGAAAAGAGTCTGGCCCCAAAATAAGTCTAAATGCTTTCTAGTGTTGCCTGGGAATGGGAAACATACTTGTGGTCTCCTGATGAAGGGAACTGTGACCTTGTTCAGGTTAAATGTCCCCAGGGAGCAGGCAGCTCCTTATGGCCTTACTCTTGTTCCACTACTTCTTGGCAAGTGGCCTGCAAGATGGAGTAAAGTGCTTTTGTGTCCACTCTGTGGCTCTCTCACAACATGAGAAAAAGGGCCAGGGATGTGGAGGGCTGACATGCAGGACTCCCAGGTGCTGCGCACCATGCAGGGAGGCGCCTGCACATCTTTGCCCATCTTCGCCCATCTTCGTCCCAGTGGCACAGGAAACCCTGGAGCTTGCGCCCATGAGGGGAACGTGCCAGATAGGCACAGGCAATTTCACACGTTTGACATTTCAACGCCTGGCCTGCGCAGCCCACTGGGACGTTGCCAGGTGGCAAAGGCTGAGGTCAGACACCGCTCGTGTGCTCTGCATACATTTTCCTGTTATTTTATTGCGGATGTTCACGCCAGCCAAACTATTTCAGGACTTACGCTTGCCTGTGGAAATATCCCTCTTTGGCTGAAAAACTCTTGCAGGGCTTCTGCCTGGGTTATTAGCAGGAGAGCAAAGCTGGCTTGCCAGCATGACCGAAAACACGCGTAGTTGCAAGGTGCTGAATTAGAGCCGTATTTTTGCTGGAATGAAAGGCAGGGATTTCTGTGGCATGACAGCCTTCACAGCCCTGGGTCTGGCTTGACAATTTTTTTACTTGCTGGAGCGTTCTTCACTCTCTGTGGCCAGGAGGCCTCTTTCTTTCTGTCTCTCTGTCTCGGCTCTCGGTTTTCTTGGGCTTCCTGGGTGGTGGTGGAGTTGTGATGTCTTGAATACCAATAGTGAAGCTGAACATATGTGAACCTTTCCTAATCCTGCTAATCTTCCTTCAAAAACCTTTCTGAAAGTGTAGGCAACATCCAGATTAAAAAAAACAAAAAAAACTACTGAGCATTTTAATGACAAATAATCTTTGTAAAGGGGAAGGGGGGGGGTTGCCTCAGCTGGAGATGGAGCTTATGAACTACAGCAGGTAGAAATAACTGCTGTATTACCTCATGTAATCTCCACTATTCAGGGTCAGATTAGGCTTGAATGCGAGGCGAAATAGACTTCTCTTTTAAACTGGGGACTTTGTCCCCACAACGGCTATTAGGCAGTAATTAGTTGTGACACAGAATTACCAGCCACACAATGGTAACTGGAGCCTTGCAAGTCCTTTGAAATGGATTGGAGGAACTGAATAGATGCTACTTTCAATTTTTTAAATTCTGCTCAGATGTAGGAATTATTTGCTTGCCTCTTCCCCCATCTTCTTTGCTAGCTTGGATGTTGCGTCTATCAGGCAAGGAATTGGTATGAGTCAAAATTCGGAAGTTTCCTCGTCCTGCTGGTCGCTGGCAGCTTTTAGCAGGGCGGATGAGATAACAACCTTATCTTTGATCTCATTAGTCGTGATATTGTTGCAATGGCTGGGGGCTTCCACTGACACACGGGATGCTTTGAGACTTCCTAGAGCTTTGAAAGGGAAAACGAGACCTAATGAAATCATTCAATGTAGAGGTATGACAGGGCTGGGCTTGCCCATCGTTTAATGATTCAAATGACTGAAAAGCTGTCTCTGCATGCCATCAGGCACACTGTACACATGCCACACCTCCAGGCAGCACCTATGTCCTGGTACTAGTCTCTGTGGTGCATAGATACTAGCATAGCCTCTGAGGTAGTCAGAGTGGAGATCATGACTGGGCCTCTGTAACATAGATTATAGCCAGATGTGAACCTGAAGCTTTTAGGAACCGGGAAATTAATATTGAGAGCTAAATCTCCATGCCTCTGGCAGTGCAGAGATGAAGGATCGAGCTGCAAGTCTTCAATCTAATCAGCAGCACCAGCAGCCCCGTTACATTGCTCCCTCTCCAAGGCAGCTTTGTGCAAAGTGCTTGTTCAGCAATAACATGATAAACGGTTTTACACCCAGGTTCAGCTACTAACAGAAAGGTATTGCAGAGGTTGAGTCATAACGCCAAGCAAAATCTCTTTGCCCCCTGGCCGCTCGTGGCTTGCACTAGGCTGCTGGAGGCGCTGAGGACACAAGGTGTGTGCATCCGGGGGCCAGGGTGCCGCGTGGAGGCCATATGAACCAAAACTCCCGTGAGCTCAGTGCTAATTACCGGGTTTGCATTTAAGGGTTAGCTGTTTCAGAATTCAGCCTATGCGAAGTCTCCATGCCCTCCCCGGCACTTATGCAAGGCACAGCCTGTAACTCCGGGAGGCCACAGCAGGGAATACTTGGCCATCCTACGCCTTGGATGCCAATGTCGCTGCTCACACCTGTTTGGCAGGCAAAGGAGAACGGATGGAAAGCGCGTTTGATGCACATGACATTGCGAAGGGCACCTGCTCACGAGGCATTAGCTAATGAGAGCGTGTGATAAACTGAGAGCTATGTGCTGTGTCCAGCAGCCTGACCGCTGCCGCTGTGTTAGTCCCCAGTTCGACTAGGGGAGCAGCTTTAGAGGGTGGTTGCTGTTGTCTATCCATATTTCCACAAGTAAAGCCACTTTAGCAGGGATTTAGTTGTGTTGCATTTTTCACATACAGATGTACTGACAACACGAGCACATGGACTTTTGCGCATTCATCAAAGTCCTGTATTCATTTTGTACCTCCCAAAATGAAAAATATCTAGAAATATCAGCCTACAAGTACACAGGGGTCACTGAAACACAGGCTCTCTTTTCTAAAATGAGAAAAGACCCTTCTTTCGTATCTGTACTAGTCCATCTTCTCTGCCCTGCACATAAGGCTCATGATTTAAATGGGAACATAGCATCTTCACTGCACGTGAGGAAAGAATTCACCTGCAAAGTCAGGAGGGATCCGTTAGCATGCGCTCTGTGATACCTTCTAATGGAGCCGCTGAACATGTTGCAACACAGGGACAAATTATACCAGGCAGTTAAATTAGAAACAAAGGACCAGGTTTTGTTACCCTTCCCCATGCTGGAAAGTGCCTCATTCCTGAAGTAGTCCTGCTGATTTCAAAGCCAAATGAAATCTCTTGAAAGAGAGATGAACAAAATTGGCAATATGCTGCAGTACTTAGGACTGTAATTTGTTAATTTTTCCATAGTAAATTAATTAAAAGCAGGATCTTTGTTGTAAGCATATATTAACATAAGTTTTTTTTCATTAGATATTGATTCCACAAAATATCTGAACTTCAGTTTTGGTTAAGTGAAGAGCCTTTAATGTTTCTAGAAGGGAAAAAAAATGTTAAAAATAGAAGCTTGAAATATGTGTTTTCCTTTTTACCAGTTTTAAACCAGCCTGCTCCTATTGACACGAGTAGGCATTTTGCCAGTAGTCTCGGCAGATGCGATCGGGCCCCTTCTTATCTGTGAACAATTTTTTTTCTTCCTGCTTAAGTGAGTATTCAAAGTAATGGTGAAATCTGCAGTGCGCTTCCTGGCTCTCAGCGCTCGCCACAATGTGGGCACACTGGAAGGGCAGAGCCTGACCTCGTGGCAACCTCTGGCCTTGACTTCCCACATTAATCTCAAAACCTCTTGACTTGGCAAAGTCATCTCCCCTATCTGTGCTGCAGCATTAGCATGTGCGGTCACTTCGTTTTGCTCCTGCCTGCCTGGGACTTGCTTTGGGTTTAAGGTTAATGTGGTTTATTTGTTGACTGTGCTGTTTCTTACTGTTTGGGAAACTGAGCTACCTTCTGAGCAACTGCTATGTAACATCTGAAACACTACATAGCATCTCTTATGCTTTAAACCAGTGCTCAGCGTGCAGACTAGGATCTCCAAGCTCTTGCTAAATACGTGGGGCTAAAGATGCAACCGGGACAACGAACGCACTATTACTGACATCTGCTTAAACCCCCTGCAGCTGGGGGGCTGGACCTTCGTCTCACCCGATTTGTGTGAGGCAGGCATCGTTATTCCCTGTCTATAAGCAGGGACGCTCCGGGATGCAGAGGTTAAGTGTCTTATCTGTCACAGCAGGCACTCAGAGCCGAATCGCCGTCCTCACCCTGCTTGGGATGCGCGTCCTGCCGCAAGGGGAGGTGACCTCCTCCAGTCCTTCCCAGCCCCTCTCCTCCGCGACCGCATGCTGTCTTAGCCTCTATCAACAGGTACTAAATATGTCAGGGACTGAAGCAAGAATTCAGGGATTTACCCTCAAAGGTTTTGTTGATTTATCTTTGCTATAAATCTGTTTCTTTTGAGTGATCTGAAATTGATTTCAGGCTCGTTCCTCCATTCCCCCATTTGGTTGTAATTTGGGAATGTCAAGGAAATTGTGTTGAAAGAAGAAGATGAGCTGATATGAAAAGGGATTATCTGTCCCATATGGGTAGAAGATGCTAGTGCGGGGGAGAAGGGAAAAGCAAATGTTTGTCTGTACATGTTTGCACATGTGCAGTGTTGGGCAGGAGTGGTCTTCCAAGAGTAAAAGAAAAATCAAAGGAAAATTGTTAGCTCTACAGAAGGATCTCATGCGGAGTTAGTGGCTTCACTAAGTTGAGACTATCTGTTGGGCAGGGAAGGATATACAGGCAAGCATCCTCACGTGTGAAATTTAAGTATCCAACATGGACTGTTTAAGTATCAAGTAAGACTTTTTGTCTTTTCAGGGAAACACACACAACTGAAAGAATAAAATGAAGCTTCCGTTTTAAGTCTGTTGAAAAATTATGAAGTATGAATTGAAAAAATACCTTCTCATTTTTTAATATTTTTCATTTGCATTCACTCTGAGTAACAGCTCTGAATATTGGGGCAAACTTTTGATGTCACCTTTTGCAGCTACCTATTACTCAGAAAAAATAGGGAAAGAAGCTTTAGTGCATGTCATATCCCACGCTGACTTTCTACACACTCTTTCTGAAAAGAGGCTAGCTTGGCACTTGAGTTTGCTGTGTCTGGGAAACCCTATATCTTCTCCACCGCTCATGTAGTCTCTCCACCTCGCCATTCTGTTTTTGCAGATGCCAGTGACTGGGTTGTGAGGTGGCTGTTGCTGCCATATGAAGTGTCTCCCACAGAGAAGCACAGCAGCACTATTTTTGGAGCCCCTGGAGCACCTCAACGCTTAACTGACGCTGTTTTTCCCTCACCTCAGGCTGCCCGGCGAGCTGTGATTGCCCAGCATGGCTGGCAATGCCCAGGTTTCTGCCATCATCCTGTCCAAGTCTATCACGCATTTGGATATCCCCAGGTGTGCCCTCTGTTTCTGGCTGGAAATTTTGCCTAAGTAGATTTTGTGCCTTGGACTTGCTTTAGATGGAGTAGCCAGGTTTCAAGAGCTGGCTGCCCAAATCCTGTCTGAATACTGGCCCCATCAAGGCACCATGAGTCGTTTCACTCTTCTGCTCTGCGTGTTGAGTAAGAGACTCAGCTTCCACATGGGTTGTGTACTATTTTAAAAATGCCATGCACAAAACAAATGTTTGCAGAGATTCAGCTGTTTGCATTGGAATATGAAGCTTAAATTTGAAAACATCTTTGTTCCTTCTGAGGGATCACTGCTCTAGGGAATTGCAAGAAAGTTAGCAAATTATCAGTGGTAAGGTGAAAAACCTTCCTATGGCTATCTTTTGCTGACCCTGATGAGTTCAGTTGTGCTGGACACACTAGTAAGGAGCTCCTCCCCTGCTAATGCTCCTGCTCCAGTGGCATTTTTCCCCAGGAGTTATTCCAAAGAGACACCTTTCCACGCAGCAGAGAGAGGCAGGGGTAGCCGGTTTGGTAGCTGATAGCTGTTGGGCAGTGCTGTATTTTCCTTCCCTAATTGCCACAGGGGTGGCAGATCCTCTCATGGAAAGAAGGCCAAGCTAAATGGTCCCTGGGGCTGCCGATGCCAGTGTGAGCAGTAATTCCCCTCAGCCAGGTGCGTTTGGGCAGTCAGTGGACATCACCAGGGACAAAAGGAGGTGAGAAATACAGGTGCATGTCTGGAAAGGAGGAGGGAGGCCCTTCTGGCTGTCTTTACTAACGCAAAGGCTAAAATAATTGTCCAACTACACTGGTTGCTGTAGAAGTGCTTCTGGGACCAGGTGCAGGGAGGTGGGGAAAACTAGACTTGATGCTAATCCTTAGGGTGCCCTTCAAGCTGCATGTTACCTCCAGCCTGGATGGGTTGATATTTCTAGCTATCCCACTGTCCTCTTGGTAATGGCACTGAGCAGAAAAATAGCTCAGGGTCCTTCCTGGCAGGGACCTTGGAGTCATTCCTGCAAAGGGTGTTGCATTTTGTAGGCCACCTTAGCTACTGGCTGGGACCATGGGATCCCTGCTGTGGGTGCTCTGGCTTGGAGATGCTGACACCTGTTTCCTGACACGTCCCAGGGACATCCCTGATGTGAAGTTATGGATCAGCACAGGCTGTGATGCAGCTTCTTCTCAGTTTATGCTGTTTGGACTCTAATCCTTCCACCTCCCCCCTTTGCCCTCAGTCCTGCAGGTGCTGCCATGTGTCTACCCTACCCATGCACTGGGAAGCAGGGTAACTGGGACATGTGATGGCTTGTCCCTGTCAAAGTGATGCATCTGGCAGGTCTACTTTGGTCTGCAGCTACTCTGATAACCAGAGCAGCCGTGAGGCGTTGAGCTGAGTCCTTAGTTCCTCAAGAGTGACCACTGAGGGCACCTCTAGTGGATGAGGACCTGCTTCTGCATTGGGTTGGTGCTAGCACTTCAAGCCTGTGCAAGGCCAGCAGGAAGCATCTCCTGCCTGTACAGATGCAAGAGGACAGGGGATCCAGGCTGAGACTCCCTGTGCCATGGCTCCTGGGGGAAAAGCTGCTCCCAGCATCATTCACAGCTATCCTGGCAGGGAACCCAGTCACTGGTCCATGGCTGCTAATCTCTGTGCCTCTCTCTGGTCCTAAAACTTGACTCCTCTCTCCGATTCTTCCTCCCCCCCAGCAATTCCCAGTCTGCTTCCTTTCCTTCTTGAATGTGGTCCCTGCAATATACCCAAGTCACCCCTGTTGCCCCAACTGTGCTCACCCCTCCTGCCCCACAACCCCTCAGTGTGTTTGGTCCAGCCTCAACCTTTTACTGCCTGGTGGCAAGAGGGAGAAGACCTTTTCTGTGGCACATGGCCTGCTTTCCTTGGCTCCCCTCCATCCCCTCTGCCCAGGTTAGGTCATGTGCATTAAAGCCTGTGTGGGAATGTGTATCCTCTTACGAGTTTTCATCCCCCACACCGACAACATGCCTGGCTGTCTCCTAGCTCTCACTTTGGATCCGCAGTCCTTGCCTCGGGTGAGGAGGAGGGGATTTGTCGCCCTGCTTAGCCTAATGCAAAGTGGGAATCTGTCTGACACATCTGTATCCTTTGTCCCCTTCCCTCTCCAACCGTTATTCTCCTAACATGGAGCCAGGCTCCGCTTCCTCATCTGATGTGCCCCCATGATCTTCTTGCAAAGGTGGGATTCAGGATGCTCCTGCGCAGGCAGAGCTCTCCCATTCAAGTGGTCTGGGGGAAGCGCATGGTACAGCTGAAAGCACTACGCCAAAGAGCATCAAACTGAAAAACAAAGATGCAACATAAAGTGCAAGAAAGATTGCGGGGTTGTCTAGTGCAAACCTTGCATGCACTTGGTAAAGGGAAAAACAATATCTGTTTGATATAAAGAAACCTCTGGCCAGGAGGAAAACCTGAGAGCCAGACTGCACTTAATAGCACTCTGGGGACTGCCTGCTCCACTGGGTGAAAAAACAGAACACAACAAGACAGACTATTTCTGTACATGTTGCTCTGCCTTGCTGGGGCTGGTGTGCACTGTCCAAGTGAAGTCAGGACACGGATGGGGAGACCAGTGCAATTTCCCAAGGCCAACACATAGTGCTTTGAATCTGTAGTTGGAAATATGTTCACGTAGGCACCTTGGTGACAAGAGGGCAGCTTGGAAGAGGTGGTGGCCTGTTAGAGATGGCCTCTGCTCTCAGCGCCTGTGCACAGTCCCTCAGAGGCAGTAAGGTCTCAAGCATTGAGAGCCCCTCTGCAGAGGTTGCCCTGGGCAGATTATTCAGAGCAAGACGGAATATGAGCACAGAGCATCTTCTCACCTGGCCATTAAAATATTCCCCGCGTACTGATGTCTGTCCCTAGAAGGCATATCAAGGAGAAACTCTATCCTTCCTGACCTGTAGCTTCATGCCAACAGCAGTGATTTGGGGCTGCTGAAAAATGTGCCTGACAAAACATGTCCTTTATTAAGGAAAGCTTGAAAAAAAAGGAAAATTACTAAAAAAGTAATAATGTCTGCAGGACAGTGGTGTTTACAGCGGGTTGAGATTCAACTCACCTCCATCTGGTGGAGCTCTCCTTGCTGTTCCCATGCCCAACAGCTCCTGGTCCTGCTGCCGTAGGATGACTCACTGGCTTCATGCCAGCGCTGCCCACATTGGGACAGAGGATGCAAGTCAGAGGCCTGTGTCCTGCTGCCATCAGGGGGGTTTCAGCCCCCCTGCCCTGTCCTGTCTCCTCTGCCACCGGCAGCATCTCAGAGCTGAGCCCTATGGTCCTCTCTGGGGGCAGCTGGACCTTGCTGCAGCTCTGCTCTCTGCTCACATGTCCTATGGTTTAGCCTCCTGCCAGCAAGACCTGCTGGGCAGCATTTAGTCTTGAGTGCTGCTGCAAGGGAGAGATGCAACGGGGTATTTTAGATGCTGCTGGGTGTACTTGGGTGGTGAGCACCATGATGGGGAGAAACACAGACCCCTCTCCCTGAGGAGCTGCTTTGACTAACATTTGTCGACCTGTTACATTAAAGTCACCCCATTACTACATCATACCTTAAGGGTTTGTCTCCGAGCTCTCCGCAGCCACAAGCATGCAACACTGGGGTGGTCTGTGATATGAAGTGGCATGTGAGTGCAGGAGGTGGCTTCCCGTAACACTTTGCACTAGGATTATTTTGGCAGTCTAAAACAAGACTTGGGGAGCTGCTGAAAATGAGCTATTTCAACTGATATCTGGAGCAGTCCTGACCTTTGAAGCAAGCAGATTTTGGGAGGTCTGAGCAGGGCTGAGAGCTCCCCCAGGCTCCTCCACCTTTCCAGGGCAGGATAACGGCATTCAATTCTGTGTGACAGTGGGGATAAAAGAGGAGAGAAAGACGTATAGTCTGTGCTTAATGCTGGGCAGACGAGATCCAAAGCTGATAGCGTTATCTTTCTGGATGCTACGTTATAGGTCCCGTGTTTCCAGGCTGGGAACAGTTCCCTAAGCAAACATATTTGATGGACATACACAGTCTCTTAGCTGAATTCGCTCATGCCCATCTGTTGCGATGGCATGGTGCCCACTGTCAAGTTGGTGAGATGTTGGCCATAGGGCATAAATACCAACTAACCGCAGGTTTACATGGGCAGCCGGCATAATCATCTAAACACTCTCCGTCTTTCGGGACTCTGCATCTCTGGCCAGTGCTGCCCCAGCCTTGCTGCCTTCTTCTGTGGGATTTTCCTTACGCACCACCAGTTTAGGATACCAACCCCAAGGCTGCTGCATGGGGGCAGGCAGGAAAGACTGGACCTATGTCCACACTGCGCCATGGAGGAACAGTGGGGATTTTTCCCTGAGAAAACAGCCCACAGGCTTTGTTGTTGATGCTAACACAGGAGTGGGGAGGAAACTTTTATTTTCATAAGGAGAATTTTGTGGCCTTGAGGAACTTTCTGAGTAATGGTATGGCTGCTTAGCAAGGGGGCTTGCAATACCTGCACTTAGTGGGCAAAGGCAAACTAAGGTGAGGCACATATAGCCCAGTAGTCTGTATGTTACGTGTCCTCCTCTGCATCAGCAGCATTAGTTTCCTACAGTGACGGTGCAAGCTGCTGAGAATCAAATACATCTACAAGTATTCTCACCAGTCTTATTAATGTGGTGCAGACTCTCACTGCTGTGGCTATATTAATTCACCTGCCTCTATAATCTAACCCAAAGTCTTGTATTTCAATTACAGAGTATTTACTTGGAAAGGCCCCATCAGTTTATCTGGGCTGCTATGGGATTTTGCTTGCTCTTTAGCTGTTTGAGTTGTTCAAGCCAGAGCAACATTTTGAGAAGACTAGTCCTTGTCCTGCCCCACAGACTTGAAAGTCCCCGTTTCAGGACTGAACATTTACCAAAATGGTGGCCATTGGTTTGGGTTTCTTCTCAGAAATAGTCATGAAGCCATGGGAGCATGTGTGCAAGATGCTGATGTCTGTGGGCAGAGACACACCGGTGCTGCCAGGGACAATGCCACGGCTTAGCCCCAGAAGCCACTGAAGAGCTGAGTGGTGTCAAGTCTCTGCTTTGAACCACATCTTGGACACCCTCAAGGGGGAATCTGCCCCTAAATGTAGTGCGTAAGTAGACAAAACCTAGGTGTCTTAGATGCTTCTGAGACAGCTAAACTTACTTGATACAAATGCCCCCTTCTCTCAAATGACCACTTACTGGCCATGACTGGCACCAAACTGTGAGCCAGGCAGACATTCATCCGGGGAAAAGCCACTGCCACAGGGAATCTGCAAGAACACTTTTAAAGCCTATTTGGAGCATTACTAGAAAAGCAGCCCAGCGCCTTTTTAAGCTTGGCAAGCGTGGAGCAAAAAGGGATGCCAAAGGAATTCACAACTGTAGTACCAGCAATGCTAACACTTAATGCACTAAGCAAACTTTTTGCTATTTCTAATAAACCTTTACTGTTATGTGCCTACAGCAGCCAAAATATATAATTGTAATGACAGTATCATTACTGTACTGGAGCTGAAAATTGGCCTAAGTCTAGTGAAGTCAATAGAGCAATTTTATTTTTATAGCAATGATGATGACATCTGAGCACCCTTCAGAAAAGCATTCAGGAATATATTTACCTGATATGTATCAGGCATTTGTCAGCTGCCAGCAGAAGATGTAACTCCATTGATATAGGATCTAAAATAGCTTCTTTTATTTTTCAAGGTAAGCACTGAAAAATTGTTTAAAATTTTAAACTTTACGTAATTGTCACTGATTTGGATGCTGTCTGTGTATATTAAATACTCACCTTGTGGGTGATATATATACCTTGTAAAACTGCACCAGCTAACCTGAGCAGCATAGAAGCTAGAATGTGGTCAGGAAGTGCCTGAGTGCAATTAAATCATTTAGCTGTGTAGAAGCTAAGCTGATTTATCCTAGCTAAGGATCCGACTTCCTAACTGAGACTAAGGATAGTAACTCAGCTCCCCTCCTTGCACAAACAAGGGAGGGAGCTGTTTTTCCATGTTCGCCCTCCCAGAACTCACCCCCTCTAGTCACCTGCCACCCACAGCTGCAACATGCAGTTTTTATTTGTGATAAACTGAAAATGATGGGTTACACTTTCATGTTTTTTGTAATACCCAATGCACGTTAAATGTGGTAGGCTATGTACGAGTGTTAGTGAAAAATAGAGCAAAATCAGTTGTTGGCAGGGTGGAGGGGTGTTACCACTGTATTGCATGTGTATTTGTCAAGAGGGCTTCATATCAAAGACATTTAACTGTAAATCCAGATAATGAAACTCTGCTGTAGAGAGTTTTTTTGTTTTGTTTTTCTTTTTTTTTCTCCTTGGGGAAGAATGAAAGTCAGTGGCTTGGCTATGTCTTCTTTGGGGATGCAGAACTTCTCGCTGAGCTCTTTACGATTCCTTGCCAAGCGAAACATGGTATTTTTTTAGAAAGATACTTCTAACAGCTCTTAATATGTAATAAATGATGGCGTCACTTTTTCCTGTTGTCAGCAGCTTGAATTAGCGCATCCATTTGGACCATTGCAACATACTGTCAGTGTAAGACACATAAAACCAGTACTACGTTATTTTTTAAAGGAGAGACTATTTTTTTTTTGCAAGTAATAACAGGGTCAGGCAATAAAATGATCAGGCTGCATTGGTTTCTGTGCAAAATTCCCCCGCTCGGAGCCTGAATGTGCCCTTCCCAATGCGTGACCCACCGGGAGCGAAGATCCTAATTTATTGGAGGGGTGCTCTTTCAGTTTTTGTTTTATTAGTAATTTACAATGCCGCATGCCCTCATATTCACCTTCCCCTCTTCTCAAGTAGGTGAACACAATGCAATTGTCTTGGCTGTGGAAAAAGGGATGCTTTCTCCGAGCGTGCCCCATTAATTGGCAAGCAGCACACAACTGACAGGAGCGCGGTGGGTGCGATTATCAGCGCCAGACGAGAGCCATTAACAACATGGAGAGTGTCATCTTCAGAGCACAAATATTTTCCCTGACCATAATACCCTCTTCAGGGGACCTGAAGTGGACCCGCATTGTCACAGGCACTGCCGCTCGCAGCGCCGGAGCAGGAGCAGCAGCGGGGCAGCCCTGGAGAGCCGAGCGCTGGTGGGGGGGTTGCACCTCGCACCCCCGGACGGTCCTTCTCCACGAGCCTCTCACCCTGTGAGCAGACCCCAAAGCCCGGGGAGGGCTATTCCGGCCTCATCCTGACCTCTCCCAGCAGCGCTTGTGGGCTAGGAAAGACCTCTGGCTTCATTTGTTCGCTTTTTTCTCACCGTTCGGTCCTTCCTTCCCCCCCCCACCCCATCCATCCCGGTGGAGCGGGAGAGCGGGGGTCGCCCGGCGGGGCCGGCGGGGCCTCCCCTCCCCTTGCTGTAAAACGCCGGGCGGGCGGGCGCAGGGGAACAGTGGGGGCATTGTGCGGCGGCACCATACCACCCAGATCTTCCTACCTCGGCGCTCGGCGGGCCCGCCGGTTTTGTTCCCCGTCAAAAGAAAGCCAGCGCGCGGGGGAGAGGCGGGGAGGGCTGCTCCTGCTGCTGCCCCTAGCACGGGGCCGGGGGGGTTAACGGGAAGATTGATGGGAGAAAGTTCACCTAGAAAACCAGGATAAATTTCTGGCCGGCCGAGGCCAGTTGTTGCATTGTCCGGGGGCCATGTTTTTTGTTAATTATCTCTCACTCTCCCCTTTTATCGAGGGAACTGGCAGCAAAGCGCGCAGAAAGGAACAGGATATAGAGGTCAGCGGGTCCCGCTTGGCCACCTAGGTATCCCATTTTGAATGCTAAGGGCGAGAGAGGCACGGGGTGAGCTTTCCGAGCATGGGGGTGGGGGAAACGGGGATGGCCAAAATTGTAACTCTGGGTTGCCCTCTTACTTACACCTAAAACTCCTGCTCCCATCCCCAAGTTAAAAAAAAAAAAAAATGGAAAGGGACTTTTTTTTTCGTTCTCCCTTTTTTTTTAATGAAGGAAAGTTGCTTCAAACAAGAACATGTTGTCAAGGAAATAAACCTTAGCGAGGGGAGGCATTAAACACACAGCTGCTGGACTTGGCTGGGCCTTAGACACTGGTGGTAATGACAATGATTCTTAGTGGCAGCAAACCAGATCTAAACATAAATAGGACTGCCTGAAAGGAGAGGAAATGGAACAAAACAGTTCCTTGGGTACCACTGGCAGAGGAATAACATCAATTTCGATTAAAAAGCGAAAGAATTCTCCTGTTTCCCCACATTAGTAAAGGCATGCAAATTCATAACGCACCAACAATGTACCTTTGAAATGCAGCTGCACCCCACAAACAGGGCCTTTCTCCATGCAGAGAAGCAGCCCTGTTTTAAGCAGAAAGAAAACAACTATTGAAAAAGCCACAAGAGTCTGAAACAGTGGGGAGGGGTGCTTGGGAGAGGTGGAGGAAATGTGTTCGGTTTGGCAGATGCAAGAGAGCAGGGCTTTTTCATATAATGGCGCCTTCAGAGCCGGCCATTCCTGAAAGCCAGGGTGGTTGCGCGGTTCCTGGGACCCTCCGGCAGGTCGGCCGTGGACAGCTGTTAGCAACACCAGATGTGGATGGGGGATCTCCATGGCATGGGGTCTATGGCCTGGGGGGGCAGAAGGACTGAAGCAGTTCCTGGGGCGTATAGCACAAATCTGGTTTCCTACAGTGTCCCCATCTTCTCTCCATTCATCCCCTGAAGGGCTTCTCCTCTCGGCAATATTTGGGAGGAGATGCATCCCTGAGGCCCCAGGCTGCTCCAGGCTACACGGCACAGTGCTTCGGTCACAGGCGACTGTGGTGCACACCTCTGCCATTAGAAATGTCATGGAAAACACGCATGGCTCTCCTACGTAATGTGCCGCATCCTCACGCCACCCATTGCCTGGAGCAGATTGACTGAAGTTACCTGAGCAGCGAGTGATGGTGTCGCTGTCAACCTTCAACTCCGAGGCAGCAGGGCCAATGTGCTTAAACTGAAACGAGCAAGAATTGAGCCTGACTTAGGAGGCTTTTCTCACTTGAATCCTTTGTTCTGGGGCTCCTCGCAGAGGGAGGTATTAGCCAACTTGTCAAAGAGCAGCACCAACCATTTGCTATTATAGGCATCTCCCAAACACTTGCTGAAATGCCTCTAAACAAATTACTGGGACTAGCCAACGGGATCCCACCCTCAGGACCCAGCCCTGATGGTCCTTTAAGGCAAAGACCTTGCTACAGCCCAGGGGGGTTTGAGCCCCTGGGGAAATCAGGCTGGGGCTCCTTGCCTAGTGTGCATGGAGGGCTACTTCCCTTGTGTAGTTTTACAGCTATGGGAGATTGTTCACTCTAACTAGATTTCATCCCAGCAGAACAGGCTTGGTGAACACACAGAGGATGTCAGAGTGCTTAAGCCTGCTGCATGAACTCCTCTTTGAAAAGCCGTATGTGTCTCAGGTCGATCTCATGGGGCCTTTGTCTGAGGAAGGTCTCAGGATTTGGCTCATTCTTTTGAAGGCAGGTTTTAATTCTGAGGTTGCCTCATACCCTTTGCAAACCTTTCACCAGAAATGCTTGCTATCAGATTTGTCTTCTTCACTTGATAGAAATTATGTGGTAAGAGGACAAGGCAAAGCCTGTCATAAAACACTACGGCATTTATGTCCAGCAGACAATACCATAATTATTGGTCAATGATAAAAATAAATAGTGGTCTGTTGGTGAGTCACTGCTTTTTAGCCCCTAACTGATTGAAAGCTCTTGCCTTGTCTTACTGTCCACCATGGTGACAGTTGGATCGCCGACTCTGGGCCTGTTAGCCCTGGCAACATCTGACAACTCTTAATTAATAGACAGTTTTGTTGCTCTTGCACTAGTTGACTGTATGGAGCAGAGTGACCGTGGGAGCATTGTCTGGGCACCGGGAATGCGGGCAAGCACATGTGAGGCAAGCCATGCTCGGAAACATAGGGGGACTTCTGCTGCAGGGCTAGACGTGGTGACGGGGCCCAGCAGAGGGACATCCTGCCTCAGCTCTGCTAGACGTCCCCAGAGCTGGGCTGATGAGCAGCACAGGGTTGAGAGAGGAAGAAGTGACTGCAACTCCAGCCCTGGTTTGCAGAAAACTCCTGGAAAGTCATTCCTGAAATACTTTGAGAAATGAAATGCCAGGCTAACTTAAGTGCATCTCCCTGCAATGATCCAGAAAAACCTTCTTATGTGGCTGAGCAGAAAGCTGAAGTAAGCGGCCCCGCACTAAGCCTAGGGGAAGGGGTCTGGTGCCAGGGCCCTGGGGGGCTGGAGAGCCCCCATGTGACATGCCAATGTCCATTTACCCAGATTTTGTGCTGGGAAGCAGGGTGCAGGTATCCACGCAGGCATTTCTGTGTCCGTGGAACCCCTCAGCCCACCCAGGGCTCCCCCAAGCGCTGAAGTCCCTGTAGCCTTCACTTCCAACTGATCCCAGGTCCTAATGGCTGGCAAAAGGCAGTAGATGAAAGCTGCCCAAACGGACCTGAATGGAAGAAGCAAACATACATGGTTATGACCACATTTGACTGGTCAAGGAGCTGCATTTTTTTCCCGTTAGATGTCTCCAGTCATGATTACTGTAGTGTGCCCCACCTGAGGGGGAAGCAAGTGCCATCAAGCTGCAGGGGGGACGAACTGGGACAGCTTGACATTTGTGTAAGACAGGGTCAGGACATCTTGTCATCACGGTGTGCCGTGTGCTGCTTTGCTTCCCTGCCAAACGCCGGATGCAAATGAGGGCTGAGTGCTGGCTACAGCAGGCCCTCAGGAGAGCCCACCTGGCTCGGCATCCACACTCTCCAGGGGTAGGCTGAGCCACCCCCAGCAAGGGGGAGACCCCTGCAACATGGGCCTGGGCCATGTCCGCTTTTCCACTGCAGACGGAGGACTTGGCTCCCTGACCTGGAGACCGTAGCGATGTTTGGGAGATGATATGAGACCTGTCAGGTTGTGATAGCTTCCCTTCAGTGATGAGCCACGACGAGCTTGGTCTTCTCACCCGTTGCCTCCTGGAGTGCGATGTACCTGGCAGGAGGCTGCAGGCGGTCACCTCCCCAACCCAGCTGTGTCAGCTGCCATGTGCCACAGGGATGGCTCGAGAGCTTCCCAGCTGGCCCGTTTGCATGGTGGTGGGTTCATTGTGAGGAGGGATGGCTTTACGAAACTCTCTTATAAATGTGAGCTTTTTTCTCCCCTCCATTCAGCCCTTAAAGAGCTCTCATAGTGTGAAGTTCTGGCTTTTGGCCTCTTCTAGCAGTTGTCTTCTTGTAGTTTTAGCTTTCGTTCACATTCTTTAAGAATTGAATGTATCTGTGTCTTCTGAACTTTACATTCATAGGGATTCATAGGGAATCAAAAGGTCCTGTGATTCAACATTTGTGATGAGTTTCTGTTGCTCTCTTTTCTCACAAAATTCCTCTGCTTTGTTGCAAACTGTGTTATTTGTTCATCATTGTTTGATTATATGTAACAGAGCCCTTGATGTGCTGGGCAGTTTCCACGCAGAAAAGAAATCTCTCTGGACTCCCCAAAGGGCCCCATATAGAAGGAATATGTAAGAGCTATGCTGAGCTTGAACCATGATTATGCTAGTAATTGAGGGAAATTTAGGCAAAATATCAAGTGTCTGGAAAGACCTTTACTGTTTTTATCTGGCTGAGCTTTCCCAGTTCTGTACTCGTCCTCTGGTAGCTCTTCTCACGGATGTAAGCTATGCCACCAGCTTTTGAAAACGCTTCTAATTATGTCCTACCTCCTCCTCCTTTCTGAAGTCATCTGCAGTGTTTTCTCCCCCATATGGTTTTCCTGTTTTATCTTTTAAATGCTCCTTTCTTATTATAAAGGGCCTCTCCCTCTCCTGTAGCTTCCTTTCTACATGCTCAGCAAAGGGACAAGGTACTTTTATCGGTGTGTGACCATTTAGTGTGCAGAGCTGCTCTGCCTCTCCACTAACACCCGCTTTGGTCTCTGAGGAGAAATATAACCTGCCCTTTCTCTCATAGCTGCTGTGACTTCCCCTTCTTTCAGAAATGTCCTGAGGCCTGTCCTTTTATTCTGAGTGTTTTCTCAGCTGTTCACATTTTGCCCTGCATCCCCAAGGCCCCAATCCCGTACACAGATGCCCCAGTGCAGCTCGGCAGAGAGGTGGGTGCTGTGCTGTGGCGGCATCCTCGGGATGACAGGGTGCGTGATCGGTGTTTCATGCTGAAATCTGCACAGGTCTTTGAAATCACTGGAGCTGAGCCTCTCTGCCTCAGCCGTGGATGTGGTAAATTGGCTATGAGGAGTTTGCACATCCCTGCCTGGCTAACAGGTATCCTCTGGGATTATTTTGATACTGCATGCATCTGTGCCCTCCTCCCGTGTTCTATTTCTTTCATGGTGCAGAGAGAATCTCTTCCACAGAGAGAGAGAGAGAGAGAGAACTGGACCAGGCCTTCACTTTGTATTTCTCTTTGCTAACTCCATGTATTTCTTTATTCCTGTTTGTTAAGAAACATTTGAACTCTCCCTTTGGAAAGGAAACTTGTATTAGGAGCATGGTATTACTGGTCTGTGTGGAAGGAAAGAAATCGTAAGGTCCCAACCAAAAAGACCCCCTTGTATTATCTTTGGGCTCTTTCTGTATTATCTTTTTTTGTATTATCTCTTGTATTATCTCTGGTCTCTTCTTGAAGGAAACCTCCCTGTAATATCTCAAATACTGGTCTGCACAGGCAAATGCCTGTTCCCATGCCCAGCAACTGCAGGTTGCATATCGTATGCCCATCAGTTTGACTTCCAGTTATGCAAGCCAATGGGCCTGCTTACAGGACCTACAGGATGGGAGCATGTATCTGGGTCTTTGGAAGTCTGGGGCTTAATTTTCATAAGGAGGGGGAAAAAAAAGATTTTTGTTTATTTTTTCCAGACAGGTTTCAAACAAAGAGGGCATGGTCCTTCCCCAAAGTTCAAAACCAACACAATGAACTGAGATGGAAGAGAGTAAAGGAAAAAGCATCAATAATTAATATTAAAAGCTTATATAAAGACTGTATGCAATACATAAGCTGAAACTTCTATACACACATGCTGTACGATTAACGGGAAAAAGAGAGCAAGAGAGCATGTACTAAGCAGATCTTTACCAGGTGAGGATTTTGTATATGTACAGAAATGTATGAACACATCAAATCCCCCCCCCACCCCAAACAGGTAGTCCTACATTTTATGGTAGTCTTGAAAGGCAAAGGAGGAACCTTTTCTAGGAGATCAGAAGGGCAAAATACTATTTTCATGTGTTTATTTTGGCACTATACCAATAATTTCCTCTTGTAGAGCAATTCCTTCCTTCCTTCCTTCCTTCCTTCCTTCCTTCCTTCTTCGTCTTGTTCTTTCATTCTTTTGTTCTTTTTCTTTCTTTCTCTCTCTCTCTCTTCCTCTCTTTCCCTTTGTTTTCTTTCTTTCTTTCTTTCTGTATGTATGTATGTATGTATGTATGTTTGTATGGGATAATAATTAGGAATGTATCCAGCAAATTAATTTAATCATATATCAGTAGTTTGGAAAATGATTACTACTTTCTTAATACAGCCCTATGTTATTTTGCTTGATGCTTTCTAGATGGTTTGAAAACTTATGTGTTTCTCTCCCCTGTTGCTGTGCACCAAGGTCTGATACTAACCTGAAGGGTAAAGACATCCCAATCCAAGTGTCTTGAGTTTGTTTCTTTTAACATTTTAGTGATTTATTATACAACTTTTGAAATAGAGAAAGATCTAAGTGGCGGCTAACGCAACCTGATTATAATCTTGAACAATACTTATTTTAAACTGAGGAAGTGCTGTGCAAATACTTAAGCAGAAATTCCAGTCTCCTAAACACTCTGTTGCAGAAGAGGTTCAGTATATTTGCCTAGGTACTTAAATCAGTTTAATGTAGCTCTGAGGCTTGAGGAGGAAGTTTGCAGCTGCACTAGCTTCTACATCTTTAGTACACTTAAAAAGCTCCACAGCAGATAGCATTTATCTGGGGTTAAACCATGGCTTTTGTGCACAAAAAATACAGCAGTGAATAAAAATGACTAAGTGCAGCTGTAAATCTCTAACAGAACTATTCAGAGAGCGCGAACAAATCTACTTCCCATCATAAAAAGGAAAATCATCTTCCTTTAAGAATAGGGAGATACTGAGAAGTCTTAAAGTATATTAGAAGAGCTTAGAGCTCTCAATGTGGGGGAGAAACCGTGTATATTATCCACAGGGCTAAGGAGATTATCAATGGATTTCACTCCCCGATCCTTTTTACAACACCCACCTCATTAGAATAAGTAACAAAGATGACATCACAGCATGTCCTAATTGATCAAAAAGAGCTTGCTTAAACTGTGTCCAGTCCTGCTTATGCATTCAGTGCCATTTTGCAGAAATTCAGCTTTGGCTTTGACTGAACGGTTGGAAAGTTTTAGTATGAAATCAAACTAACATTCTTAGCATGCAAAGCTTTTGCCAGTGTTCTGCTTTGGTAAATGACCTCCATTAGCATGCAGATTGACTGGGGATTACCAGAAGGTTTCCCCAAATAATCATCAGAAAATGTCTTTATAAAGGGTACTTTCCCCCTCTCTGTGCTAGGCTGTAACCATCACACTGCCCAAAGTCTTCTCTCCTTCTATTTGAATACGGTGTTCAGAAGAAGTACCCAGCTAGGTGGCAAGCCTGATTTACTGTCCCTGGATGGTCTAAATATGATTGTTTTCTCTAGCTACTCTTTGGACAGGCACTTTGATTACTAGTGGAAATGGTGGATAAAATTATGGTCTTATTAGTGGGAATTTTACCAATGATGCCTGTACAGTTTTATACTGATGCCTGGGATTTCACCCTATACCTTTCTTTGATACAATACCAAAAAACTGTGATGGAGTAGACATATAAAATATATACATGATATTTTATGTACACTTGTATTTAATTGCTGTATTATTTTTGAAATCATTCCCTCTTAAATACGGAAGAGGGAAGTTTTGCCAACACCCAGTTCTTACTCCAGTGTCTCATGTGAATAACTTCAGCCCATGAGCACTTCCCATGAGTTTACATGGGACTTCTCATGGCTCAGCATGCCATGAGGTTTGTGAGGTGGCTGCAGAAGACAGTGGGGGTAGAAGTGTACAGACATGGTCCTGATAACTGGAAAGAAAAACGCAGCTGATAATTAATGCCATTAGAAAAATGGCCAGCTGTATTTAACATTGGGGTCTGGGGAAAACTTTGGCACTGTTTATCTGAGCTGGGGCGCTGGTGGCCAGGGGCAGACATGCTCTTGGGGGAAATGCTGTGGCCAAGCCCCGGGGATCAATGCCACCATGCGATGAGCTTCCCTGAGCTCTGCCCTATGCTAAGGCACAGCTCTGACTCGGTACCATGCAGGATGATTATTAAAGTATCCCACAAACTGAAGTGAGGTTTCTTTTTTATTTTGTTTTTCACCAGTTTTCTTTTCTTGGAGGAGAGGGAACGAGTCCAGATCCCCTCGCTGCCGCAGAGATGCACATGCTCTTGTGTTGTGAGCAGGAAGAAACAAGCACAGATAGATCTGATCTTGCACATCCCAAATGTGACAGGAGGAAGCGAATACGGGTCCTATCCTGGGATCCTGAGAATCAGGATAGCTTAGCTGAAGCTCGAAAATGTTGTGCAGATTTACGCCAGGTGAGGAAGACAGACAGACTACTGATGGCAGAAGTGCAGATCTCTGTCTCAGTATCAAACTTGGAAAAAAAAAGCTGGTATAAACTGTGCAGCCTTCAGCTGAGCCCTCTGAGCAGGTGCCATGACTTTCAAAACAGCAGGAATCAGGTCCTAAACGCTGATACACCTAAATGCCAGGGGGGACTTCTAAGTAAACCTTGTTGGCGATGATGGTGTTGCTAATTATGCTTCCATCAGCATTCACATTATCTCATTATCGAAAATTTTCAAATACTAAGCAAGGCACTAAAATCTGTCCTAAGTAGTTTTCTTCTCTCTTTGCTTTAGGGTGCACTCCTTTTTTGTAGTTTGCTTATTATTAAAGAACAAACAAACAAAAACCACAAAAGAGAAACATAGTGGAACCTGTGGTATTTTATGCCTAGAAATCTTCAGCATTGACCCTTTGCTGACAGAATGAAATTCCCGCAGGTGGATTTTTAAACCGGTTGCGGTTGATTGTACATTGTTCTACAGGGTGACAGAATAACCCAACAAATCTTTTTTTTTTCCCTAAAATATTTTTAGTGTCAAATCTCATCACAGAACAAACAGGCAGAAGTGCATCTCTTTGCAGCCTGTTCCCATCCAGTCTTTATGTTTCTGTCTTTAGTGATCAGCTCCCAAACTCTCAGCATTTCCCACTCAGGTTAAGAGGTATCTCAGAGGGCAGGTTTTGCTTTCAACATCCTCTGTCTCTCTGCCTTCCCTACTTCCAGTGGTCAGCACAGCTTATAAGGAGCTTGAAATCAGAGAAATGAGCTAAGAGACGCTTCATCAGTCAGCGTCTTCTTGCAACCCTTTCCACGTTCTGCAAGGCAATATATTCTATAATAGGACTTTTTTCCCCCCCGGAGGGGGTTTTAACTAGAACTGTTTTCCCCTCTTTGGGTAGTAAACTCTCCTGGGACTTTGCTGGCTTCCTTTTCTTTTATTCCTGTCCTTGATTTGGGGTCAATTTTTGTGGTGGATGGCAAGTGAACCCAGTGTGTTTTTACAGCACCAGTGGGTCAGCAAAACGATCTGAGATTACCCGAACCCCAAATCTCCGCAACAGAAGCGTTCGCCATTGAAAGGAGGAACGTGCAGATCCTGAGCTACTCCAGGGCTTTCAAAGACAAATGAAGTCACCCACTTTCCCAGATCACTGTTTTATTCTGTGTAAGTTCTAATACCACCTCTAGCACCATAGTAACTAAGCACTTTCGAGTACAGCTTTCAGTGACATGGGAAACATCTGTTAAGTGCGGGTCATTCA